>NC_140931.1:167512936-168110436 GCF_014529385.1 Adiantum capillus-veneris | reverse complement strand
CTAGAGTAAAAATTAAGTGCCTTGAGCAGACATTAGCTACATTGCAAGAATGGCATACCTGCATGCTACAAACAAAGATCTATTGTGAAAAGATGTTAAGATGCTGTGAAATGCTACAGCTAGAGAAGAGGCAAAGGGGTTTTGTCCACTACATGCAGTATCATGTAGACGTGGGTGTGTAGATTTCTTGTACCCACAAATATAGGCATTAACCAATAAAGACGAGATTATAACCCGGTGGTTTTGATCTCCGTGCACCTCTAGACCGAGGTGTGCGGGGATTGGACATGACTAGAGAATGTGAGGTAGTTTACAGTGTGAATAAAGAGAGAGAGAGAGAGAGAGAGAGAGAGAGAGAGAGAGAGAGAGAGAGAGAGAGAGAGAGACGAAGAATGCCAACAGAAGATTAAATTTGTTTTCCAGGTTATAAGATTTTTACCCTCATTATGAGTAGTGACGAGGATGTGGGGCCGTCCAACCGAAACACCTATCTCTCAACGAGGATCTTATGTCCTTGTAATCATTGCAAGCATGCTGTGCGACGGACAAGACATGTTTCTTTGCAGCACGTTCGCAAATTTGGCGAGTTCGATCCATCTATTATAGATCGAGTTGTTGCCAATTATAACTCGTCAAACTCTGACGCTGGCCAACATGCAGCAATCTTGCAACCCAATAGACGTGTTCGCAGGCGCTTTGGTCAAGCAGCATATGTGAGGCCACAAGATGTAGCCTCTGACGGCTCGGGAAATGATCATGTAGACCACATTCCCAACGAGGCAATGTTTGAGCCCGAGATTGATGAAATGATCGAGACGATCATGGATTCAAAAAGGCTTGTCTATGATGATATGAAAAGTGAAGCCGATACGCCATTGTATAATGGAGCACGTGTGTCTAGATTGAAAGCGCTTCTGGTTCTTCTCAACATGCAGACAAAGTTTGGATGGAGTGACACTAACATCACAACGCTTTTCAGGTGATCTATTACAATGTGTTTACTTTAATAAAAAACTCTAGATGTATAATGATCTGATAGATTACTTACACAAGTGTACCACATTTTTTTCACTATGTAGATTGCTCAAAGAGCATATATTGCCAGCAGATAATGCGATGCTAGACTCTAGAGAGAAAGCAAGAAAGATCTTGCAAAACTTGGGGATGGATTACAATTCGATTTACGCTTGTCCTAACGACTGCATTCTTTTCAGAGGGGAATACATAGACATGGAGAAGTGTCCGAAATGTGATTTTGAGAGATATCGAGTAGATCTCCACGGAAAAAAAATTTCACAAAAGGTTTTGCAACATTTTCCTTTGCTTCCTCGCATCAAGTATTTCTTCGAATGTAAGTCTATGGCCGCCCTAGCATCATGGCATGAGGAGAATAAATCTTCGGATGGTATGCTATGGATTCCTGCAGATTGTGCAGCCTGGAAACATATAGATGGAACATGGTCGGATTTTGCCAGGGAAGCTCGAAATTTGCGCTTAGGCCTGGCTATGGATGGCGTAAATCCATTTGGTCAAAGATCAACATCTTACATCCATGTTTTCTACTCCATTCATTCAAAATTAAGTTTAAATGTTCGTGTGTTTAATGCAGGTATGGATGATGAGGATTTTCTTTCTTCTTTGTCACCCCAGCAGATATAGTGGTACGTGGAGCGTCATCGCTCCGGTGCACCATCGCGCGTTCCTACTCCATCCGCATCTCCCTCTGTTTTGGAATCCTCAGCGCGCTCCAAAGCTTTAGTGTCGACGAGACGATCTTCACACTCGTCTAGGCACCGGCGCTCTAGTGGTGGCGGTGGCGGTTGTTGTGGGGGTGGCGCCACCGATGCTTCAACACCGCCTCGTGTTCGATGAGGCTCTTTACCCTCCCCTTCTTTGCCCGTCTCGACACCAGCCACGGCATCGCCATCGACACCAAGTTTTGCGCGGCTGACTGCCGTTCCCTGCAGCTACACACCACTAGCTACTCCTCCAGGAGTCACTCCAGTGGACACTCCTCGCTTCGGGGCTCAGACTCCAGTGGAGACACCTGGTGTCCGTACCCCCGTTGACACGCCGCTAGAGACCCCTACCGAGACACCCAGGTTCATGTGTCAGTGGTGAGAGGGCTTGCCTTACTCCGTCAACTTCAACGGCGGCATCATCTTAGATGATCAAGGCAAGAAGGTGATTTCGCGCATGCGCGGTCTTTGCTCTCAGGTGTTTAGACACTACATACTAAACACTTGGAGTGAAGTACCGAATGAATTAAAAGATAGAGTCATCAGCATTCTTCATGACGAGTTCCCCGTTCCAACACGGGATGACCGCTTCAATGAAGATGTGATGAAGGTTCGAATGCGCGAATACTGCAAGCATAAGTGTTTCGAAGTGCAAAAAGAAATCAAGCATGGGTGGAGCAGACCAGATTGGCTGGCCAAAGAAGATTGGAAGCATGCGAAGAAAGAAGCACGCGAGAATCCCGACAAGTGGAAGCAACAAAAGGAGGTAGCCAGAGCGTGAGTAGAGGCAGGGAGCTCGCACCACTTGGGGAGCGGCAGGTGGGCATCATTTGAGGTCGATTTTGTAAGTGTTTTCGCATCTATGTTTGATAGTTTAGGGTTTATGGGATTTGAAATTCTAACATAATGGATTCTTTGTATGTTTTGACAGTGCTCGTTTACAGGACGTGATCCCACACCGTACGAGCGTGAGTACGCAGGCAGGAAGGGCATAAACGCCCTTAGAGACATCCTGAGTTCTCACGGCGGCATGGTTAGTATTAGGGTTTATTCTTTTCTATTTATTGTATTGTTTTATAAACGTCGATATATGTTTATACTTACAACAAGCTATCTTATTGTTTTTTTTTACAGAATCCTACAGATATGCCGCTTCGTTGCGATGAGACGTCTGATTAGACGATATCAGTTTAGCCATAGCTAGATAGCATTAGTTTCTTTTTGTCATAGATTATGTATCATGAGACGATTTTTATACGTCTTTTTGAAAACCATGTATATTTTTTAAATAATGACAATTTTTTAAATAATGACAATGGTTTGTAACTATTACATTTGTAAAAATTAACAATCAAGTGATTTTGCCTATGTGTACAATTGTCATTGATTTACTTTCATCAATTCACGCTTGTCATTTTTGTATCTTTATTTTGCAAACAATATGTACTATGGATGATGGAGTTAATAATTATATTGTCTTGTGGGTGACTATTTTGGGTCTAAATTTACCTTTGCACTTTTTTTCAAAGGTAAATAGACAAATGAAACATTCAATATGGTTGATGGGTGAATGCCCTGCCACCAAAAAAAATTCATCTTGGGCGTCGCTATGACCGCCCCTATATTAGGCTCTGCAGCGTCGCCATAAGCATCGCTATATAGCGTGCTTATAGCGACTGGCATAGCGACGTTACCGTATCGACGCTCATAGCGACACCGGGGGTTAAAAAAACCCAGTGTATTTCCGTCGCTGAAAGCGTCACAAGAGCACACAACCTCTTGTAGTGTGAGTGGGTACTGCCTAGCCTCCCATTTTTCACTTTTAATCTTCCTAGCATTTGCCAAGATTCCTGCTAAAAAAAGCATTTAGCACACCTATTGATAGCTCCTTTTCTTTGCGGTGGTGCCCCCATTTGGCAGCTCTATTGTTTTATTGCTTGGAATCTTCATAGATTCCTTGCCTTGCTATACAATACAAGAGACTAAAGCCGCGACTCAAAATTGTATTCAAACTCGTGTAACCAGCTCGGTCAGGTCTCGATGATGACTAAAAGGTGCACTTCAGTCTTCTTTTGCAGAAGCTTCTCGCAAGCTGCTAGCATTTGCCACCTTCCTCTCTCTACTCGCCCACCACCTGCGACCAACTTTTTGTTTATTAGCGACCATGCAGTGGTCAGCACTGTGTGCTCGTTATTGCCTTCTTTTTTTTTGGCCAGCTGTTGCTGGCATATTTTGTAGACTCTTATTAATATGAATTTTTGAAAATTGTAGGCACATATTTGAGAATTGTAGGCACGTACAGGCTACTCTTAAAATTAAGGGCAAATTACCAAAATATTCATGAAATTAGTGGAAATTCTCAAAATACCCCTCAGATTTCAAAAATTCTCAATATACTCTTGCATCATTTTGGGATGGATTTGCCCCAATTTTTGCACAATTTAATGTTTATCACAATGAAGATTTATCTTTTAGCAGTTTAGACAAAATTATTCACGAATGAGCTCACAAAACAGAGGCATGCGCGTTAAAAAATGATGAGCAATTTCATTCGAATAGGCCTCGATATCATCTAAAATACTAGTGGTACCGTCTTCTATTAAGGAGAACCAATCTTCTTACGAAGAGTTGCAAAAGGAATTGTTTTTAGAGATGTCTAGGAGGTTAATTAGAAGAATTCTGGCAAAATTGAAGGGCATTTAGGGAATTTTTGAAATTTGAGGGATATTTTGGGAATTTCCATAAATTACACATGTATTTTGGTAATTTTTCCTAAAATTAAATCAAAAGTAGGAGGATTCCCATCCTCTCCTATTTTGAACATTAGCTACTCTAGCTATGCACCCTTATCCCTTCACTCTCTACGCCCACCTTTTCCATCCCTCGTGACTAATTGACATTGCCTTGTCAGGTGGGATCTACGATCCACCATCTTTGAATGATGTGGACCATCCATTTATTCTCAAGCATAAAAAGATTTCGGCCGGTTGAGCCCCTGCAACTCGAACCCACCACCTACACAACCGAAGGCCATGACTCTCCCATTAAGCTATTGCGCACCACTTGAAATGGAGGTGTCAACATAGAATCATATAGCAAAAATGACGGGGTGGGGATCACGTGGTGTTCACTTGGAGATCACTTTGGGATGGATGGGGTCACACTGCAATCACTTTGGGATAGTCGGGGTCACACTGTAATCACTTGGTAATGGGTGGGGTCACAAGGTGATCACATGTTGATTGGGATTCACACGGGGATCTCACTTGGCGGTCACTTGATGTTCACATCAAATTTACTTGGGGTTCACTTTAATTGTGATCACATGGTGATCACTTGGGGATTAAACTGCCATTGGACGGTGCAAAACCAATCCCGCCGCCCCCAATCAATAGGAACCATGGATCCCACCTGACAAAGGTGGTGTCAATTAGACACAAGGTTTTCCATCTCCATAGTGCCCACATTCATCTCCTCCCAGCCATGTGTGCACCTTTCTTGCACAAGCAGCCCCTTCCTGCTCGTCCACACATGCCCATGCTAATCACCAACCTTTGGCCCTTATCGAGAGTCTCCAAGCATTTGCAAGAGAGGGATAGTGAACGTGCGCCAAGTGCGCACACATGCAAGTGCATGGATCACACAACTGCAAGTTGAGGGGCTTGAGACTAGAACAACGCATGAGGGATTCCATTAGATGCAACCCCAACAAAAATCGAGCAGCACTAGGATAGTGTACGAGGGCATAGGGACAGTAATCAGGGACACGCATACGGGCAATCACAAGCTCACTAGACCACGATGCACAAGCAAGTTAGTGTTGGAAGGGGGCAGTGTGGATTGTAGTTCCACTACAAGGTGAGGAACGTGAGGCCTGAGAGAGAGAGAGAGAGAGAGAGAGAGAGAGAGGTAAGTGTTGGGACTTTCCTGGCTGGGTTCCAGCTCTAAGGATTCACCGATCAAGGGATCCATACTCCAAGTAACAACCGATACTGTTGGTTGCAAATCTGACAATTCCAAGATTCATGCAGTTTGACAATGGTGACGCCATTCACCCATGCCGGCGGGTAAGGTTTTCAAGGGGCGGTGGGAAATTTGAACGCAACAGGCCGGGGATGGTAATAACATTGTTCCACAATATGTGTTGGTAGTTAACTAGTCATGAACACATGCATTTTGCATCCTTGCATACTCTGTAACAATGAGATGGTAACATGTTGAAACCATCCTAATCACAAACACTAGCTAGCATTCCATTCAATGAAGATCCACAAATGAGAAAACCTCTACACTCTTCTGATGACTGCTCAATACACTTGCCTGCCAATCTTGAAAAACTTTGGGCTTCATGATTGACACAAGAAGTAACCTTAAGGAGGAGGCACATCACTAGAATAGATATTACGAGCTAAAGCACGGAAGAGACCAACTCTTAAGAAGACGGGCGTCTTTTCATATGCAGGAGGTAATGCCGGATATTAGAGCGGCAAGGGAAAAAGGTAAGATTGCTTTATACCGAGATAAACGAATCGTGATATTGGAGCATGAGGGTGCAAGACCTATGGGACCACACTCAAAGTTGCTACTTGGAATTGTAATGGATCTCTATGCCTAGGCATTGGGTACTTTTTAGGATAGTTTTACTGGGAGGGACATCATTTTCTACTTTGAGACACATCAGGCCCCTGGGCAATCTATGCTACATGTCAATGGATACAGATGGGAGACAACTTACAGACAGGAGACCCGATCAGAGCACAGAGGACAGGGCTCGGGGCTCGGGGGGAGTGGCAGTTTTATTCAAGGAGGAGTTGCAGCCATTGATACATATAGCCCGCAGGGATTAGCAAGCTAGGTGCATGTGGGTGAAATTGAGGGCAGATATCTCTACATTGCTATTTGCTACTTTCCTCCGAGTACGTTAGTATTTGCACCACCTAGAGGACATTCCCCCTTTTCTACTTTGGATAATGACATATGGGAGATGGTGACATTATCATCCTAGGGGACTTCAATACAGTATTTTATGATACTTTAGAGGAGATGTTGAGGGAGCTAGATATTGCAGAGATGGGCCTGTCTAGATTATCAGATGATGTGGAGCATACTCAATATGGACGGCACTTGATAGACATGGGGACTGCACATGGACTGCCATCTTGAATGGCCTATAGAGATTTTTCGCTACGAGAGGTTTTACATTCTTTCCATACAGACATGGAGCCAGCACACTGGATTATCACTACAAGAGGTACTTCACATTAGCGACGCTCGCAGTATGGCGCTCAAAAGTGAAAACCCACGGCATCGCTATGAGCGTCGCTATGGGCGTCACTATTTTCTTTGTTACATAGCGACGCCAACAGGGGTAAAAAAAAAACCGAGAGCGCCAAAAACTCAGATCTCATATCCGAGTGTTGGCGCTCAAGCAAAAGAGGTAAACTCGCGCTCTCCCTCTCCCTCTCCCTCTCTTTCTTCCACACACGCGTGCACACACACACACACACACGAGGAGAGGAAGGAGAGCCAGGTATGCTCCTTCCCCCTCCTCTCTCTCATGTTCCCTTCCCCCCCCTCTCTCTCTCTCTATATATATATATATATCATTCTCTCTTTTTACTTTCTCTCTCTCTATATATATATATATATCTCTTTTTACTCTCTCTCTCTCTCTCTCTCTCTCTCTCTCTATATATATATATATATATATATATATATATATATAGAGAGAGAGAGAGAGAGAGAGAGAGAGAGAGATTATCTCTTTTTACTCTCTCTCTCTCTCTCTTTATATATATATAAAAATATTTTATATATATATAAAGAGAGAGAGAGAGAGAGTAAAAAGAGATAATCTCTATAAAGAGAGAGAGAGAGAGTAAAAAGAGATAATCTCTCTCTCTCTCTCTCTATATATATATATATATATATATATAATATATATATATCTCTTTTTACTCTCTCTCTCTCTCATTCTCTCTCTCTCTCTATATATATATAGAGAGAGAGATCTATATATATATATATATAGAGAGAGAGAGAGAGAGAGAAAGTAAAAAGAGAGAATGAGAGAGAGAGAGAGAGAGAGAGAGAGAGAGAGAGAGTAAAAAGATATATATATAGAGAGAGAATGAGAGAATGAGAGAATGAGAGAGAGAGAGAGAGAGAGAGAGAGAGAGAGAGTAAAAAGAGATATATATATATATATAGAGAGAGAGAGAAAGTAAAAAGAGAGAATGACTCTATATATATATATATATATATAGAGAGAGAGAGAGAGAGAGAGAGAGAGAGAGCAAAGAGAGAGAGAAGAGAAAACAAGAGAGAGAGAGGGAGGGAGAGAGAGAGGAGAAAACAAAGAGAGAGAGAGAGAGAGAGAGAGAGAGAGAGAGAGAGAGAGAGAGAGACCAAAGAGAAAGAGAGGGGAGAAGATGGAAAAAGAGAGGTAAGGGGAGAAAACAAAGAGAGAGAGAGAGAGAGAGAGAGAGAGAGATAGATAGATAGATAAAAAAAGTAGAGAAAATATGAAATGAAATGTTATATTAAGATTTAGCATTAGGTTAGATTTAAAATTACATTTGATTAAAATTAGGTTAGGTTAAGATCTAAGATTAAGTTAGATTACATGTAACTTATATTTAAAATTTATACTAAATTTAAAATTAGGTTAAGATTTAAATTAGATTTAAGATTATGTTGGATTACATTTAGATTTATGTTTATGTTGAGTTTAAGATTAGGTTAGATTTAAAATTAGGACAAGATTTAAGATTAAGTAGATTAGATTTAAGTTAATTTACATTTAGATTTAGGATTTAAGATTGGATTAGATTTAGGTTTATGTTGAGTTTGATTTAGATTTAAGATTATATTAGATTTAGATTTAAGTTAGACTACATTTAGGTTTAAATTAGATTTAAGATCCATTAGATTAAATCTAAATTTATGTTAGATTTAAGATTAGATTAGATTAGATTAGATTTATGTTAGATTTTAGGGCATGTCAATGAAGGCTTTGCCCAAAGAGCAAACACTAGTTACACAACAATATGTATATTCCCAGCAGAATCTCACACCTATTAACTCACCCACTAACCATGTTCAATTAGCTCAGAATCACCATATGTTCAATTAGATTAGATTTAAAGTTAGATTTTGGATTTAGTTTTTATATTAAAGTCTACCTTCGGAATTACGAAAAAAATTAGAGTTAGGCGAACGGTGATCCCTCTCTTCCTCTATACAGATGCGACCTTTAGTTGGAAAGCTTTCAACGGCATGATACTCAGCTTGGAGGCCAATATGTAATGTGAAAAGTAATCCTTCAAACAAGGATCTACTGTGAAGAGATGTTAAGGTGCTATGAATTGCTATAGCTAGAGAACAGGCAAAGGGGTTTTGTTCACTACATGCACTATCATGTAGAGGTGGGTGTGTAGATTTCTCGTACCCACAAATATAGGCATTGACCAATAAAGACGAGATTATAAATCGGTGGTTTTGATCTCCGTGCACCTCTAGACCGAGGTGTGCGGGGATCAGACATGACTAGAGAATGTGAGGTAGTTATAGTGTGAACAAAGAGAGAGAGAGAGAGAGAGAGAGAGAGAGAGAGAGAGAGAGAGAGAGAGAGAGATAAAAGACGGAGGATGCCAATAGAAGATTAAATTTATGTCCAGGTTATAAGGTTTTTACATTCATTATGAGTAGTGACGAGGACGTAGGGCCGTCCAACCGAAACACCTATCTTTCAACTAGGATCTTATGTCCTTGTAATCAATGCAGGCATGCTGTGCGATGGACAAGACGCGTTTCTTTGCACTACGCTCACGAGTTTGGCGAGTTTGATCCATCTATTATAGATCGAGTTTCCAATTATAACTCGTCGGACTCTGACACTGGCAAACAGGCAGCAATCTTGCAACCCAATAGACGTGTTCGCAGGTGCTTTGGTCAAGGAGCATACGTGAGGCCACAAGATGTAGTCTCTGACAACTCGGAGGATGATCATGCATACGGATGTATGAGGGCTACCATGTGCCAATCATAGTGGCATCAATGGAGGAAATCAAAGAAGATGCTCAGTCAGAAGCTGCTGAGGTGGTGCATGACGATGAGCATCAAGGTGCTACTCTCTATGGGGTGCATGCAGAGGATCTACAAAATGAAACGACGGACATTTGCCTAAACGGAGAGCTCTATATAGACATAGGGAGCTATGCTGAGCTTTGCGAGGATGAGAGAGAGATCTCTTAAAGCCATAAACATTGTATTTGAACAATTTTGCTCCGTTTTATAATATATATTGTACTCACATGCCTTTTTGTCCATTCCTGTCTATATGCTATACTTGAGAAATTTAAATTGTGTTTAATCGTCATTGCTACCATTCCAGGTATGCTCTAAGTATGTTCTCACAAGCAGGGACACTTCTCGATGTATCGTGAAAGTCTGATACGCTGACGCAGCACTATGCTTCGAGTGCAATGGAGATTGAGGCTGCAATCGCAAAGGAGGTGATCCGTCTCTGCTCATAGATGCTGATCATCCCTCCACTAGATCTAATGGAGGGATGAGCAGCAGCTATGAGCAGGGACGGATCACCTCTTTTGCGATTGCAGCCTCAGTCTCCATCGCAGTACGAGTTTCATCCTTTTACAAGATACGTAGAATGCACACGAGAGGCAAATTCACAAGAACTTCACAGGAATCTCTCTACACAGGAATCCCTCCCCCTTTATGAGTCCTCTCTCTCTCTCTCTCTCTCTCTCTCTCTCTCTCTCTCTCTCTCTCTCTCTACACAGGAATCCCTCTCCCTATTATCTATAGTTTAGATTATAATTTATCCATGTTTTCTTCTCCATTCAATATTAAGATTAAATGTTCGTGTGTTTAATGCAGGTATGGATGATGATGAGTTTCTTTCTTTTTTGTCACCCAGCAAAGGAAGTGGTACGAGGACCGTCATCGCTCTAGAGCACCATCACATCATTCCACTCCTTTAGTGTCTCCCTCTGTTTCGGAGCATTCAGCGCGCTCCGAAGCTTCGGTATCGATGAGACGATCTTCACACTTGTCTAAGCACCGACAGTTGCTATGGGGATGCCGCCGCCAATGCCTCAACACCACATCGTGCTCAAAGAGGCTCCTTACCTTCCCCTTCTTTGCCCGCCCCCACACTAGTCACGACCGCCATCTACGCCAGGTTTTGCGCGGCTATCGGCCGTTCCTAGGTACACACCACTAGCTACTCCTCCGGGAGTCACCCCAGTCGACACTCCTCGCTTCGGGGCCAGACTCCAGTGGAGACACCTGACGTTCGTACCCCCATCAAGACGCCGCTAGAGACCCCTGCCGAGACACCTAGGTTCACGCGTCACAAGCTAGAGGGCTTGCCGTACTCAATCGACATCAGCGGCGGCATAATCTTGGATGACAAAGGCAAGAAGGTGATCTCGCGCATGCACGGTCTTTGCTCTCAGGTGTTTAGACACTACATACTAAACACCTGGAGTAAAGTTCCAAGTGAATTGAAAGACAGAGTCATCAACATGCTACATGACGAGTTTTCCGTGCCAAGTCGGGATGAGCGCTTCAATGAAGACCTGATGAAGGTTCTAATGCACGAAACTGCAAGCACAAGCGTTCTGAAGTACAAAAATAAATAAAGCATGGGTGAAACAGACCAGATTGGCTGGCCAAAGAAGATTGAAAGAATGCGAAGTGAGCAATGCGCGAGAATCCTGACAAGTGGAAGAAATAAAAGGAGGCAGCCAAAGTGCGAGTAGAGGTAGGGAGCTCGCACCGCTTGGGGAGCGGCGGGTGGGCATCATTTGAAGCCGATTTTGTAAGTGTTTATGCATTGCTCTTTAGGTTTGATAGTTACATCTATTTGTACCTTTAAATTCTAACATAATGGATTCTTTGTATGTTTTGAACAGTGGTCGATAACAGGACGTGACCCCACACCGTACAAGCGCGAGTACGCAGGCAGAAAGGGCTTAAACGCCATGATGGACATTCTGAGTTCTCACAGAGGCATGGTTAGTATTTCACTTTACTCTTTTACATTTGTTATATTTTAATGATAATCTAAGAAAATAAATTGTTTTGTAATTATATATTTATACTTACAGAAAGTACGTCTTATTGTTTTTCTGCAGAATTCGACAGATATGCCGCTTGGACGCGATGAGACGTCTGATTAGACAACGTCAGTCTAGTCGTAGCCGTAGCCAGACTGCATTAGTTTCCTTTTGTCATAGATTGTATAGATAACGTGTATACGTCTTTTTGTAACTATTGGAAAACCATGTATTTTCTCAATAATGACAATTGTGTTGTAACTATTACATTTGCAAAGCTTAACAATCAAGCGATTTGCCTATGATGTGTATAATTGTCATTGAATTACTTTCGTCAATTTACTTTCGTCCAATTACTTTTGTCAGTTTTGTATCTTTATTCTGCAAACAATACTATGCATGATGGAGTTAATGGTTATATTGTCTTGTGGGTGACTACTGTGGGTCTATACCTTGTACTTTCTTTCAAAGGTGAATGTGGGCTTATCTTGGACTCATTTATGTTTACTCTATTATTGGAACATTCAATATGGTTGATGGGGTGACAGGGCGCCACCCAAAAAATTTTACTCTCGGACGTCGCTATATAAGGCTCTACAATGTCGCTATAGGAAGCCTGCAACCGTCGCTACTTGTGTCAACGCAGATAGCGATGGTCTTAGCGACGTCGAGAAGTATAGAAACCCAATGTATTTTTGTCGCTAAAAGCGTCACAAGTGCACATAACCTTTTGTAGTGTATGTCATGGCACAGCCGGGTTTTATCTCTAGTATCCAAGATCTCACAGTAGAACCTAGACCTGTTTGGGTGGTAGTAGATCATGCCCTTGTGTCGATGACCATCTCTTTCGAGTTTAGTGTAGCACACATGGCACGGGTAGCAGCTGTAATGTAAATGGCCTATGAGCTTTGAGAGTAGCGGAATTAGGAAATTAGGTGAAGCACTTTTGTGAGGTTACTTTGTGAGCATAGCAGGTGAACTTAATTGATGGTGGAAACATAAACATGGTACTTAGTTAACTTGGCATGAACAATACTTTTGCAAGCGAGAGTTTAGAGAACATGACAACAATTGAGCACCGGATTCATACGCTGGTGTCCCCTCCAATAGGCATTCGTATTATAGTTTCTCCCATCAAGAGAGACTTGGTACAATACAATCTTTGTGTTCCTTGTGACCTTGGTGATGCAATGAATATGAAAAGCTTCATGCATCACAAGCATAATATAAACTTTGTAGAAATCATTAACTATCCCAAGCCTCAGTCCCACGGCCTCAAACACCTTCAAAGGTGGAGAGAGCTAGCAGGGAATGAGGGTAGGGAAGAGTAGAAGAAACATTTTATATGAGAAAGAAATAGTTCCTCACTTATCATCACTCTTCTTGCTAGCATACATAATAGCCTAGTAATGAAGATGGAGAAGATGGAAAGCTTAAGCATTGAAGCATGGCTCTTGGTTGAATTTGCATTCCATAGCCAAGAGTGTTGGTGTATGCTCTCACTTCTCACAAGTTTGGAGAAGGAGGTGGAGTTCCTCTACTTTCACCAAGTGAGAATGAATCCACAAAATGAGTGTGTGTGTGTGTGTGTGTGTGTGTGTGGGTGGTGTATATCCCCCTAGCATCCCCCTTGCTTTCTTGGGGCGAGTTGTAGCTTTTACACATGTTTCAAGCTCATTGGACCCCTCTCCCCCCTAGCCAATCACATGCAGCATGCATTCAAGTACATGGGTAGTTTTTGAACAAGTGTCCTCCTTACCCCTTAGAGAGAGAGAGCTTGAAAATATCTAGATATTTGTTGGATGAAACTAAAAGCTCATTGGACCCCTCTTTAGCCCAACCAATAGCATTCAAGCACACCATGTGGTTAAGCATAGGGAGAGTCTGACATGTGTCCCATGTGCCCTTTGAGAAAAGGGGTGCCCTTTGGGTGAGTGGAAGGTTAAGTAAAAAATTCCCCTAACTTTAGGACTTTCATGCATAGGAAGCTTCTCAAGCACCTTCCTCATTAAGTTTGTAGGGTCTCTTTTTGACTCAAGCACCTTACCTCCCAAGCATGGAAAGCTTCTCAAGCACCTTCCTCATTAAGTTTGTAGGGTCTCTTTTTGACTCAAGCACCTTATCCCCCAAGCATGGGAAGCTTCTCAAGCACCGTCCTCGTTAAGTATGACAAGCACCTCAAGTACCTTAGTCATCAAGCATGACAAGCACCTCAAGCACCTTAGTCATCAAGCACGACAAGGACCTCAATCTTAGGTCGGGTTTCCACCTCAAGCTCAGCCCTAGCTTGCCTAAGGTCAAAGGACTTTTAACACTAACCATTGGAGGTCTTTAATGAAGCTAACCCTAAGGTCTTTTAAGCTCCATTAAATGCACATTGCTCTTTGATATACAACCTCCTTTTGGACCCCTATTGAGATGTAACCATCTCTCCTCTTTGTCCCCTGCTTAGGTAAGCTTAGAAGCACTTATTGCATATTGCTCTTTGATAGACCATCTCCTTTTGGACCCCTATTGAGATACAACCATCTCTTCTTTTGCTCCCGTGTTGAGATAGGTCTAGAAGCACATGTCTCTATTATTCTAACTCTTGTTCCTGTTTATTCTCCCACATGAAATGATCAGTTTAATATGAAAAAATCATTTGGTAAAGTTAGATATTATATTTTATGACATTACCTCTCTCTTGAAATCATAGTCATTCTCGACTATGAGGTAGAGAAGATAAAGCCTATTCATTAGTCCATGTTTCTTAGCGGGTAGAGGATCCCTTTTTACTGTATGACATCATTCCAAGATGGATGACTAGTCCATTTGGTGCTTGGGAGACGTAGCTACTGCAAGCATGTCTGATCTTTAGTCCATATCATACTTCCAAAGTAGAGTGATAAGTTCTACTTGGTGTTTGTAGACGTCGTCACCACAAACATGATTCTAAGCATGCATACTATTTAAATTTGTGCACAATAAAAAGAGAACTAGTCTTATAAGACAAAAATATTTCTCATTTAAAATGCATTTTCATATGCTTACTCTAGTGCAGCATTGTAAGCATTGACAAGGTTCATATTATCCTTAAGCTAGATTCCTTGCATCCATTTAGCATCTTTAAAAGGATAATTCTTTAACTTAATAAGATATCGTCAGATAATCTTACCGTTTCTTAATACCTTGTCTTCATGTCATAGGATGGACTTAGATTGAAGTACTTCTTCTTGATCTTTGATTTTTAGAGGGTTTGCAACTATTGATTCTTTTGATTGCGCTCCTTTGTGAGGCTTATGTAGGTTTTCATGGAAAACATTGTGCATGAGCCAATGGTTGGGTAACTTCAATCGATAAGCCATCTCATTGATTGGCTTAATATAATTTAAAAAGGACCATAGTATATTTTTGCTAGCTTAGCACTATACTCTTGGTGGCCCGTAGGATTCTTGCCCGTAGTATGCCTTAGACGAGCCTTGAGAAACTTTCGCAAGACCCAATCATTTTCCTTAAAGGTTAAGGCTCCTTTGTGCTTATTAGCAACAACCCTTTTTGCGTTTTCTTTGAGATGGATATAACCTTTTTAATATTTGAGGAAAAGATTCTTGTGAGTCTTGGTTATATTCATCGGTAGCGAAGATCTTCCCATGTACTTTAAGTAGTACGGGACTTTTGGATCTTCCCTCTTTAACCTTGAAAGGTGCTTTCCCCATAGAAGTATGTACAATGTCATTGTACGCATACTCTATAAGAGATAGGTTCTTCTATCATTGAGAACGTTGATCTACTTCCATGACATAGGCTTTTAGTAGATTCAAGAATCATTAGATTAGTTATTTCACTTTGGTCATCCGTTTGTGGATGATAGACTGAAAGAGAAATTTAATCTACTTCTTAGATTCCAAAAGAGACCCTTCTAGAAATTACTTGTCATTCTAAGATCTTTGTCCAACACTATGGATGTTGGAAAGCGATGATGCTTGAAAATTTGAGATCTGAAGAGGGTTGCCATTTGATGTGCCTTAATAGTCTTTTTGACACGCATAGAGTGTGTTTTCTTGTTAAGCTTGTCGACTGAAACAATCCAAGTTGCTTCCTTCGATCAAATTTCAACTTTTGGTATACCACGCATTTTGAAACATACTTTTATATGTTTACTTTTCATGGTAGACCAACAGAAATACATTTCTACTCCTTGAAGCCTAGACTATGGAATCCCTCTTTACCCCGTATAGGGAGAAGTATCGAATTCATACATGACTTTCTTATTGTATGGGTGATTAATACATACCTATTGCCGTTTGGAAGATAACCATCCTTCAAGGTGAATGGTTCTTTTTTATTCCCTACTGCAAAGGTTGTAATTACGTACTTAAAGTCTCGGTCAGTAGCATACTCATCTATCATAAAAGGTAGATTATTGTGAGTTGCTATAGACACCACATTTACCCTTGGTCGTTTTGTGAAAGTGCATCGACCACTTGATTGTATTTGCTAACAATATGAGCAATATGAAATTTACATTGCAAAAGAAAATGTGCCCACCTCATTTTTTTCTCGAAAAGCTTGGTTTGCGTCATGAAGTTCTTGAGGCTTTGTGATCCATTTGTAGGATGAACGGAGTCCCCAAGAGATAGTGTTTCCACCTGTTTAGGGCATATAGAATAGCTAGTATCTCTTTTTCATATTTGCCCAATACTCACTTATCGGAGTTGAGTTTTTGACTCTCATATGCTATGGCATGCCCTTCTTGAAGCAAAATAGCTCCAAGTTAATGACCACAAGCATCACATTGGACCTCAAATGGCTTTGAGAGATCTAGTAGTGTGAGCACACGTTGAGAGATAAGATTCTCAAAAGCTTCTTGCACTTTTGCAGTTTATGAACACTTAACGTTCTTTTTTTTGTTAAGTCATGTAATGGCCTGCTATTAGCGAGAATTTTTTCTATGAAGCATCTATAGTATGCACACATACCTATGAAGCTTCGTATCTCCTATAGATTCCTTGGATTAGGCCATCCTTTTATTATCTCTAACTTTGTTGGATCCATACGGGTGCCATCTTTAGAGATAATGTGACCTAACTATTGAATCTCTTGTACAAAAATTCACTTTTCTTTTTATTAATGAAAAGCTTATTCTCTCTCTCAACTTGAAAGATTACCAGGAGGTGTCCCTTGTACTCCTCAAGAGAATTTGAATGGCCTGAAGATTTTTGCCCATCATGAGTTTGAATGCGTCTGAAGAATTTGTCAAGCCAAAACTTGTAAATTATCAAATAGATCCTCTACCCACACCACGGGAAATCTATTTTTCATAGTGATCGTGCTCTATAGTCGACACACATGTGAGATGCGTCATCTTTCTTTTGCACTAAAACGGTGAACAAAATGGAGAGGAGCTAGACCTCACCATCCCTTTTCCCCCCAATTCATGCACTTGCCTCATGATCTCCTCTTGTTGAGCTTGTGAACTCGATAAGGAGGTTTGTTAGGCGGTGAGATTCTTGGTAGGAGCTCAATTGCATGGTCATCATCCCTCATTTTAGAGGTAGCTCACTAGGGATGTCATCAATGAAAACTTCTTGGGATCCATTTAGGAAATTAGACAACTCTAATTCCTCTTGATTCCCTTTATTGCAAGGAAATGGTGTTCCCCGACTCATTAGCATCTATGTACATGCTCTTTTCCCTGTTGGTGAAATAGATTCTCCTTTCAAGGAAATTCATGTTGAAAGCCATGCAGTTAAACCATGGTGCCCTAACGAGAACATTCTCATGTTTGATAGGGGAGATGAATAAATCCTTTTTGTCCACATAGATTTGGACATGAAACCTTAATTTTCCAATTAACGAAGCAATTGAGACCTCTTGTCCCTTGATAGCTCCATTGTCTTTCAATGCATCTCCCATCTCGTGAGCTTGTATGCCTAGCTTGGTGGTCAACTCCGTGCATATGAAGTGGTGAGTTGAACCAGGGTCAAACAAAATAAAGGCATCATGCTCTTGCATCTTTCCCCAAGCATAGGAAATGAGAAATCCTTGGCAATGAGCATCCTCTTTTGGAGATTCAAACATAGAGGCTCTACGAGTCTCATTGCGGGCAATTCTCTTGGGGCAAAGACGATAACCATGGCCTTTCTCCCCACACTTAAAACATTTGTGGTCCTTTTACAAAAATATTCTAGCTCTTTAGGAGAGAGTTTATATTTACCTTTGTAAACTCCCTTCTCTTGGACCGATTGTTGTTGTTATTGGAATAGCCTTGGTAAGAATTTTGGGCATTGGTTTTCCCCTTGGCATCACTTTTGTCTTTATTTTCCATAGGCTTGACATTCCGTCTAGCCCCTTGTTAAAAATTGATGCACGAAGCAACCACGGTGTGGTAGATTACTTTGGTAATAGAACCAGGCCGTTGAGAGTTGACATACTCGGCCATCTCTTTGGGTAATCCCGCACATAATTGTTGCTTTTGATTGGCAAAGCCTATCTTTTGAAAGATAGTAGCCTTGAGATGTAACTCCCAAAACTTGTCCACATATTTGTGGATAGACTCATGAGAGAGAAGCTTTAAACTTCACCATTTGGTAAGCACTTTGTCATTTGCATCACTTGTAAGGAATTGCTTCATGATGGGAACTCGTAGAGTTTTCATGTCTTTAGGGCTTTGCCGTTGCTACAAAGGTTATCCCACCATTGACAAGCTGATTTTTGGAAGTGCATAGCTACATGGCGTAGATTGGAGGACTCCATGAAGCCCTCATCTCCAAAGGCCGCATGAAATTGTTGGATGAAGGCCAACACTTTGTCAGTAGCACCAAAGGTGCCATCATAGGTGAGAAAAGAGATACTCTTTCCTCCTTCTTTGAACTTCTTGAGCTTTTATGACCTTAGCCATGCAAGATAAAATTTGCGATGTCCTCCCCTCTTGTATTCTTTAGGAGAATAACTATTGCTTTTGTTAAAAGAGGAGGAAGGTGAAGAAGAAGGAGAAGAGGGTGACCTCTTTCTTGTCCTTTGTTCCCTCTCTTCCCTTTTTGAAGTGACTAGGATAAGGACTATGGGTTAACAGTTTCCTCTTGGGAGGAGTTGGCGATCTTTTAGTCCGCCGTCTTCATGGACTCACATCTTTGGAGGAACTTAAGGATTCATTACTTTCTTGTTCTTTGGATTCTTCCTCTCGTATGGGAGAGAGTCTTCTTTTGGGGGTCTCATCAAGAGGCCTCCTAAGCTCTCTCTCCTCTTGGAGAGGAAAGCAAATCCCATAAGCACAAAGTTGTTGAGTAACTTCGGCTTGCAAAGCGGGGTTGCCCATAGCTTGTTGCAACCTAGTGACAAGATAATCAACAAACATGGGGGGATCATCATTAGCACCTTCGTGTGCAAAATCAAAGTTATCAATGTTCATTCTACTCTCTTGGTTATTGTCAGTCATGTTAATTAAACTTATGTGTTTACTTGGTGTATGATTTGGCAATGCAAAACCTTAGTTGCTACTCCTCTTAGCCTTTGAAAATAGGCACTTACGCATCTACACCCACGGCTTGAATTGGTTAATTATAGAGAGTAGTGGAGTGAGTCTAACATAGCGAAGTTGCCGAGGGATAGCTCCTTTCAGGCTTCTTATGGATCAATAATGGTAAAGCCATAGCCAAGTCTAAAAAGACTCCATTATTAAAACCAAAGCTCCCGAGGTGTGCACCATATCCCACATAGTGGGCTCAACAAAACCGATAATAGATCCTAATCCCACTTACCCTAATATAATTAACAAAATCAACCATTAATAGGCTACTTAAGTACCTCTCTTCTTAAGTACAAAAAGAGAAACCAAATGCTCTGCTACCAATGTAATGGAAATGGCCTAAGAACTTTGAGAGTAGCGGAATTAGGAAATTAGGTGAAGCACTTTTGTGAGATTACTTTGTGAGCATAGCGAGTGAACTTAATTGATGGTAGCAACATAAACATGGTACTTAGTTAACTTGGCATGAACAATACTTTTGCAAGCGAGAGTTTAGAAAACATGACAACAATTAAGGACTGGATTCATATGGAGTCGGTCCCCCCTCCAATAGGCATTTGTATTATAGTTTCTCCCATCAAGAGAGACTTGGTACAATACAATCTTTGTGTTCCTTGTGACCTTGGTGATGCAATGAAGATGGAAAGCTTCATGCATCACAAGCATAACATAAACTTTGTAGAAATCATTAACTATCCCAAGCCTCAGTCCCAAGGCCTCAAACACCTTCGAAGATGGAGAGAGCTAGCGGGGAATGAGTGTAGGGAAGAGGAAGAAGAAACATTTCATAGGAGAAAGAAAGAGTTTCTTACTTATCATCACTCTTCCTGCTAGCATACATAATAGCATAGTAATGAAGATGGAGAAGATGTCAACCTTAAGCATTGAAGCATGGCTCTTGGTTGAATTTTCACTCCATAGCCAAGAGTGTTGGTGTAGGCTCTCACTTCTCACAAGCTTGGAGAAGGAGGTGGAGTTTCTCTACTTTCACCAAGTGAGAATGAATCCATAAAATGAGTGTGTGTGTGTGTGGTGTATATCTCCCCAGCACCCCCCTTGCTTGCTTGGGGTGAGTTGTAGCTTTTACACATGTTTCAAGCTCATTGGACCCCTCTCCCCCCTAGCCAATCACATGCAGCATGCATTCAAGTACATGTGTAGTCTTTGGACAAGTGTCCTCCTTACCCCTTAGAGAGAGAGCTTGAAAATATCTAGATATTTGTTGGATGAAACTAGAAGCTCATTGGACCCCTCTTTAGCCCAACCAATAGCATTCAAGCACACCATGTGGTTAAGCATAGGGAGAGTCTGACATGTGTCCCATGTGCCCTTTGAGAAAAGGGGTGCCCTTTGGGTGAGTGGAAGGTTAAGTCAAAAATTCCCCTAACTTTAGGACTTTCATGCATAGGAAGCTTCTCAAGCACCTTCCTCATTAAGTTTGTAGGGTCTCTTTTTGACTCAAGCACCTTACCTCCCAAGCATGGAAAGCTTCTCAAGCTCCTTCCTCATTAAGTTTGTAGGGTCTCTTTTTGACTCAAGCACCTTAGCCCCCAAGCATGGGAAGCTTCTCAAGCACCGTCCTCGTTAAGTATGACAAGCACCTCAAGTACCTTAGTCATCAAGCACGACAAGCACCTCAAGCACCTTAGTCATCAAGCACGCACCTTAGTCATCAAGCACGACAAGCACCTCAAGCTTAGGTCGGGTTCCCACCTCAAGCTCAGCCCTAGCTTGCCTAAGGTCAAAGGACTTTTAACACTAACAATTGGAGGTCTTTAATGAAGCTAACCCTAAGGTCTTTTAAGCTCCATTAGATGCACATTGCTCTTTGATAGACTATCTCCTTTTGGACCCCTATTGAGATGTAACCATGTCTCCTCTTGGTCCCCTGCTTAGGTAAGCTTAGAAGCACTTATTGCACATTGCTCTTTGATAGACCATCTCCTTTTGGACCCCTATTGAGATGCAACCATATCTCCTTTTGGTCCTGTGTTGAGATAGGTCTAAAAGCACATGTATCTATTATTCTAACTCTTGTTCCCGTTTATTCTCCCACATGAAATGATCAGTTTAATAGGGGAAAATCATTCGATAAAGTTAGATATTATATTTTATGACAACAGCCCCTACCCGCTACACCTACGCGGAAGACGGATTGTGTCTACATCAATGGGATCTAAAGACGCCTGTGCATTGAGAAGCGAGGGCGACCTCTGGAGGAGCTTACTTCTATACTGACAAAGACATTGCATGATGCAGCAGCAGAGGCATACCCACACACCCAGTCTGAGTAGAGACAACGTTCTGGGAGCATGCCCCAGAACAATAGGTATGATGAGGAGTGCCGTGAGACTAGAGCTAGACTTCAGAGGGAGATTCTTTTGGGGGACATCACTCACAGATAGTCTAGGATTGCCTTTCGACGCCTAATTCAGCGAAAGAGGGCTCGATTAGAGCAAGATCTATACTAGATATTCTTGAGTCAGGACTCAAGCGAGGCATGGCGACTCTTGCATGAGCACTCCCCCCTCCCCCCCCCCCCCTTGCCATTACTTCTAGAGAGGTTGGGACCAATACACATCATCTTTGTACACAGTTTTTGGACAGCCGCCTCTTCTCGACCCCCTAGAGCCATGCACACACACATGTGCTTTTTTCACCATTGAGATGGTGAAGAAGGCTATTGATAGGATGAGGACTGGGAGAGCATATGATCATGATGGCTTAGTGGTTGAGCATTTTATACATGCCAGGCATCTGCTTGCAGAGCTCCTAGCAGCGATGTTCGATCATGCCATGTGTGAGAGGGCCTGTCTGATACTTGGACCTTCTCTACTATTGTACCTAGCTTCAAGTCAGAAGACCCTATGGAGCTTGGGAATTATCGCACTATCATGATTGGATATACATTGGCACGGTTGTACGCATCCATTCTTGAGCAACAGTTGAGTAGATGGGCAGAGAGAGAGGGTATACGTGCAGGCGGGCATGCAAAGTTTAGGAGAAGTTTTTCTACTCTTGACCACATTCTAACTCTCAGAGCCATTATTGAGGAGGGAAAATCACATGGGAGACGGATCTATTGTAGCTTTGTGGACTTCCGCAAAGCATTCGACACAGTCCCGGAGCTAGATTGATGCGCAGGTTACACGAGATAAGAGTGCCCACAGAGCTGATTTGGGGGATCATGGCATTATTCAGGTCAGTAGTGGGGTACACACTTCAAAGGGGCTATCTACATTAGTTTACTCCACTATTGGGGTGAAGCAGGGCTGCCCGCTCTCTCCTACTCTATTTGGTATGTATGCGGATGAGGTTTCTAACTATATTGAGAGAGATGGCGATAGAGGTGCACAGCTAGCAGGGACATGGATTCCACTATTGTTATATGTTGATGAAATTGTGTTACCTCCCGAGGGGATGCAACGTCACTTGGACGCTTTGCATAGGTTTGCCCATGGCAGTGGTTTGTCTGTCAACCTTGGTAAAACCTAGGTTATGGTGTTTAACACCACCCCACAGTGGATCAAGAGATCAACACCCGCATTCACATACATCATGAGACAATGGAGTATACAGATGCTTACGCCTACCTTGGGGTGGTCTTTAGTGGGCTAGCTTTTTCTTTGAGGAGAGCAATAGAGACTAGATTGACCAGAGCCTATGTAGCATTGGGTGGACTGGAGAGGATGTGTTCACAGATTCAATTTCAGGAACCTCGGACGAAGCTTTGGCTTTTTGGCTTCCGCAATGCTCTATGGAGCTCAGATATGGGGGCCTTCATTGGACCATCATGGGAGATCGGGTCGCACTGATGGATGGGGGGACATGGAGAAGCCTTTGGTCTCTATGATCTCGTGGCTTATTAGAGCCAAGGCTTCAGTATCACCTGACATTATTCGAGCAGAGGTAGCTGCCCCCCACTAGTGGTTGAGGCGCTCACCAAATCAGTCTCCGTTATACACCGCTTATGGGACCTTCCCAGAGATAGATATGCCCGCCTAGCACTTCAGTCCTCTCGACAGTTAGCTATGCGGGGAGATAGAGCATGCTGGTATGGGGAGATGACATCATGGTTTCAGGTATATGGGTTCAGCATAGATAGATTGCCTCCCTTCCAATACTCATTGGATGCACCCTCTCTGACTCTTACACAGTACGAGATCACCAGGCTCATCCGCGAGGACCTGACTCAGCTAGACACCAAGAGAACTTGGATACAACAACAGGAGCCGGGCACAAAGATGGCTTTCTATAGAGAGCATCTTCTCCAGCTTACAGAGGACGGCTTTGTGACGAGACCCAGATACATAGACACCCACTTATCTCATGGGATATGATGTGCTATTCAGGACTTCCACTAGACTTTTCCCCGTAATCAAGGCTCCCACCATGGCTCCTCCCCGGTCGCCATGTGAGTCGCCTTGAATATGGGGAAAGGACAATGGAAGTCCTTTCCCTACCCATAAACTCATCCAAGCTTCAAGTTGTTGAGAGCCACAATGCACTGTTTTAGACAGTCCAACTGTCAATTTAGTGTTGGGAGATAAACCAATCTACTGGCCTTACATGATACAAGAAAAGAGAGGATTGATGGGGTGCAGGTGCGAAGATCAATTAGCAGTGGTGCTGATAGACTTGGAAAGTGGTGGTAAGGAGGCTGAAAAAGAGCAAAAAGCCATTACAAGATTGTACCAAGAGGAGAGAACAGAGTAAAGCATTGACAACCAAATCAGTGATGGACAGTCTGCTTGCAACCTTGCATCTAGAGAAGATTCCAGAAAGGACTATACCTAAATGAATCCAGGAGAAGCCCACATTTACTCTTAAAAGGAGAGTGCATAACCAACAAGACAATATAACCATCTAGAGAAGATTCCCGAAAGGATGATGCCCATTGAATGCATCACAATGGGCATGAGCTTCATCTTCTGGGATCTAGGCCGCCTTCAATGCTAGGCATATGGCCACGATGGTCCTGCTCTGCAGTGAATCCGATAGTGCACCATCGCACCCTTGTACCTCCATGTACAAACATGAAGGCAGCGTATTCTGCCACAGCTGACAAGCCTGGTAACTGATTTAAGCTTGCAAACACAAGTGGGGCAGCGCCCTATAGTGCCGAGGGTGTTATGGGTGCACTTGAGGCACCTATTCCATAGCATCTACACCAGTACACACTGCTCAGCTTGTTTTTGACTGGTTTTCGTCCACCACATGCAGGCAAACCTAATTTTGAGAGGAAATCTGGAAATTTTGAGAGGGTTGGCTTGTAACCTCCATGGGAGACCAGAGTACACATACTTAATTCTCAACTTTTTCTTCTGGTTTGTAATCTGGCAAACATAGAACAAGGAGCACACTTTATTAGTGGCTTGGACATGATTGAAAAGGTCTCATGATGAGAGATGGAAGGATCATCTGTTGTGAATTACTGCCGGGGAGACATCTGTTGCGAATTAACGCCGTGTTTCCCTGATGTGGAAGGGTACAATTCAAACACTTATAATGTAACAGATTGCTAGTGATACACAAATTGTCATACATTGCTCTGCCTCTCTATGTAACTACATCCCTGTGTCTCTGTGTGGATGTCTCCACACAGATGGGAGAGGAGGAAGAAGCACCTGCAGATTTCAACATGGTATCCGGCCTTCTTTCCTACGTCCTGTGCAGGACTGATCCATCATAAATACACAAGCAGTACATGATGCACAAACAGTTGATTTTCAGACAAGTGCATTGTGCTGGGAACAAGCATGAGGAAAATTCTCTCCTATTGAGTGAAGGAGATCCTGCCACTGAGCCACAAACCAATGCAAGTCACCAAGGAACTTATCATAGGTGTATTTACGAGAAGAGTGCTTGTGTTTGCACTTAACAAGACGGCTTCATTCTGGTTTCCTCCATAACAAAAGAGGAACACTCTCAAAATCAACCCCAGGCACCTCAGGTGTACCTCTTCAATTACTCTCTGGATGCAACCTCGCCCTTATCCTTGTGTCAAGAAGGAAACATCTCGTCTTCTTTGCACCCAGTGTTCCAGTGTATTCGCAAGAACATGCCAACCTCGTCACTAAATGACATCTCAATGGTTGAAAATCGGTGTCGTGTGTCGGTCTCGAATGTGAGCTTGATGTAACTCAGGCAAATGTGAACTTGCATGTGACTTCGGTGTGAATTACATATGAAATCTTCAATTCTGTGCATTGCCTTTCGATGGTGTGAACTTGGTGCAAAATTGGGTGTGAACTAAGATCATGCACTTGCCGAAACTACATAATATAACTTTTTAACATGGCAAAACGCATGCACTAGCATAGTGGTAAGGCATTCGCTCCTTGGCACGGAGGTCATGAGGTCAAACCCCGTCCAATCTGTAATGGAAATAGACTATGAATATTGAGAATAGCGAAATTAAGAAAACTGTAGTGAGCATTTTTATGAAAATATTGTGAGAAAATAGAGGGTGAACTTGATTAGAGGCAACAACATAACCATTATACTTACTTAACTTGGGCATGAATAATATTTTGCAATAGAGAGAATTAGAGAACTTGACAACAGTTGACCGGATTTATTTGGAACCGGTCCCCTTTCAAAGGCTTTTGTAGTATTGGAAATAGACTATGAATATTGAGAATAGCGAAATTAAGAAAACTGTAGTGAGCATTTTTATGAAAATATTGTGAGAAAATAGAGGGTGAACTTGATTAGAGGCAACAACATAACCATTATACTTACTTAACTTGGGCATGAATAATATTTTGCAATAGAGAGAATTAGAGAACTTGACAACAGTTGACCGGATTTATTTGGAACCGGTCCCCTTTCAAAGGCTTTTGTAGTATAGCTTCTCCCATAAAGAGAGAGTTGGTTCAATATACGCTTTGTGTTCCTTGAGACCTTGATGATGCAATGAAGATAGAGAGCTTCCTGCACCACAATTATGTTCGTAACTTAGCTAAATGAAAACATTAACTTGTCCCCGGCCTCAATCCCAAGACCTCAAAGACCATCAACAGTGGAGAGAGCTAACAGGGAAGCTTGCTTTGGTCGACCCCTCCTTGTAGCTCATCCTTGAATTTGAGTGGACCCCTACAAGCCTAGCCAATCACATGCTTAGTGCATATCAAGCAACATGGGTAGTCTTTGAACATATGTCATCTTTATCCCTTTGAGAGAGAGGACTTGATAATGCATAGATAATTATTTAAATAAACTAAATTCTCATTGGACCCCTTAGAGGTCAACCAATAAGCTTTAAGCACTACATGAGGGCAGTTAAGTGCTTGACATGTGTCCTTTTTGCCTCTCAAGTCTTGGGCTTGCCTTGAGTGAGTGTATGTTTTCTCTCTCATGTCCCTAGCTTTAGGGCTCGCCCCCCTTCTAGTAGGGATCATGTTGACTTTGGAACACCTCACCTCCTTGAGCACCTTAGTCATGAAGCCCTTCAAGCACCCGTCATAAAACATGACAAGCACCTCAAGCACATTAGTCAATAAGCACGACGAGCACCTCAAGCTTGGACATAGTTCCCACCTCAAGCTGAGCCCTAGCTTGCCTAAGGTTTTAGGTCTAAGGACTTTTAACACTAACCTTTGGAGGTCTTTAATGAGCTAACCCTGAGGTCTTTCAAGCTCCATTAGCTAGCACTGCTCTTTGACAGACCATCTCCCCTTTGGACCCGTTGACGTTGGTCCCGTGCTGAGATAGATCCATAAGCACATGTCTATATTCTAACTCTTATTCCCGTTCATTCTCTCTCATTAAATGATCAGTTTAATATGAGAAAATCATTTGGATGGGTTAGATATTAGATTTTATGACACAATCCATTTTTTTATTCTCCAAATGAATCGGACACACTATCAACAACGACCTCAGACCCTAAATCTCCTCCCGGGACAGGGAGGAGGTGTCAATTAGTGTCGTGGAGATGCCAAGGCCACCTAGCCTATTAGCATCATCACTTGGGAGGGAAGCAAAGCATGCCAAGGCCACCTAGCCTACTAGCATCATCACTTGGCAAGAAAGCAAAGCATGAATTTGTTGTTACTGCTCAGCATGATGATCCCATTGATACCCGAGGAAATTCGGCCTAGTTGCTAAACTTGAAGACAGTTGGATTGACAAACGACAAATTTCCTGCTTGTATGGAACCAGAACTTGCGCGTGAGCAATGTAGGCATCTCTTCAACCAGGGGCTGCTTCTTGCGAACACCAACATCTTTGGCAGCTTTGCGTTCCCTTCTGTCATCGGCACCCTCATCCTGCAGTTCCATTTGACTAGCAATTGCTGCCTATGATCACTAGTGCAATTGCTGCATGAAATGTAGAAGAGACATTCAAATCAGTGACGAGGCTTCAAGGCGGGGCTGCATGGGCCCACAACACCTTCAAAAAGCAAATGTACCCTGCTGTCTACATCTCCACAATCGATATCTGTGGCCCATCTCTTCCCCACGCTCACAGTGGCGCCAATTCTCCAAGTATCTGCCCGTCAAATCCTAGAATCCTGACCATCCATGTGTAAGACTGATGTAAAGGTACACATTTCTCCATTCTCCTCTAAGGCCTGTTCGAGCAGGCCAAAAACCAGAAGAGTTTTAAGTGTGCCCTTATTTTCTTCGGTTAGGAAAAATGTTTTTGGCAAGCCCTCCTGCTACAGTCTGTGCACAAGACACTCTTCACAGACACTATATTGATACATGATGCTTTGCAATCAATTAGAGCATAACACGCCACCTAGAAGCAAGACCAAGCAACTCAATGGCATGCTCAATTACACCGCCAGATTGTCCAAGGCCAAGAAAAGAAATGATTGAGGTCTCTATACAGAAGAACCCGCAACAAGACACAATCTCTATTGACAACCCTCAAAACTACTTGTGAACGTAACCAGGCTCCAAGATGAGAAACCAAAGACCCACAAATAACCTCATGACACCCTCATAAAGGACTGCACTGCTTTACCTTACATACTGTGACCACATATAACCTCACCACACACCCTCATAACTTGATAGGAACCACCAATAGTTGGGTAGGGACGTGCTCCTATGCACATGCGCACACATCATTACAAAGGCCTACGTAGTAAGCTGCTAAGATTGCTGTAGAGATGCAGGGCAGACTCTGCCATAATGAAGCAATCATTTCTGGCATATTAAACCAGAAACAGTGTGCTGAATGGTAGAATGGAAAGCTCCTTGCCAGGGGAAAGACTAAAAATCAGGATCCATAATGTTGTCCCTATCTGTAGATATGCAATGCGAGAGCATGCTTCACACATTAGATGACAGTACTAAATCTTGTAAAAACAAGGCCTTGAGGAGCCATTCATGCGTACAATAGCATTTCAAGTAAACATAAACCTCATGACAAGAGCATCCAAACTCTAATACAAAACAAAAAGAAAAGCTCTCCCACGTCAAACCATGTGAACCCGCATCCAAACAGCACACAAAAACTGCTTGGATTCACAACTTTCCATCCACAATGCCCGAACCAGATCTTCTCATGTTAATAATACAGACGAATACCATACCGATCAGGTGTACTTCTCAACTCGACAGTTCATGAATACTCACCTTCTTGTTGTGCACGAGTAAGACTACTCTCGCAATACAACGGATTCTATTCCGTCAATTTAGTAACGAAATAGATTGATATATATATTGTGATACAAGCGCAAAACACTCTGAATATTTACTGCACCTCTTTGGTGTCGATTTGCGAAAGTCCATGATCTTGTCGAGAGAGAGCAGAGCGGAGCCACCATACAAATGCACAACCACATTCTCCTCATAGATGAGGAACTCATGAAAAAAAAAAGGGGGGGGAATGTTCTGAATAAACCCTGCCAATAATGATGATGGTACATGATTGCGACAACACAAGACAATTTCCCTGCCTGCTGCAATGGACAAGCGAATTTCTTCTCTCATTCACCTCCTTGCTTGTTTTCCCTGCAGACTGTTGAAGAAAATGGGCCAATTGGCATTGGCCTCTTTCCAGCCCAGGAAGGACCCATCTCGAAGAGGATCCCAGCTGGTGGAGATGATGCCGTATGTAATACCCAGTGCTGCCGAGCCGAAGAAGGTGCCTGAAACTAGTAAGGGCAGCCACTCAGGAACATCCACTCTGAGTTGAACCTTCAGAAACCAAAACAAGGGAAACATGAGCACAGCCAGCACAACAGGCACTGCTATTGAAACCCCGATGCGCTTGATCATCCGATCCATGACAATCTGCGGGACCTCATCGTCGTCGTCCTCGCCACCAGCCTCCGAATCATCGGAGAGTCTTCGTTGCCCCTTTTTCGTTTTGCTTATTTCTTTCTCCTCTGCAGGTAAGGGTTTGATGATCTTGGGTGGAGGCGGGCCAAAACCCTTGGGACTCTGGAGGGCCAGAATGTGTAGCGTGCTGCGACCATTCCGAGCGTACCTTGATGCATACAGAAATCCTGGAGCTTGCGGTGGAACGTGGAGGAACAGGCCTCTACTTCTCTCTGCAGCGCGCAACACGAGTGTGGATGAGTGTAAGATATCTCCAAGCAACATGGTGTCATAGGAGGCTATCCAAAGAAGAAGAAACATTTCTACTACAAAAGGCTTCCATCTGAGTCAAATACTACATACATATTAAGAGCGTGGTCACACGAAGCTTAGTTGTCTCGTAGTGGATAATTGACCAATGATGCCACTTTTAGAAAATTGAGCCGTTGTCTTGGTCACGCAGCTGCCTACTGCAGCAAATTACCGTCACCTAGAGTTTGCAAGCTTGCCAAGACTTGCATATGGAGGTTGGTCCAGACAGAGAGGGAGTGGACTTTGCAGGGGGCCATCAACGAGTGTGACGGAGCTGAGGTTCGTCCATGTCATCGTTGCTACATAATTTTCAATAAAAAAATTATGCTTCTTTTTTAGTTATTTCAATACCGTATTCTGCAATCATTTAGCATCCTTCACTGATAATTGGACAACTATGCCAAAATCGGCATAGTTGTGAAGGGCTGGCCATAGTTCTATTGTGTTGGCTTTGTTCTCTTGCATGACCATGATAAAGGCTCAGAGCTACTAATAACTATGCCTCACATGACTTACATGCGGCAGAGCGAGCCATGAAGCACCCTTCCTCCTCCACGTTCAAATCAAGAGCTACGCCCTGGCTACTGCCTGCTCGTGTTCACTTCATTCCCCCCCCCCCCCCCCCCCCCCCTCTCCTCTCTCTCTCTCTCTCTCTCTCTCTCTCTCTCTCTCTCTCTCTCTCTCTCTCTCTCTCTCTCTCTCTCTCTCTCTCCTCAGAATGGATGACATTACTGACATGGAGTTGATCGACATGATGAACTACATCAAATGAACTCTATTTGGGGTCTCTGTCTCACAAGGCAATGGCAGGCGACATCTTGGATATCTATTAAGGAAAGATACAATGTGTTAAGCCTCCATGTTGGCGAGGAATAGTTGATGAGAGAGAGAGGGGGGGGGGGGGGGGGGGGGGGGGGGGGGGGGGGGGCTTTTAGCTAGTTGTCGAGGCCAAACCCTGTCGTGCTATAGTGTCCAAAAAACCCTGCTCACACACAAAGCAACCAAAGAGTGACTTTCTATATACTGCACTTATTATTGCAAGTACATTTAACTTAATTAGAAGGTGAGAGGTGATAACCTTCCCATTTTAGCAAGGACAAGAAGAAATTGATAGAGCATGCCAGATCTTGTATGAGCAAATGAAGGGGTTGGGTCCCAATGGTCCAATGTTGATTATACTCCCAATTTATAGTGCCCTTTCTAGTGAAATGCAAACAAGAACTTTTGACCGAGCACTACCAAGAACAAGGAAAGTGGTGGTTGTAGCCAAAGAGCAGAGGCATCTTTAAGCATTGATGGAATCTATTATGTAGTAGATCCAAGTTTTGTTAAGTAGAATGTCAAAAATCCCAATCTTGGGTTAGATTCACTTATCAACACGTCCACTTCTCAAGATTTTGCAAAGGAAAGAGCACGACGAGCAAGTAGAACAGGACCAAGAAAGTGCTATCACACGGAGTGCACATGCAGGAATGAATCGTTGCTAGCAATTGACAGAAATTCTAAGAATAAATATGGGAAATACAACTTTTCAATTCAAGTATGTGGGCATTAATAGTATACTGGCTTTCAATTTTATGGATCCACCGCCTCCACATGCTCTAATATCGTCCATGTAATAGCTCTATAGTTCTATAGTCTAGGAGTCTTGGACGAGGAAGGGCTTTCGATAAAGTTGGGAATGAAGCTGACTAATTTTCCTTTGGAACCTCTTTTATAAAAAATGCTACTCACCAATGTGGACCTTGGTTGCAGGGATGAGATTTTAACAATTATTTGCCATGTTATCTACGCATAACATTTTTTATAGGCCTCAAGAGTAACAGGCTAATAAAAAAAAGAGAAAAGTTTTTTGCATCCAAAGGAGGACCGTTTGAACTTGTTAGTTGTTTACAAGGTATTGAAAGCTCGAAATATTTGTGGAAACAATGGTACATTTTCCCTCTCTCTTGGTGTTGCTCACCATCAGGCTGCATGAGCTTTTCAGTTGTTGTCCAATTTGTAAAGTTAAGAACAAGTTTATGTTAGGAAAATCATGTGTGTTCAAAAGTCGGCACGAGCTAGGGGCTATCCCAATCTTTGTGTGATGTGTGATGCCCTTGACAACAATTGTTGGGATAAAGGCGGCATGTGCCTTGCCCTAGGACGAACGTCCCCACCAATGTCTGCTGCCCACTAACTTCTCTGACCCTCTCACTTTCTTTATCTTTATATATATGGAAGAATAAGGAGTGAGTGTTGCTTCAGGACACTCAACGTGTTCTCTCTCTCTCTCTCTCTCTCTCTCTCTCCCCTTCCTTCTCTGCACACGCACCGCATTCGTGCATCCCTTCAACTAGTATCAGAGCACATGGCAATCGCCAAGAGCACAGTGGCATCAAGAGCTCCGAGGCGATATGTTGCTCACTCTCGGCGATGGAGAGATCAAGAAAGCTTGGAGGTTTTGTGAGAACTCAATGGGAGCTTGAGAGTTCAGGTGAGAGTGATGTATGCTCTTGTGGAAGCTCGGAAGAGATGTGGAACATTGTGTGTAGGTGAAGGTGCTATCCTAAAAACTAGGTGCGCAATAGCACTCTTTTGCATATCAATTTTCTCCTTATAAAATGAAAATCTGAAAAAAATTCCCTCCAATACCCTCCATTTTGACATGGTCTACAACTTTGCAAAAGAAAATTTCTACAAATTCCTCACCGTTTTGCTGATATTCAACTCACACTGGCTATATGCAAGAAATTTCAGCTTTTATGTTTCATGAAGTGTGAGAGTATAATGCACTTTTGAAAGCACGACAAGTGCTCAAGTTAGGTGCATCAATTATGAGGTTGAAGATGCAAATTAAGCTTGTGCAGAGCTTGAGGTTTGAGGTTTTTTTGGTGATTTGGGTAAAGAGTCACAAAGACGTTGACACACCATCGAAGCGGTCTCTTGAGAGACGCGGTTTTTTGAGCACACAAGTGGAGCTTCTTTCACAGGTTTTGGCATACAAATTGTCTCCAGACTCATCTACTTGGTATGCAATTTTGTTTGCCGACATAGACATGCGTGTGCTTTTCTCTGAGGTTTCAGAGATTCTTGGCAACCATTTTGACATGGTCCTTGATGAATGGTCTTTGCGGTTTCTGAGAGACTTTGTTCTCTAATCTTTGTGCATAGCCTTGTTGCAGGACATTTTTGCATTGAGTTAGTGCTTCGGTTTATGGACATGGTGGTAGTTTTCATGTGGCTTTGATGCTTGTTTATGCGTGGACACTCCATTGACATCATATAGTGAGAGCAGATTTCCATTGTATGTGACATGGTGAAGCCATTTTTGGCATTTCTACTCTTTGGCATTGAGTGGTGTTTACGAGTTTATGCGTTAAGTAGTGTTTACCAATTTATGGTCTTGAGTTCTTTTTGAAGATTATTGTGGTCGAGGTTTTGACAGATTTTTGGTTATTTTGTAGTGGTCAAGATCATGTACCACTTTGGCATCTTGGATGTAGTTTCATGGTTGAGATTTGAGTTGAGTTTATGATCCTTGTGTAGGGGAAACTCTATCTGTTTTTTGTGGATTCTCGCCATGATAATGTGTATCTGCAGTTTACTCTCTAATGGTTTAATGGTCGAATGTGACTCCCATTTTGACAGTGATCAAATTTTGACTCCCACTTTCATAGGTTTTATCAGTTTTGGAGACGGATTGGTGTTCTTGTATCCACTCTCGCACGAGTGAGATTTGCATATGATCATAGTGGCTACAGCTCACAAGTAGTCGCAAGTTCTATAGGTTGCTTGTAGTTGTCAGATTTTGCATATAGTTTTGTGACATTCATATTGAGCATCGTGTTTTCTCTTCACTTACGCCGCATATGCTCTTTTTATCCTCGGATTTTCTATGTGTGGTTTCTACTTGGTTTAACATAGGTTTTTGGACATTGCTTTTGTACCTCTCTTGGTAGACCTACATTGCGCTATAAGTTGCATATGCTAGCATCATATTGATGTGTTGATCATGGTTATGATTGTGTAGTGGCGAGTGATATCCCACTTTGTTGCCATCCTTTGGCATGGTTTATGGTTGAGATCAGATTTTTCTCAATTTTGAGAGGAGAGATTGTCAGTTTTCTCCCAGGATTTCTTGCCATAGTTTGGTTTGATCACCATACACTTTTTGTTGCATATGCACTATTCACAGATATGACATCCGTCATGTGTGACAATTCAAAGTGAACAAGACAACTCATGAGAGACAAAGGTCTCATAGTTGTCGATATATGCGATGTTGGCATTGTGGTCATACAACGCACATTAGGCGTCGTCATTTCAGACGTATGAGGCAATGACGGAGATGTATGCGTGATGTGGAGATGGTTTTGACACATGCTAGAGAGGTGGTTTCATATGCCACTGACAGTGATGTCACATTGACCTATAGCATTCCTCTTGCTTACATATCTTCGAGAGGTGGCACTTCTTCCCGTTGGTTGCTAGATGAGGGTGCAATTTTTCACATCACTCCACATCGTGGGTGATTTAGTATTTTCTCTAGTGGGAGCTTTGGTCGTGTGCACTTGGAGGATGGTTCGAAAGTTGACATCGCGGGTGCTAGAGATGTTTTCTTTTCATTACCTAGTGGTGCATCTTATACTCAACAACATGTGCGATACGTTCCTCAGTTGAGACGTAGTCTGATCTCACTGAGGCAGTTAGCAGATTGTGAAGTCAGATACTCCTTAGAGAGTGGTCTTTTTAGATGCATTGCGGATCATATTTGACCTTCGAGGACTGACTCTCTCTCTCTCTCTCTCTCTCTCTCTCTCTCTCTCTCTCTCTCTCTCTCTCTCTCTCTCCATACATATATATATGTGTGTGTGTACATACATACATACATATATACACACACACACACACACACACATATATATACGCACACACACACACACACATATATATACACACACACACACGCACGCGTGCATATATACACACACACACACACACACACATATACACACACACACACACACATATACACACACACACACACACACACACACATATATATACACACACACACACACACACATATATATAGATACACACACACACATACATATATAGATGTGTGTGTGTGTGTGTAACGCTATGATGTAGTGCCATTGTATATTTTCAAAAGCATTCTACAACACCCACTATACATAGAGCACAATAGATTGGCTCAAAGAAAGTAATGTAATGGAATTGATATTTTGATGATATATTTGTGAAATATTTGATATTTTGATGAAGGATTGCAATGTTGATTTGAATTGTGGAATATGATCACTTGTTGGGTGTTGTGTGAGCAGATCAGTGATTGGCACGTGCTGGACAATAAGGCGATAGCAGTTATTCAGAATAAAACTACCACCATTGGATTTTGTGTGGCAAGCCTTAGTATTTATGGTTTAGTTATAAGTTGAGATGTAGACAGCTATTAATTGTTACATTGAACTCTTTATGAGCCATGACTATTTTATGCCGAGTGTGAACTGGATGTAACTCATTTTTTAGCATGAACTTTCCTATAAAATAAATACGTGCAAGAGGGACATGCTCACTCTTGCACGGGGGGAGATTGCACCCAATGTTTGTGTATTCTTCTCTCCTCTCTTCTCTTATCCCTCACCGTGTCGGCGTAGCACTCCATTCTAGGAGGTGCGTCCGCACGTGTTCCATTACTCTCTCTCGCACTTTCTCTCTCTCTGCCCGTGTATCTCGCGATTATGCATCTATGTGGTTGCCAGGTATGTTGATTAGTCTGTTTATGGTTTGTAGCGTGCTATTTCGGATATTATGCAGGGCAGCCAAGCTTCCGTTTGTAGCAGTGGTAGGGACTACGCTCCAATTAGTTTCAACATTACAAAGGCTACACATGCAAAGATAAGTGAAACTTTGATCCTAAGTATTATGATTATGATTAAGAATTAGCTTCAAATTTTTATTAATCGCATGATTATGATTACAATTTGCTTCAACTTTTTCTTAATCACATGATATCTTTGCTAATCACATCTTGATTGCATGCGTACGGTGGAGTTTCGCCATGACCAACTATCTCCGTCCACGGGCTAGTTTACGTTTGTACAAGGTTACTCTAACAAGGTTCTTGCTTGCTTTTGGTGGGAACACCCTCGTATTCTCTGTGTTTAATTATTACCCTAAGGGCAAAAGATTGTCTACTTATCGTCATCATCTCTCCCTCTTTGTCTCTGTGTGGCACCAACCTCACCACGTCTGCCCAGGACGCCACCTCACCCCTTCTACCTGCAGAAGGCTCGCAGCAAACCCTGCGCCGGATCCTACGCGACCTGGCGACCCGACTCAGTCGGCTTTCCTCTTGCCGTTCCGCTCTTCGTCCTGCAACGCCTACCCCGCTATTTTTTTCATGCGGTATCCACCGCTCTTTTTTTTTATAGCTTACCTACTTCTCCCCCCTCCCAGTTCACTTCCCTCACCCTCACCTTTACCTGTGGCGGCTCTGATTACCCAACACTCAGATGCAGCTGAACCACTCTCTCTCTCTCTCTCTCTCTCTCTCTCTCTTTTTCTCGCATGACGACCACACTTTCACTGTCTCTCTCTCTCTCTCTCTCTTGCCCTCTCGTATTCAACCACCCCGCCCCACTTCTCATCGACTGGATGACCAGAAAATCCTCCCATACCTCTCTCCTCCAACCACTATAACTCCCCAGGAACCTAACGACTTCATGGCGGCCTCACGGGATCACTGCAAGCAATACCAACCATTGGATATATGTTTGTTTCTCTCTCTCTATCTTCATCTCATGCATCCATCACCACCCATTCCTTCCCTCGTCCATGCAGACTGTGCGACCCCTTCTTTTGGACTGCCATGTAGAGGTTCTGAAGTAAGGGAACACCTCCAGTAACTCACTCCATTCATAGTCTCTCTCTCTTCGCTCTTGGCCGACACCCACGGGATGATAATGGCGTTCAAAACCGAACATTAAAGGCTCTATTTTTTTCGGGAGGGTGTTCTTTTTTTTACTCCCGACTCCCTATAGAGAGGAGAGGGATTACCAAAGGGAAGCTACACACATATCCTATGCAATTGCTTAATACACACACACACACACACACGCACGCACACACACACACACATATCCTATATGGTTGCTTAACACACACACACACACACACACACACACACACACACACGCACATACACAGTGTCATCATCTTCAACATCTCGATGGAACGGACCGCATCTCCCTACCCAAACAGAGACCCTCGGGACGTATCCATCTCTATTGCAAAATAAGCCGCAACGATAGCCATCACCGTTCTTTGCCTAGACCGAGCTTGTCGCACCTATCCAACAGGGTGGTAATTCTCGTCGTTCTTCTCCAATCAGATGCCTCCTCTGCTATGCCGCATACACAACCAGCAACACGTTGATTGCGCACCGCTACATCATCAGCAACCCACTCGTTTGCATTGCTTCTACGTCAAAAACCTCACAACTGCTCTACACCATCGTGAGCTTTGCACTACCTGGCGTTGGGCTTACGAACTCTTTTACTCTATTCAACAGCGTGGAATCAGGTTAGTTGAATTTACTGGTCGTAAACCTTCTACCCCGGATCGGGATTTGCAACAAATCAACGTAATTACCAATTTCCCCAATCATCATGGAGACAAATGGCGCCAGTAACCCTTTCGATTGGACCATCGATTCACCTCTCCCGGCACCGACCTTGGAGCAACAAGTATTCTTGCTGCAACAGGAATTCGACATTGCGAATCAACTCCTTGTTGCAAATGATCAGAAACGAGCACGCGAAGACGACAACGAAGATGAACGTATGATCAAATTTTGAAGGCTGCGTTCGAAGCTCAACAATCCAGCAAAGAGGCAAAGATAAGTCAAAAATATTTCACGTTTTTCAAGTTTGATGGTCGCAAAATTGGTAAAACAGTGCTATCTTGGTTAACTCAATTCAACGATTATTTCGCTGGCGAATCTTTCACTGAAAAAGATAAAATTAAATATGCTACTAATCACCTTTCTGGTCAAGCTTCACTTTGGTGGAGCGTGCTTCATAAAACGGCAGAACGACCATCAACTTGGGACAATTTTCAACAGCGGGTCAAAGATTCCTTCCTACCCCCTCAGTTTGGTCTTGACGCTTGTCGTGCTTGGGCTAAATTCTCATGGATTCAAGAAGACACCATCTCTCATTACACTGGCCGCTTCTGAGAACGTCTTCTACTCCTCCGTATGGTAGAAGAAGTGCCTGCAGAGTCTCTCCAACGCAAATATGAAGACGGTCTTCCCAACGGTATACAGTCAAAACTCAATTCTCTTAAACCGGCGTCTCTTTATGAAGATATATCCTTGGCCTACGATGCTGAGAAAGAAATCAACTATATCGTCCATGAAGTGCGCAACACGCGCAATCCCAACCGTCCAAATTTTCAACCTCGCAATCAGTGGGGTAACCACAACCGCAATCGCAATCGCAACGGTAATCATTTCAACAGGTATACTTCAAATCCTCGCACAAATAATTACACACAAACCCGTCCATCCCCCTTTCCCCGTAGTCACCAAAATAATCATCGCCAACAACACAACTCCACCATTCCACCCACACACACTGCACCTCAAATTTCAAACACACATTATCACCCCAACCCCCCCGCACGTCGCAATGGTGTTTGGTGCTTCAAATTCCTCCAATACGGCCATGTTGAGGCCAACTGCACCAGCAACCGTCCACCCGGTCCTCGCCAACCCACATCTCACCTACACAACATCGAAGATGAATCAAAACCCCTAGACAACGCCATGGCTGATTGGACAGCCGCAACACCACCTCACATACCAGGTATGCCAATTTCAATTCATGCTTTGCTCCGTCAGAAAGGCAAAATTCAAAATTCAAGTGTGTCTATTTTACACGATGATGGTAGTTCACACGATTTTATTTCTGAAAAATTGGTACGAAAATTGAATTTAACCACCACACCATCTGCATACAAAGTTAAATGTGCTTTTCAAGGTACTAGGTACAATGGCACACGTGAAATTAAATCTCTCACAATTACCATTGGTGATTACAAAGAACAGCGTGATTTTTTAATTGCACCATTGCAATCCACAGATATCATTTTGGGCATGCCTTTTTGATACCAACATAATCCACAAATTGACTATCGCACACACACAATGCATTTCACTTTCAATGGAAAATCTATTTCACTTTTTGCTGATGCATCACTTGCTATGTTTCCCCTGATATCACACACACAAGCAAAACGTGCACTACGAAAGGATGACAAAGCATACATGATATTTGTTACCGAAGTGGAGCACACACAATCGTCTCTCTCTCACACACATAATGATTTCCTCTCACAGTATAATGATTGCTTTGTGGATGATTACCCCCCTCACCTCCCACCCTCTCGTGGTGAATTAGATCATAAAATTGAAAATTTTTCAGGCTCACAACCTCCACACAGAGCACCATATAGACATAGTCCCTTGCACCAATAAGAAATCCAAAAACAAATCACCGAACTCCTAGATAAGGGCCTCATCCGTCCTAGTGCATCCCCTTTTGGTGCCCCGGTTCTCTTAGTCCAAAAGAAAAACAAAAATTTTCGCATGTGCATAGACTATCGTGCATTAAACAAGGTCACTTCAAAAACCGCTATCCCATCCCACGTATAGACGACCTCCTAGATCGCTTACACGGAGCGAAATTGTTTAGCAAAATTGACTTGAAATCAGGATACCATCAAATCCGTATGCACCCCAATGATATTTTTAAAACTGCATTTTGTACCCAATCTGGTCATTATGAGTTTATTGTTTTACCATTTGGTCTCACAAATGCACCTGCCACATTTGCTAGGATGATGAACAAAATATTTCTTGATTATCAAGACTTTGTTATTGTGTTCTTTGATGACATTTTGATTTTCAGTCGTGATGAGCACGAGCACAAAAATCACCTACATATTGTCTTTGAGCTATTACATGAGCACCAATTGTTTGCAAATCCTGACAAAAGTACATTTTTCCAAACACACATTGATTATTTAGGCCACATTGTCTCAGAAAAAGGCATATCCATTGACCCTCAAAAGATTGACACTATTAAAACATGGCCTACCCCCAAATCCGTGCATGACAAAAAATCCTTTTTAGGTTTAGCAAGCTTTTATCGAAAATTTGTCAAAACCTTCTCACACATTGCATCACCAATGACCACTCTACTTCGTCAAAAAGTACCATTCAATTGGGGCCCCACACAACAAAAATCATTTGACACTCTCAAATATCTCCTTACACATGCCCCCATCCTACAATTACCCAACTTCACACAACCCTTTTTTGTAGTTTTTACAGACGCGAGTGGCTCAGGCATAGGCGCAGTCTTAATGCAAAATGATCACCCACTTGCCTACGAAAGTCAAAAACTCAAACCATCTGAAACCAAATACAGCACATACGATAAAGAATTACTAGCCGTAGTCCACGCTCTAGACATTTGGAAACACTATATTATGGGCTCTGAAGTTCTTAACATTTGGAAACACTATATTATGGGCTCTGAAGTTCTAATCAAGACTGGCCAACAGGCCATTAAACATCTTCTGACTCAATCCACCATTTCTGATCGTCATAACCAATGGGCCATTTTTATTCAAAATTTTCATCCTATGATACAATACCAACCAGGTAAAGCGAATGTAGTAGCAGACGCATTAAGTAGAAAACCTGAAGTGAATGTACTCTCTGTTACTCGTTCATCTGTCTTTGATAAAATCAAGCATGTCTATTTGAATCACATTTCTGTGAGTGATGTGCAATCTTTTCATTCTATGCCTAACACATATGCTCACGATCCACCTTTCTCACGTGCTTGGTTTGAAATAACTCACAATAATGTTCTTCCCTATGAACACTACACATTGGCAAATGGTTATCTTTATTTTCAGCAGAAGCTATGCATCACAACACCCTTCAAGGAACTAGCAATGACTGAATGCATGCACCACCATATATGGGTCACCGAGGAATCCAAACCACACTCACTGCATCAAAATTTGTTTCACAATGTTTAATATGTCAAAGAGTTAAACGTCATCATGGTAAGTCTTATGGTCTTTTCATGCCTCTCCCCATCCCTGCTGGCCCTTGGGAACAAATCTCCATGGATTTCATCACGGGGCTCCCTACCACATCCTCACACAATGACATGATATGGACCATAGTTGACCGTTTTAGCAAACAAGCATACTTCGTACCCTGCAAAAAGACATTGTCTGCACCACAGGCTGCAAAGCTTTTCCTCAAAACCATCTTCCCTTATCACGGCTTCCCCAAGGTCATTCTCTCCGACCGTGATGGACGCTTTTGCAATCATTTTTGGGTCGCCCTAGCCAAAAACTTAGGCTCTAAAATGGATTTCACATCTGCATTTCAGCCTGAAAGTAATGGTCAAACAGAAGCCACAAACAGTACTATTATGGACCTTGTTCGATCTTATACCACTAAAAATACTGCAAAATGGGACCAACACCTCCCTATGCTTCAATTTGCTTACAATAACACCCCTCACTCCTCCACAAACCGTGCACCCTTTGAAATTGTCTATGGGAAGAAACTCCATGTCCCTGTCTCCACTATTAGCGTTGATGTCCCTGCAGTTGACACTTTAGCAAGAGATCACACACACATTTTACAAGAAGCCACAGCTTGCATTAAACGAGCACAACAATGATACACTGCACAAGCCAATAAGAAACGAAGACCTGCACCTTTTAAAGAAAACGACCTTGTTTGGCTTAGAATAGAAAAACAACGCTTAAAAAGTGTAGAAAAACATCGTAAAGTAAAATTGGCCCCTAGATTTTATGGCCCATTCAAAATTCTTCATAAGATAAATGACAATGCGTTTCGCCTGGGCATTCCCTCACATTGGAAAATACACAATTCCTTCCATGTTAGTTTGTTGAGACCACACAAGGGACCTATTCCCCACACCCCTTCCACAGCTGACCCCCCCTTAATTGAGGACGACGAAGAAATTCTGACTCCCGAAATAATTTTAGATCATGACATGACCACTACCCGCAGAGGAAACCAGTACAGAAGATATTTGGTAAAATACAAAAACCATTCTTTGGAAGAGTGTCAATAGATTTCTGAACAATCGCTAAGTCCGCACTACCATCACTTGATACTTGCATACCACACACCTAGAGACACAGATTCGCCGATTTAGGCAGTGCCTCTCTTCTAATGTAGATTCGCAGATTTAGGCAACACGAATTATAAAAGTGTAGATCCACCGGTTTAGGCAACACTAGTGTAGATTGTTGGCGGGTCGCCGCGACGGACGTCCATAGCATAGCTCTCAAGCATCAACATATTTATCAATACAGGGGAAGCGACTCGGATGAGGCATGGAAACTCACTAGGGTGTCATTCCTAATGAAGTGAACTCGAAGAGATGCAACTACTAACTCTACAAGCAAATCAAACGCATTATCGCCAAGTAATCTGCCTATGTCCTCCTACACAGCTCTACAGTCATCACGCCCGTTTACCATGCAAATCATATCGGAATCTCACGAAACTTGAAGGGAAGCTACAGGGGATTATCAAGAACATATCCTATCACTGTCACAACATTCTGGAGAGGTACAACGATCGCGATCGTTCATCCCAAAGTCGGCAAAAACAGCAAACAGGTGATCCTAATGGGTCGTTTTAGGGTCCCTAAAGCACCTCCTAGGGTCAAAACAACATAAAACACGCATATAGACACTCAAAACAGCGATTTAAGGTCTCAAACTCGTAGTTGAAAACCTACACCGAATCTTGAATGATTACACTTGAATGGAAGAGCAAGATGAGAGGAACACAATGCATTAAACAAATATGAATTTGGATTATCGTAGCCACAATGGCAAAGATTACAAGTTTGAACAAGAAGGAGCTCTCAAACGTACGCTGTCTTCTCAGTTTTCCATCAAAAAGATCATGTTCAAACTTACAAAAAATGACTTTTATAGATTAGGTCTTTACAAATGTCTTGTCCGGCCATAAACTCCTAAACTTCTAATTGGTTCTCTAATATACAATTGCTCCTATAAGAATAATCATAAATCCTTGACAAATTCTTGGCTTAGAGATGCTTCCTTACAAAAGAATTTTACAATGGTTTCTCAGAAAAATATGATTCTTCTCTGGAAACGGCCGCTTGTTGCTTCGTCCGCCAAACACTCCCCCCTTCCTTATCCTTGCACGCCCTCGTGCATGTTCAGTGCTTTGGCTGTTGATGTGGCTCCAATGAAGCAAGTGTTGCTGAAAAGCTTCTTGTTCGCAGGACGGCTTCCAGGGCTTCTTGATGCTGTCAGAATGGATTTTCAGATAACGTGTGTTGGTATGCTACGTACCTTGCCTTGAGGTCCTTCGCCATAGGATGGAAAATCCTTGAGTCAATTTCAAAGAATCCTGTGACGAAGGCCTCTTCAAATGTCTGCAAGTAGTGTGAGGGCAGGTACATTAGCCTGGAGTACATGGCCATCAAGATGTGTCGTGGCAGTGAATCCTGTAGATTCCAGCAAATGCCTCTGTCCTTCCAAGAATAGATTCCACGGATGATCGTCGCCTTCAGTGTCTTTAAACACCTGGATGCACGTGACGATCATCCGGGCTATCTTTACTAACATTTGGCACGCCAAGTCGGGGACATCCCGTAGCAATGTGACTGTCGAATTCAGTGTGCTGACCATGTAGGCTACCGTAGGGGGTTGCTGCGCTGTCAAGACTGGGTAATTCAGTTTTTGCGGCCTTGACCCTTTCCATGTGGCGAAGTCTTTCCAAGTGCGTCTTCGAGGGACTGGGCAGAATGTAGGATCTATTTGTATATGTTGAGGAGCGTTGTGGTAATTGGTTAGATCCTGTGGCCTTTTGTCCAACCACTTCTGCCTCCACTTGAGGTGGTCATTGACAAGCATCTGAGCTTCTTCCACTATTAGTGCAATGCCTTCGTAACCCCCATCTTTGTTTCGTGGCAAGGCTGGCCGCATCTTTTCTTTCCACAAAATTGCTTCATGGCATAGCAGAGGAAACGGGAGGTACTCATGGCCAAATCCTTCCACCTGCTCTTCTGGTTGTAAGTATGCCAGGGCTGCTGACTCCATTATCTTCTTTTCATAGAGCATGTACTCCTTTGCTGGCCCCTCTGGCATGTCCTGAATACTCTCATTGAGCTCATCTCTTATATCCAGATCAAGCCCTTCAAATTCATGCTCCTGTTGCCCTTGGTGTGATGTTCCAAGCAAATCTGGCACTTGTTGTCTGGGCAGCAGTTGTGGAAGACTCTGGGCTTTGTCTGCTTTGATTTGTTGTTGAAAGAGCAGATCTTCTTTTTCCTTTAGCAGCGTGTCACCGATCTGCTTCTGAATCTGTAGTTCGGCGCTTGCTTGAGCTAGTTGCTGCTCCATTTCTTTTAGCTTTAGCTCATTTGCTGCCGTTTGGGCCACCATTCCTGATACGAGCAGCTGTCTTTGAAGCTTTTCTTGATCTAGCTCCACTTTTAGTGCCGCTATAGTGTTCACTGTTGTGGCATCGTCAGATGTGGAGACCAATGCCCCAGCAGGTTCCTGATTCTCCATCAAAGTTGTCAGAGTGTTTTTGACAGTATTGTATGAACTGCTAAGTCTCTGAAATCTTGCGCTCTCGTAGGCAAGCTGCTCCGTTTCTCTCTGTACTCTTGCCGTCAATTCTTGGCACTCTTTTTCTTTGGCGGTCAAGTCTGTCCTGACGTCCACCAAGTCTTTGATCAGAGACTGAGTCTGCTGTCGCTCAAGGTCTCTTTCCTCCATTGTGCGTTCTAGTTGCGCCCTCAGGCTTTCTAACTCCTCTTGCCCAGATGCTTGCTTTTGTTGGGCCTCCCGTACCTACCTTTCCTTTTCACTCAGCACCACGTGCTGACACTGGAATTGCCGTTCTAATTCCCTTAGAGTTTGTTTGTAATCAAAACCAGCCACTGCTTGGCAAGCTTCGTGGTATCCGATTGCTTCTGCAGGTGGTATAAACTCCTTTTGCGAGGTTGAAGGGGGAGGATTTGGTTGTTTTTTGTTCGATGGAGAAGGGGGAGGAGGAGGAGATTTTGGCGAGGGAGGAGGTGATTTGGGCGAGGGAGGAGGTGGGCTTGATTCTTCTCGTACATGCCTCTTTTTTGAAGTCTCTTCCCCTTGTTGTGAAGCAGATGCTTCCGCTTTTCTCTCCTTTAAAATCCTGATGATTCTTTGGCAGGTGAGATCCGCTGCCCGTCGCGCTTCCAGATTCCTTTCTCTTTGGATCTTCTTTAGCTGCTTTGCCTGGTTTGTTTCATCAGCCGCGTCCTTCTCCTTTGTTCCTTCAGTGGACTGCGAAGAGATGTCCACTTCCGCAGCCTTTTGGTCTGCTTCTAACCTTTGCTTCTCCGCACCTATGCGAGTTGCATTATCTATTCTTTCTTGCCTTTCCCTTTCGAATCTTATTTTTTGTGTCTGTTGTGTTGCAGCCGCTCGAGCCTGTCTGTCAGCCCGTAACTTGGTTCTTCTTTCCTCGACTCTTTTTTGAGCTTCCGCATATGCTTTTTGCAGGTCCGACTGTGGTACTGCACTTCTCTCCCCTCTTTTTCTCTTGAGCGGCTTTGTGGAGTCTTCCTCCTCGCTTTCCTCAAACTCTGATGGCCCTTTGTCTTTCGACTCTTGAGATTTCCTTCATCATCTGTCTCCGTTTTTTCTTCATCACTCGAGCTTTTGTTGGTGGCCTTTGTTGAGCGCGATGATGTCGCGCCAGGGGTCGTCCTTACGGAGTGAGCAACAAGCTTTGCTTTCTGGATCAGAACTGTTTGAGAACTGGCAGCTGGCAAATATTCGATCATTCCTAAAGCCTGGTATGCTATTCTGGTTAGCATCGGCCCTGCATTCATGTAGCTTTTGTTTTTTGCCGAGCTTTTCAAATTTGCTTCAATCAGGTTTTCCAAAATGTAAGAACCGTAGTCGCAGCGAATGGTTCTATTTTCGGCCGCCATGACCACGGCAATGTGCAGGATTGACTCGGTGTAGCGAGGAGGCTTTTGTACTCTGAAATGCTGAGAGATCAATCTCATCGGCAATTCCAGCTCTCCGTATATCATGTCACTGTATTTGTATTTGTTTCCCTTTGCTTTGACGAATGCCTTCTCATTGTCCAGTGACTTTGTCTTCGCCAGCAAATCGTGTTGCCCTGGGAGGAAATGCAAAGCTTCGTTGATGATTTCTTTCGTGATCTTTACTTTCAACTTCGATCCATCCTTGTCCGTGAGCATTGCCTGCCCATCATATTGTATCAAGCTCATGAGCTCGTAGGCTCTCATGTAATCTGTTCCCCATGGCTGTAATCTGAAAAATTGCTCCAAGTGTACAGCTCGCACTGCCTCTATTACCTCCGGCCTTCGGTGCAGGTTCCATATCTCTCGTGGCATGATAGTTGTCTTTACCAAGTCACCATCAACATCCTTAAACTTCGATATGAATATGTGGGCAGGGATTTGAGTAAGTATTTCATCCGAGATGTGAGCCTTTTCATTTGTAGCGAGCTCCTCCACTTCATATGGTGCTGTTGTCCACTGCCTTTCTTTCTTTTGGCGAGGCATTCTGTGTCAGGAGAATCACAAGCTGTCAGGATTTTCCCTTCGCAATCAATCGCATTTAGACTTTTAGTAAAAAACTGTTCAAAAGTTAAAACTGATCATAACTTGAACAAATTTTATCCATTCTTGTCCATATTTCACCAGTGGGACTAGGAAGACTAGAGCTATGACTGATTAAAATCTGAGCCAATTCTGGAGCTGAGGTACACCGATCGCGATCGTAGTTTAGAGGCTAAAATTAGATTTGATCACATGAGTGGGTTGCTGATATTTGGAGGGTCATTTTGGTCCACTATGTATTTCATTTGAACCACTTTTGAGTTTACAGGTCCCAATTCTGGGTTACAAGGGAGTTTTGGACTAGACTCAGACTTTTTATGAGTTTTTGATGTCCAAATGGCTTGAAACTTGGTTGGTGACTTGAACAAGATGTATACAAGGGATCTGATAGGTTTTTGTCAAAATCTGAAGGTGAGGTACATCGATCGCGATCGGTGTTCTAGGCCTTTTTTTGGTGAAAACTAGATGGTCATGGACCCTTATGCCTGCCTAGCCCACTGATGATTTATTTCCAAGTTTGGACTTAAAATGAACAAATTAGAGCAATTTTTCAATGTTTGACCATATTCTACTAAGTCTAACCGTATTGGGTTTTCCTGATGAAATTTGGTTGGATCCTGGAGTTAGTTGAAGTTAGTTTTAGAGCTCCCACTGCTTCCATGAGGTTCTGCTACCATCAGCCTACTCCATTGTCTGATTTTGACCTTATCATGCACTTTATACCCTATCTTAGGAGGTTTTCCAGATTTGTGAATTTTTCAAGCATTTCTTGGATATCCATGTGATGCTTGAGCATCCCTAAGTGACCTTTTGGTCTTTGGCATTGGCTCGGCTCCAATTCTATCTTTGTGTGATCATTCGAGACTGAAATGACTATATCTGTACTTGTAGGAGATTCTGAGATCCATTCGAGGTTTTCTACATTTGTTCTGACTCTTAGTCGGACAAGTGTACCTTTCAAACCATCCATCATTATTTTTAACCGGATTTTGGTAGTGGTAGGCCAAATTTTCCCTTTTTGGTTGTGTTTGACAAATTAGACCCATTCCATGAGCAAAATTTGTGCATTTTCCTTGAAAATTCAAGAGAGTGTACTTTTAATTGAGTTCCAAGCCTGGGCCAAATCAAAAGTTGCAAAACCTGCATCTGGGGGCACCGATTGCGATCGTACCATGGAGGCCAAAATTGATTTTGACACCAGTAGATTGTAGGCGAGGCTGAGGGGAGGTGTTTTGCATGTTCTGTCCCAATTTTTTTCAATGAGGTACACCGATCGCGATCGGTGTACCACCACCAAATTGTGATTTTACCATATGGCTTTGTTGCTGACCTTGTGGGGAGCACTTTGATGTGTTCTGTGCCTGAAAAAAGTTTTGTTTGGATGCCTCTAAGGGCCCTTGACCTCTTTGACCCGATCCGACTTTGATTTGATCCCTTCGCCCGTTTGTGCAATGATTCGCGCTTGCATGCGTAATAGACTTGATCTTTACTTGATAAGGAACATACCTGTGAAATCTGGTGTGAAATGCTGTCTCTAATTGTCCGTACGGGGTAGAAACGTGGCAGCTCGCTCTAGGTCAAAAAGCTCTCTCCTTCTCTCTCAAAATGTGAAAATGAACAATGAGCTAGAATTTGGCCTACCTGGCCTATATCTTCCTGAGATTTTCGTGACACAGGGCTGATTTCCTCATATTTGATCCCGATATAATCTGAATACCACCTGTGGGTCGAACCACTTGTCATTCCGGCATCGTATGACCATTTGATGCGATCTTAGCGAAATGTAGTCATGATCATTAAGGCTGAAATTTGACATCTTCAGATTAGCTTCATATCTTCCATGCTTGATAACTTTATCATGATACTTTGGCGTTTGCTTCCAGAACTTGATTCTGACAGTTGTGAGTGAGGTTTTTTTAATTTTTAATGTTTTATTAACGAAAATCAAACAAAATAAATTGAAAATACTTATTGACTGGCAAAAATTAGCCAAAATTATTATACTAATCCCTAAGCATATATTTTCTCTAGAAGATCCCAATGCTGCGGACTTTGTCATTACAGCTCATTATTATGCTGGTCGGATGATACAAAAACGCTAAAAATGCCAGGTTTTGATCGAATATGTTCGAAATTGAACTCTAAATAATGAAAAAACACACACATTATGTAAATATATACACGTTGGACCCCTTAATGGCCCTGACTGTTGCTAGATTCATCAATTACTCCCCCCTTCCTTGTCTGAGTCGTCCTGGACGAAGGTTGGGTGCATGTGCATGGGTTTTGGAATCTGTGTCTATGCATGGCCATGTAATGTGGCCCTATTCTGATGTTTGAGACAATGCATTGGGTAACAAGGTGCTGTGCAAGATGCGGGGATTGAATGTAGTTTTCAGTGGCTTTTGATGGCAAAGGTAGCTGTTTATGGAACAGAAGAGCTTGCAGTCGAATTGCTCTTTCCTTGATTGTTGGTGTTGTGATGGTAACTATTTTTGGAACCCATTTGTATGTGGTTTGTTGCATCTTTACAGATTCTACTTTAGTTTTCACAGGTTTCCAGTGCCATTTTTGATATTCAGGCTTCTTGTTTTGAGTTTTGGGTTTCCTTTCGAGCTCTGTCGCCGAATCTTTAGTTTTCTCCAGTTTTGGTTGCCATTTCCACTTTGGAGTAACTTTTGAAGGGCTTTGAGATGATGTTGCTTTCGTCTGGAGTTTGTCCTTAGGTAGCCATATCTTGCTTGGTTTGTTGGTCATCAATCTTTTCTTTATCCATACTTTCTGAATAACCTTTTGTGGTGTTTTTGGCTGATTAGCCGGTTGCTTTTTGTCTATGGGGATACTCGACCACGAGTGATCTGTTTTGGCGAGTGGAGTCATGTACACGCTAGAGTCGTGTGTGTACCTTAACGCATGTCCTGACCATTCAGTGACTGCATTATACGTTCTCATCCATGGAACTCCCAAGCATATTGATTCTCTGATTTCTCCGTCTTTCATTACGAAAAATTGATGAGGACAACTATTTCCATCAAGATTGATTTGTAAGTTTACTATCCCCAATGTTGGCATTGTTGCACCGTTTGTTGCTTGTAGATCACGTGTGGATTGCATGAGGGGTTCATCTGTAAGCATCCTGTAAGTGGAGAAGTTGACCTCATTGACTCTTACTCCTGTGTCAATCAATGCTCGTTGATATCTGCCATGCGGGAGTCTGACATTGATGCGAACATCGATTCCTGTTTCCCATTGCTCATCAGTTTGAATTATAGACAAAGGAATTTGAGCCGTATCTGCTGGTCAAGGAAGTCTTTGTTGTTGTAAGGTTTGTTTTCGTTTTAAAATCCTGACTTTGGCCTCCTCCTGCGCTTGAGCTTTTGTTTCCTTTGCTTTGTTCTTGCGCTCCTTCGCAGTGTGTATTTTGGCAAGCATCTCTGTGGTTAGTGGTATGTTGTATTTCTTTAGTCTGCAACCACTAATCCAGTTAGGCATTTCCTCTCCCTCTAATGTTGCAAGTTTAATGGCACCGCTAGATGATATTTCATGAATCACATAGGGTCCATTGCCTCGCTTTTTGAGTTCCCGGAAATGTTGTTTCAGGGTATACATAAAGACGTAATCCCCAGTAGCAAATTCCTTGCTGATAACATGTTGATCAAAGAATGATTTCATGTTTCATTTTTGTGCGTAGATTGATGCAACGGCTTTCAATTTAGTTTCATCCAGTTTTTCCAAGACATCTACCTGATTGGATAATTCATGGCCCGTCCATTCTAATTGTTTAGCGACTCGAAGCGTGGGGATAAGGAGTTCAAGTGGCAAAATCGCTTGAATTCCATAAACCATGTTGAACGGAGTCGTTCCGATCGACGTTTTGTAAGCAACCCTATACGCCCATAAAGTTGAATGCAGCTTTTGATCCCAGTCAGCTCTCGATTCGCCGACAATTTTGGTGAGAATTGTCACCAAAATTTTATTCGTACTTTCTGCTTGGCCGTTCGCTTGTGGGTGATAGGGAGCGGATTTTCTGTGAATTACCATGAATTCATCCAATAGGAATTCGATCACCTCATTGATGAAGTGAGTTCCTCTATCGCTCACTAGCTCAATTGGTAAGCCATATCTGGTGAAAATGTTCTCATACAAAAACTGTGCTGTCGTTTTTGCATCATTTCTGGTTGTTGCTTTAGCTTCCACCCATTTTGTTAGATAATCTGTTGCCACAATAATGTATTGAGCGTGCGTTTTATATCCCGGAGGCGCTATCGATCCTACAAAATCTATTCCCCATTTCGCAAACGCTCTTGCCCCCATCATTGGCCTTAAGGGCATATCATCTCGTGCTCTAGGAATTTTTGTTTTCTGGCAATCGTCACATCGTTTCACAAACTCTTCAGCGTCCATGAATAGTGTAGGCCACCATATGCCTGCAATAAGAATTGCTTTGGCCGTTTTATCAGCTGAGAAATGTCCACCAGCTTGTCCGCCGTGTGCTTGCTCTAAGATAGGAATGTATTCCTCTTCAGTCACGCACATTCTCAATTGTTGTCTTTTCCCCTCTTGTAAAGAGTGTCCTCACTCAGTACATAGTTTTCTGCCTCTTTCGTGATCGTTTTGATACGTGATCTACTTATCCCTTCAGGCAGTATTCTAGTGGTGAGGTATTCAACAATGTAGTTACTCCATCGGGGTGCTACAGATAATCTGAATAGAGTCGCGTGCTCTATTGGATTTTGAAGCGTGCATCTAACGCAAGATTTGATATGCATATGAACACTATGTCGCATTTTTGGCCAATACACACCCATCCTCATCAATCTTTGATACATTTGTGCATGCCCATTGTGAATCCCCGTTGTTTGTACATGAGCTTGGTTTAGGTACAGTTCCCGTTCACTCGATTCAACACAAAGCCTAAGGATTTGATCCGATCCCTGTTTGTATAGCCTGTCCGCCAACATTACCAATGATCTGGATGCTGCAATGGTAGATGGTTGTCTTGTCACATTGAATGACCTGATAGTCAGCAAAGGAATTACATCCTCGCTCCATCTTAGAACCATTTCTATGTTGAAAAGATACGCATCTGGCAAATCATCATCAACTCCTACAGGGTTTTCTCCATGCATCATTCTAGATAAATGATCCGCTCTTTGATGTGTAGTTCCTTTCTTGACTACTACCATGAAGTCAAACTCAAGCAGGATGATGAACCATCGAACCATTCTCCCCGTACTGCAAGGTTTTTTTACCGAGTACAGCATTGTTCGATGATGAACCATCGAACAATTCTCCCCGTACTGCAAGGTTTTTTTACCGAGTACAGCATTGCTTGGTGATCAACGAAGAATACAAATTTATTGAAAAGTAAGTAGTGTCTAAAATTTTTCACCGCATAGACCATACCCAATCCCTCCCTCTCAGTTGTCGTGTAATTCTTATCTGCATTGTTCAGTTTTCTACTAGAGTAACTTATTGGAAAATCCATGTTGTTCTCTCCAGGTTGTGCAAGTATGCATCCTATTGCATACGCTGATGCATCTACGTGGATGTGAAATATCTTCTCCCAATCCGGAGCCTCCAAAATTGGAGCGGAAATTCATCTCTGCTTCAAAGTTTGAAAAGCTTTCTCGCACTCATCCGTCCACTCAAATTTAGTTATCAGCGCGTAAAGTGGTTTTGCAATTATAGCGTATGAGTAGATAAATCTGCGATAATATCCACAATGGCCCATAAATGCCAGTACCTCTTTCACCTTTATTGGTCGTGGTAGATCAACAATGACGCTGATCTTCTCCGTGTCTGTAGAAATACCGTTTTTGGACACTATATGTCCCAATATTTTGCCCTGTCTTACCATGAAGACACATTTCTCTGGATTTAGGCAAATCCGATACAGTCTGCATTTTTCGAACACCTTGGTCAAGTGCTCTATGTGCTCCAATCTTACAAGAGAGTGAACGCACAGGTCATCCATGTAAATTTCTAAGAATTGTCTTAGATATTCTTTAAAAGCATGACCCATCAGCCTCTGAAATGTGGCTGGTGCATTTGTTAAGCCAAAAGCCATTACCCGGAATGCAAAAATACCCCATTCAGTTGCAAAATCCGTTTTGTACTGATCCTCTTGCTTTATTGCGAGTTGGTTGTAACCCGAAAAGCCATCTAAGAAACTATAAGCCTCTTTGCCTGCCACCCTTTCTATTACATGATCAGTAATGAGTAGGGGATAGTTGTCCCGAATTGTAGCAGCCTTTACTTTCTTGAAATTGAAGCACACTCTTAACTTTCCATTTTTCTTCGGGACGACCATAATCGGTGAAACCCAATTGGTGTGCTCAATTTTGTAAATAAACTCTACCTCTTTAAGTTTATCTATCTCCTCCTTGATCTTTTTCGCAAACGTTTCATTGTAAGTACTGGTGTTTTTGCAACGTCTTTATAGTTGTGATCCTTCATGTTGATTTTCGTTATTAACTCTTCGTGTCTTAGGTAGATTTGGTCGTAACCCCAATCTTGTATCATTTTGAGTTGACGCATAAATGGTCGTCCCAAAATAATGTCAAAGTTGTTTGTTTTCCCGAAATCCACCATAGCAAAGGTGTGCTCATAGTTAATTCCACACTAAGTTACAACTATTTGGTCGAGGATTCCCAATGGTCTCTCTACATACCCATCTGCGAGTTGTAGTTTCATTCTCGTTTTCCGGAGAGCTGAACGGCCCCATTTCTCCCATATTTTCTTTGTAGCAATCGCCACTCCCGCTCCACTGTCTAGAATAGCTATCGTTCTTATATCCTGATATTCAACAGGTAAGGTTGTATTACCCTCTTCGCCTTCACAGTAATCTTCGACCTTGTTTATGGGCACTGGTTGGGCTTTGGGTTGACCTTCCCGTTTGTTTTCTTTTCCCGTAGGGTTTGTCTGAAGAGGAATCTTTACTCCTTTGTGCTCCAAATGTTTCCCCATGTCGTCCCATAAGTGTGGTCTGACTCTCAAGAGTTCGGACAGCGTGATTGTGCATGTTATAGGTGTCGACAGCATCTCTTGAAGACTTTTTGAGTCAACCATATGTGGAATAGTTCTCATCTGGGATGGAACTAACCTTATCTCCGATTGTGCCTCGTGTTCCCCTATAAATGAAGGCAGGGTTTGAAGGGGGATCGGAGAGCACCACAGACGGAGAGTGAGAGAGAGAAGGAGACACATGACACACAGATATGGGTGGGGAGACTCAAAGAGTGGCAGCTCCCCCTATACAGTATACTCACTATAAGTATAGGGTAACAGTGGGCGGGCGCCCATGACCTGGGCGACTGGTCAAGGCACATAGGCCTTAACCCCAACAACCTCCCACTTAAAGGCCAATGTGCCTTTAAGCAAGATCTACTAGTGTACAACTAATAGAAGGTGACATATTCTCTCAACCTATGTCCACTGACTCTCGATGAGCTAGTGCATCCGGCTCTACTGATAGACAAACATCCCGCTGCGGAAGCCACACAGAGCTAGCTCCAAGCTCTGCAAAGAGTCTACAAGAGCTCATGCACTCCTGCAAGTATCGGTCCAATACCTGCAAACCTCCCCTATGCTCTATGCCGAGATTAGTCATCGAACAACTAATCAACCCTGCTGCAAATGCTCCCTCTGCAGCTGCTATGTCGGGCCTCGAGATCAGCATCTCGTACATGAGGACACCGAACATTGATGCAACCCTGGCAACCTCTGCCACCTCCAACTCAGAACTCAACTCATGGCAATCCTATCCCCTATCATAGAGACCATGGCACTCTGACTCCGAGCTCTGGAGAGCTCTGGAGTGACTCCTCGTGCCCACCACATATCACATGTGTACCAAGAGTATCCATCTGTCCTGAATCTGCATCAAGCTCTGGCATAAGCATATCAAGAAATGACTCCACAATAGCCGACATCTCAACATCCATGTGAGTCATCTCTGTCATCACCTCTGATGACTCATCTTGCTGTGACTCACTAGAGTTGTCCCGCTCTACCTGTGCATCCGTAGATGCAACCTGCACAACAAGGTCATTGCTCTGCACTCCATGCAAAGCATCCTGCAACCCACAAGCAAAAGAGACTCGCCTGCTCTCTCGCTCTCTACCTGGCTGCATGATCACAGAGACAACACCGTCTCTCCCGTGATCCACATGCAATGGATAACCTGGGCCACTCCTGGCACCTCTCGCAATCACTAGCGAACCCAAATGCATCACAAAATCTTGCTCTCGAAGCGAAATCTGACATCCACAATCTCTAAGCTGACCAATCGAGATCAAACTCACTATCAAATTTGGTACATAGCGCACATGTCGTAACAAGTAAGATGCACCACTCGGTAATGACAGTCTCACATCTCCTGCACCTGCTATCGCATGCACCGATCCATCGGTCAAACGTACACTGCCAAGCATCCCGCTAGAATAGCTACAAAACCATTCACGATGCGGCGTGACATGAAACATAGCATCTGCGTCTAGCAACCACTGCGAATGGAGTGCACTATCCACATGTATAGCATCTCGTGCATAGCTCGAGGTAAAAGTGACATCCCCGTCACTAGTATACTCCGACACTACATCTGCCTCAACTGTCAAAGCAACTGAGTCCATGGCATCACTACATACATCTCTGAGACTGCCATGTCTCCTACTATGTCGCATACGATGAAAACAGCGCCGTCTAACGTGTCCAGAATGACCACAATACCAACATGTCACCTGTCGGCGTGCTCGTGAATGTAAATGTCTCACACGAGTCCGTGATGACTCAGATCTATCATACATATCATGTAATCTGCGCCAAAGTGCTCTCGAAGTAGTCTCATACATAACAAGAGCATATACAGATTCCGCAAGGTGCAAAGAGAGTGTAGATAGTGCCATCTCCTCTAGCTCCTGCCACTGATCGTCAGACATGTTTGAAGGTCTACCTGCATCACCACTCAATGGTCGATGCAACCCTCGCTGTGTCAATGCATCAAGCATACACTCTCTCCATGCTGCAAAGTCTGACCCATCAAACATGCACATTTCGGAGAGATCATAATCTGAGCGATCACCTATCTTTGCCATGAGCACAATGTAGCAAACTAGAAAGCAAAACCACCTCACCAATAACACCTGGAAACTGTCTACAAATATGGCTAGAAACACAATGTAAAACCTGTGAGACACACTCCAAAATAGAGCTCCCGCAATGTCAATACAAGCCTCGCCTGCTCTAGTATCACACTGCAATCTGTGAGCTAATCACCAAGCCCACACTATGCGGTATCAATGCATACACACGCACAAGAGCCCCGCAATGTCAATACAAGCCTCGCCTGCTCTAGTATCACACTGCAATGTGTGAGCTAATCACCAAGCCCACACTGTGCGGTATCGATGCATACACACGCACAAATCTCCCATTTGCAGAGAACACCGCACGCAAATGCTGAGTGCAACCCGCAATCTCTACCTAGATTGCATAAATGATGCGCATAAAACTCCTGGGAAAATTTCGCCAGAGTTCCGACGCACAATGGCTTTCAACACAAAATAACCATTGTCCTACAAGCTCAATACAATGAGCAATCAATGCGCATCAAACTACACTCAACATACATGCATAAGCTCTGCAAACGTGTGTCCAACAAATGCTCACAAAGAGTACCACAGGTGACCATACATGTCATCCACAACCAACCTCTGCACTTGCTCACAAGATCTACTGCTCACCACATAAGCATACATAGAGCATTACCCGTCTCAAAGACCATGTATACAAGCCACAACACTGCAGAAGAACCACTCAACTGCAACTGGCAACACCTGTGGGAGTACTAGACTCAACCTGTACCTAGGAGTCAAACCCGATCTTGTAACACCTCATATGTGCCTGCTACCTGCAGTGTGCACGGGTAAGCTGTCTGCAGCAAAGAAAACAACAGAGCCCAAAACTGTTCTGAAAAACAATCTCTGTGTTTTTAATTTCAGACCCACCTGCACTCCAAATCAGAAAAGGATTCCTTCTACAAAGTCGTAGATCTTGAAGCCAGCTCCGTTTTGAACCAAAAAGTTTTGGAATCGGAGCTTTGTAGCTCAAGTTATGAGCAAAACAGTAGACAACTGCCAAACTGCCAAAAACTGAACGACTTTCTTCTGTGCTTCTTTGAGCTCATAGAAAGGCTCAAACTCACTTCCCACCTCGATGCATGAGCTGAATGCATCAATCTCACAATGCTTCCATGTCTATGGAAGCTCCAAGCTTCAATCTGTCGCCGATGTAGCCATTGCAAAGCTTGCCGAGAAGAGGGAAGATGCTCTACACAGTGGGCTGATCTGTAGAGGAACTGTGGACTGATCTGTGAGCACTAGGAAGCTCCTGAGAGCTCTCCTGTAAGCCTCTGTATGGCTGTCCACAAGCCTCCTCTATTTCTTTGCTCAGATCTGTGACCTCTCAGCCATAGCCGACGAGTTCATCGCGAAGCCGTCCATCTACGCTCTCACACCTGTCGCTCTGATACCAATTGAAGGGGGATCGAAGAGCACCACAGACGGAGAGTGAGAGAGAGAAGGAGACACATGACACACAGATATGGGTGGGGAGACTCAAAGAGTAGCAGCTCCCCCTATACAGTATACTCACTATAAGTATAGGGTAACAGTGGGCGGGATCCCATGACCTGGGCGACTGGTCAAGGCACATAGGCGTTAACCCCAATAGGGTTTTCAAGGATTGGGCTTTGCTTTCCACCAAAACCTCCATTCCCGCATCCCCATACAACGATTGTATATCGGCTGGATAAAATCCGTTATCCAGGTTAATCTCAGGAATTGGAGCAGACTGTAACGTCGCGCTTCCGTTCTTTCTGTTTCTAATTGTTTCGCATAAGTGTTGTGGCCATTGTTATTCAACTTCTGGAATTAGCATTATCGTGATTGACTTAGCGTCATCAGTCGTGTTCGACACCACTCGATGATCCAGTGACAAAATCGTTTTAGCCTTGGATCCGTTTACTTGTTTTGGTTCATCGATTTTTAGTTTTTCTCGCTCTTTGTGAATCAACACTTCTTGTTCTGGGGTTCTAACCACCTTAGGTTCCATCAACGCCTGGGCTATTTCAATGAGGTGTTTACACATTTCCAAACGCTTCGTTTCCACTTCTGGTTGAGGATAAGTTAACCATCTCTGCTCTAAAGTTTGGTTTGTTTTTAGCTTTGCTTCGTACACTTGTAATAGAGCATCTAACGGCTCTAGCACTTTGTCAACCAAGAGTGATCCCCCTGAGGACGCTTTCCTCGTCTTGTTGTTAACCTTAGCAGTTTTACTCTCCCTCGCTTGTTTGAGTTGCTCCTTCGTTTCATGCAATTCGTTTTGCATGGCAATTTGGCTGTTCAATCTTCTTGTTTTCATCCTGTCTCATTTCTCCTTCCAAGATTTTCGCTGGGTTCTCACGGATAAACTCTCATTTTCTGTGGGTATCGGCAACTCGACCTTTTCCTCCAAAGGCTCGTTTTTCCCTAAGTCCTTGGCTTGGGCTCTGGTTATTGCATTGATTTGGATCATGGGATCGGTTTCTGATCCGCTGCTTGCACTTGGTATCACCCCCACAATATTCATAGTCGCTTTTTCCTTGTTGTCCGGATTCTTTGGGCAATCTGGCAATATGTGATTCACACCACATCCATCACAAAACCCAAAAATTTTCACTCTTTCGCCTTTGAAAGGGCAGTTACACTCCCAATGATCCGTACTTCCATAGCTATAGCACTGTCCAATTGGTGGTTGATTTTGAGGAGGTGGTCCCATAGGTTGTCCTGCTCTATTAGGATATCCTCTTGGTTTGTAATTCTGGTTTGCAATGAACATTAACGTTCTTTCGTCTACCAAATATTGATCTCTCGAAGGTTGTGCAACATATCTTGGTGGTGCCATACCCTCGCTATTTCCCCACGGTTGATAGGCTTCGTATGTGTACATTTGTGATTCAGGTTCTGTTGCGTAAGGCCCATTCGGTTCCTCATAATAAGAAACTTGAAGTGTACTATTTGTTCCTGGTGATGCTTCACAAGGTTGAGCATACCTAATCATGGCCCTATTTTCCTGTGGTAATGGAGGTTGTTGACCCAACACAGGTTGAGGTCTGTCTGCTCCTGCTACCAGATTCATATTTGGTCCAACTTGATATCTTCGAGGAGGTGGTTGGGATGGTCCTGCTGGAGGTCCATACGGTCTTTCCCTCACATAGTTTTTGTTATAAAAACACTCTTCCGTGCTATGATTCGTCCATTTTTGTTCTATGGCGCACCATTTCAGTACTCGTCCATTCGCAACTGGTGCTTTCGGCTGTTGTGTGCACCACGGCGTCGGATGACCCCCCCCGCATATGTCACACTTCCTCGTCTGAGATTGTCTCATCATCAGATTTGATCTCATATGTTGCTGCATTCTCTTCGTTACCTCCTCTATCAATTGATCAGCTGTCGGTATCAAGGACGCTTGGGCATCTTTCTTGGTAGAGGGTTCGCTTTTAATCGATGAAGAGCCACTGGTTACTGAATCAGTATCCTCTGACACTTCCCCATATGCTTTGCAGTTATCAACAAGATATAACGCTTCCCTTGTAACCTGTTGAAACGTGCTACAGGCTTTCAAGTGAAGGTCCTTTTTCAAGGTTTCGTTCCTAAGTCCTTCAACGAAGAGCATAGACAATCTCTCGTCCTGCGGTAATTCCCTCCTCTGGCACTCTCAATATATTGCTTGAATCTCAAGGTTGCTTCCTTCACTTTTTTATTCTCCCTTTGTTTAAAAGCGTATATCTGCGATACAATATTATGCTTTATACCCCGTTTTGAGAATTCTTCTGTGAACTCGCGCAATACATGTTCAATATTCGGACAAGTTTCAGGGTTTAAAGGTTGAAACCATGTTAAGGCCGTCCCTTCCAAGGTCAGCCCGAATCCCTCGTATTGAGTATGGAAATCAGTGATCTGTTCTGCTCTTAAGACTTGCTTGAAGAGTGATACATGGGCATATGGATCCCCCGATCCGCTATGCTTCTTCGGCATGCACTTCGCTACTTGGGATGGCCTGATCTGTTTATGGTCTGTGGTCAATCTCATTGCTCCCGTGTCTCGACTTAATCGTTCTCGTGCATCATGGAGGTCGTAGGTTGCTCTCGTTGGCTCCCCCGCCCCAAATCTACTACTAGGAGGCAAATGTGATGGGGTGGCTACAAATGTAGGACCTACAGCCGTATGTGTAGAGATAGGAACTGCACTACCTTGATTCGTAGCCATTGATTCTCTGGAATGTAACGTTCGCATGGGGCTTGGCATCGAATAATGAGGTCGACTGAAAGAATCAGCTACATGAGTCCTTCCTCCACCTGTGGTCAACGGTTCTGGCAAGACAGTTGTAGGTGCTGGTCTTAGTGGGCTTGGAGTGACATAATATTGGTGAAGTGGTCCCCCAAAATACGTATATCCTTCCAACTCTCTTTTATCGATTGCTGCATATCGTCTTCCATACTTGTCGTATGCTGCAATTTTCATTTCCGCTCCCTCTGTGTAGGTGAAGACATAAAGTCTTTTCCGCTCAGTCATCTCCCCGACGTAGGGTTCCTTGCATCTATAATAGAGATCTTTCTCTCCATTATTATACTTGTATAACCCCAAGTAGACATTATCCGTGTTGATTCTCAACGTTTTGTTTTCTCGCCTTAATCTTGCATTAGATAAGCTCATTGTTGGTGCCTTTTCCTCATGTTCCTCGTCTATTTTGGTTTTTGTGCCCATCAATCCCCACTTGTCTACAATGTTAGGATTTAGGACTACCAAGTACATGATACCCTCGTCATCTAGGTACCTATCTCCGCTACAGCTCACATGCACTAAGTCCCTAAACTCACTTGGTCTATCTTCTATTTTCACACAATAGTGGTCCATACCATCTTTGTATATCTTGGCACCTTGCTTGTTGTCATATTGATACTTGATGTACAATAGTTTTAATGTGGCCGAGAGGTCTCATGGTCCTGCTGCCATGTTTTCTCTTCCGTTTAGTTTTAATTGTCCCAAGTGTTCTGTGAAATACTCGGAAGATCTCTCTGAAGAAGTATCGGAGATGCTTTCTTCAAGGATCGGCTCTAACGGTCGTACTATCCCTTGGTTTACACTCTCCTCCATTGATGCAACACTTGTTTGATCCGCTAAATTTAGGTGTCTGGTGTTGATTTATTTTCCCGATCTCAAAAACATGAAGAAAGTGGGATTTACTGACTGAATCCAAACCTCTTACCTGGAGATGGAAAGATCTTCCAATTCCTGCGACTGCATGGACTGTTACTTGATCGGTCTCTGCAAATGAATACACTGGATGGCTATGAGATCACAGTATCATTCTAACTGTCACCAGATTCAACACTTCAAAATGATCTCAACACAATTTTTCTTGCAGATTATTGATAGTATGTCCAATTTGTGTTTTGACAACTCCTGGTAGCTTAAATAGTCTAGGTCTATGAACATGTCAAAAATGAGCTAGATCTGGGCCAGAGGTACACCGATCGCGATCGTAGTTCTGGGCCCAAATTAGATGAAACTTCACCAGCTTGTTCACTAGGCTATTTTAAGACTACCTGCCAGACACTTTTGTATTTGGACTCAAAAAAGTCAAGTTTTTACCATTTCTTGGTTGGAAGTGCCTGTTTTTCCAAATTTATCAGCTTGACTTGATTTTGATGTTTGATTTGGGATTTGAGAGATACCTGGGGTTGTCCTGTGTACAGGCTATCCCTCTGTATGGTTCCTTCCCAGTTTTGATGTGTTTTGGTCTACTGAAAGTCAATTTCTAAGCTAGTTTAGCAATTTTTGACTTGGATCTGTATTCAGATGGTTTGACAGGCATTTTGAGGTTTCTGGCTCTAGGTCCTTTAGACTTTTATGGTTGTATGCACCTGGGGATCCCACAGATGAAATCTGGTCAAAATCTGATACTTAGGTACACCGATCGTGATCGTACTTCTGAGCCCAAATCAGACCAAATTTGGCATGCTTGTAGACACTGATGTTTTAAGGCTATCCCCAAAGTCTTTTTGCATTTGGATCACCAAAAGCCAAGATTTTCCACTTTATGGGTCTGTTACCCAAGTGGCCTGATTTCCTTGATTTTTGATGTTTTTGGGTGTGGTTGCTTTAGACAAACTTGTTTAGAATCTTATCAGGAAGGCACATGTCAAATTTTTTACAATTCTGACACTGAGGTACGCCGATCGCGATCGTAGTACCTGGGCCAAATCTGATGAATTTTTGTCTGCTCCCTCTGACAAGTGTTTCCTAGCGTTTTGTGCTACCACTTTGTGATTTGAATCAATATCAACCCTGTTTGGTCAGATTTCTAGAATTTCAGAGTCTTATGGCTTTTTTGGCCAAATTTATGGTTTTCTGGTTTCTCGGCTCTAACTTTTGCCCCAAATCTGATTGGAATGTGATTTACTTATCCTACTCCTAAGTACAGAAATGAAAAAACATAAGAAAATGAATCAAACAAAACAAACACGACGGATTTCGGGTGAGATTTCAATATTCAATCGAATTAGAGAAATTGAAGAGCAAAAATGATTTAACACACTCACTCACAGCTCCCTAAATCTCCTAAGAGAGGATCTAGCCGGTCCATTGGCTCTAGACTCCACTAAGCTCTAAACCCTTGTCTAGCAACCTAACTGAGGTGTAAAATGGATTTGTGGGTTGATCCTTTTTAAGGTATTTGACTGCGCACTCGGTCACTCATCACCTAAGGTGCATTCCTCGGCAATGGCGCCAATGTTTGCGGGTCGCCGCGACGGACGTCCATAGCATAACTCTCAAGCATCAACATATTTATCAATACAGGGGAAGCGACTCGGATGAGGCATGGAAACTCACTAGGGCGTCATTCCTAATGAAGTGATCTCGAAGAGATGCAACTACTAACTCTACAAGCAAATCAAACGCATTACCGCCAAGTAATCTGCCTATGTCCTCCTACACAACTCTACAGTCATCACGCCCGTTTACCATGCAAATCATATCGGAATCGCACAAAACTTGAAGGGTAGCTATAGGGTATTATCAGGAACATATCCTATCACTGTCACAGCATTCTAGAGAGGTACAACGATCGCGATCTTTTGTCCCAAAGTCAGCAAAAACAGTGAACAGGTGATCTTAATGGGTCGTTTTAGGGTCCCTAAAGCCCCTCTTAGGGTCAAAACAACATAAAACACGCATATAGACACTCAAAACATCGATTTAAGGCCTCAAACTCGTAGTTGAAAACCTACAACGAATCTTGAATGATTACACTTGAATGGAAGAGCAAGATGAGAGGAACACAATGCATTAAACAAATCTGAATTTGGATTATCGTAGCCACAATGGTTCAGAAGATTACAAGTTTGAACAAGAAGGAGCTCTCAAATGTACGCTGTCTTCTCAGTTTTCCATCAAAAAGATCATGTTGAAACTTAGAAAAAATGACTTTTATAGATTAGGTCTTTACAAATGGCTTGTCCGGCCATAAACTCCTAAACTTCTAATTGGCTCTCTAGTATACAATTGCTTCCATAAGAATAATCATAAATCCTTGACAAATTCTCGGCTTAGAGATGCTTCCTTACAAAAGAATTCTACAATGGTTTCTCAGAAAAATATGATCCTTCTCTGGAAACGGCCGCTTGTTGCTTCGTCCGCCAAACATAGATTCGCCGATTTAGGCAACACAAATTTTAAAAGTGAAAATCCGCCGATTTAGGCAGCATTAGTGCAGATCTGCCGATTTAGGCAGCACGACCATTGGTGTAGATCCGCTGATCTAGGCAACACCAAATTACTAGACCACTCTACCAGTGGGCTACCACTGTCGCTAGTTTGGTTTTGGTAACAATTGAGGACAATTGTCTTTCAGCCGCGGGGTATGTAATGGAATTGATATTTTGATGATATATTTGTGAAATATTTTATATTTTGATGAAGCATTGCAATGTTGATTTGAATTGTGGAATATGATCACTTGTTGGGTGTTGTGAGCAGATCAGTGATTGGCACGTGCTGGACAATAAGGCGATAGCAGTTATTCGGAATAAAACTGCCACCATTGCATTTTGTGTGGCAAGCCTTAGTATTTATGGTTTAGTTATAAGTTGAGATGTAGACAGCTATTAATTGTTACATTGAACTCTTTATGAGCCATGACTATTTTATGCCCGAGTGTGAACTGGATGTAACTCATTTTTGAGCATGAACTTTCCTATAAAATAAATACGTGCAAGAGGGACATGGTCACTCTTGCATGGGAGGAGATTGCACCCAATTTCTGTGTATTCTTCTCTCCTCTCTTCTCTTATCCCTCGCTGTGTCGGCGTAGCACTCCATTCTAGGAGGTGCGTCCGCACGTGCCCCATTACTCTCTCTCGCACTTTCTCTCTCTTTGCCCGTGTATCTCGCGATTATGCATCTATGTGGTTGCCAGGTATGTCGATTAGTCTGTTTATGGTTTGTAGCGCGCTATTTCGGATATTATGCAGGCCAACCAGGCTTCCGTTTGTAGCAAGTAAAGAAGATGTCAGACAAGGATCCTAATCCTAGGGGGTCAGGGACTTGAGCCAAGGGCTCGGACTGGACCAGCGTGGACTGGGGATCCATATTATGGCTAGGGCTAGGAGCCGGTCTATACATAGGGTGGTAGGGTGGTGGATCCGGTATCACAGTCTCCTAGGCCTTTCACTGGTATGAGAGCCAGGGGAGAGAGGGGCTATGGAGGAAGGGGAACCTTGCATGCTTTGGCACAGCTTTGCATGATCTCTCTCTCTCTTTCTCTCTCTCTCTCTCTCTCTCTCTCTCTCTCTCTCTTTCCCACTCTCTCTCTCGTTTCCACCATGAGGGCATGCATGGAAGAGCCAGCCAAGGGCACAGCCGCAGGAGTCACCCCTTATATGGGGGGTTTCATGGCAGGCTCATGAACCCGACACACAGCATGGGACACCGCCCTTGTAGAGCCGAAGGGATTCGACAACGGCGTGGGCAAGGGCTCTAAGAATGGAAAGGGGGAGGCCGTCGCCCAGAGCCAAATCAGGCCGTTGAAGCCTTGTTGAGTTTGCCAGGCTGTGGGGAACCTTTCACGTCACCTGGACGGAGCCTGGTTTGGCCTAGCCCGCGACTCCTTGGCAAATTTCTCCTCTGCGCAGAGCGCGCAGTCCGCAATGGGAGCTTTCAGTGTTTTTATTTATTTATTTATTGATGTCCATAGATGCCCGCCCACCGCAAGGCTCTGGGCTTGACTTCAGGGAGGATGTCCATAGGCCGGCTCTCCCCCCATCCTCTTCTTGGGTGATTCGACGAGGTTGTCCAAGCACACTGTTGCAAAATTCTTGCAACAGCAGCAAACTCAAAAAAAATTACAGATATGCAACGAGTGATTCTTATACAATTGTGCAAGATGAACAAAGTTCCATGCCATGCAAGGCTTCGTCGACACTGATGATCAATCACCATTTTAATCTACCACAACTATGTAAGGATGTTGTAGTTCCTCAGGGCCGCATGCACGGACCATGCAACGAACACTCAAGATTTGGCAAGGCGTCAAGCTTGAGAACAACATGTCACATATGTGAAGATCTCAAGGTTACAAGATGCAAAAAATGGCCCAAAGGCTCCAACGGCATGCCAAGACGACATCATGAATTCATAAGGTACGAAGTCAATTTTTCATTTTTCATTGAGATATGGCATGCAATGACAATGTGTGCACTCTACGTACTCGAAGCACACAAGCACGGCTCGCACAGAACCAAGGTCGGTTTGAGGAGCACAGTCAAGCACGGCTTGAGTACGACTAAGTCTTGATCAGAAGCAGGGCTTCTTGTCAATACCTCGATAGTGCATGCTCATTCCCGGTTACATTTTGCGGCAAAGGCAACACATCAATTCTTTAAACTCTGAAGGAGATCGGCCTGACGTGCTGCTCGACTTCATGATGGGTGCAAAGTTGCTTGGCATGGCTGTTTCTTTGACACCGTTCATAGAAGTCGGTGGCGAATAATTACTACAGTTAACTAATAGCAGATTACAATCGGAGGATGTTGGACAAGGTCAATTATTTGTACATGCTCGCCACGATCGCTATGAGCAGTGGTAACATCCACAGTGCGTCGACTGAGATATATCATGCAAAGACAAGACTTCAAGTTTCACATATGCTATGAGCATACAAATTGGGGACACTTGTGCCGATGTCTGTACATTTTTTCCACCACACGACGGTGTATAGGATGCAAGCAAAATACCCAAAACCTTGCCGCAAGTGGGCAACAAGGTTAGTACCATTTCTAGTTATGTTTGTTTTTGTTAATGTTTTACATTTGCTTTTGGGCAAGATCAATGATAATGGCACACATATTTGGCACTATGTGGATATAAGCTCATAGTTTACACAACAGCGCACTGTGATGTATCCATGCCAGTGTCATCGTGCAAGGCATGTACACCAAGGGCTCACATGGTTGAGACTGTCATTGAAGCCAAGGGCTTACTATTCTATCTTTTGCTATGTATGCACAACATACTAGTCCGCTGGACGTATGACACTCCATCATTGTATATGCTTCCACTATAACACTAAATACTCTGTCAATCACACGGTAAGTAGCTGATATCTTAAAACATTTTTTATGTTATTCACAGGCAAAGTGCCACATTTCAAGTTACCTTGATACAATCACGGTCACATACAAGGACAGTGGGTCCAGATGTGACTTATAGTACCTCTCTCTACGAGGGCGTGGTACACGTACACAGTTGTACGCTTATAGGATAAGCTAAGACACAGACATGGTCTGCACGGGAGCACATGCAAGGGGCATACAACACATTCGAATAAGGGTTTTCCTCAGCCCAGCATTCTCTCTCTCTCTCTCTCTCTCTCTCTACCCAACTTCTATGCGAGAAAGATGTAACTAGGAATGATTTTATTGAAATCTATCTATGTCAATATGGTAACAAGAAGTGCTACGAGCCAGCAGGAGGGGCTAAGAGCCATCTATTACCGCCTATTTTGGCATGGCTAAGAGCCATCTATTTGTAGTCCATTGGTGATGGAACAATTCTATTTTGTTGAGTAACCATCGATTCTAATGGACAAGCAAGTGTCTTCCCATTAGCAAATTGTGGGGCATTCTTTTCAAGCTACACACTTTATGTGTGAAAGTCAACTTTTGTGAAACTCGTACGGGCTTATCTCTACCAAGGTGTATAGATGAAGCCAACATTTTCGATAGTACGACTGTTCACGAAAAACCAAGATCATGGATTTTTAGGTGTGAACAAGATTTAATTGTGATTACAACTCCAACTTCAGTAGAGCTCATATCAGCACTAAGCATGCCTATATGAGTAAACTTTGGGGTACGACCCAGCGCATGATTACTTAATCACTTCGTAAGGACTGATGGTCAATTTTTTGGAACCTTAGCACTTGCATTTTCAAGGAAAGAAGTCCCCAAACTGCCAAGGGGTAGTGGAAATATTTCAATTTCAAAAGTAATGAAATGCCACGGGCAAACCCAAGGAGGTCACGAACAAGGCCAAGGGCTGTGACTGCTTGTTGAGCAGTTTTCTTGCAACGTTTAACCAAGAGGTTTAACAATGTTGCTTTAAACCAAGGGGTCTAGATTGCAAAGGCAACACCCAAGGTTACATGTGCAATACTACTTGCATTTCACTAATTTTCAATTAGTGTTCCTACGCCTTTGCAGGCGGAAATTTTGGCAAGTGCCTCGAGCTATAGATAAGTGAACACTATGTTCAACCTCCAGGTACGCATCTGATTTGGTTTTGTTTCTTTTTATTTGCTTTTCCATGTAGAATGCATGGACTATGTTTTCATCCATTTTTGCTCTTGAGAAAAATGACACAGTCATCTAAGAGCCAAGCAGTTTGGTCTGTAGTGTCCAACATAAGTTCCTGCATTATGCAATTATAGACCCACTTCTAGGGTTTATTTGGCACATGTTGTCACATGGGATACAACATGGTCTAGGGGACTCAAGGAGTTTGGTTTAGCCAGTGTGGAGCAAAGCTAATGAGGGTCCCTCTCACTCCCGTCGTAGAGTGTTTGCAGTTACCTCCACAACAAGTACATCTTGTACTTGAAGGATGTTCTTGTTTCAGACATTCTTACATGAGACATATTCCAAATGTGGAGAATACGAGTCTCTGGGACTGGCCCTGGCGCCCCCTATTTCAAGTATGTGTCACGACAAAGTCCCTAGGTGCTAGTCAAATCTGTTTTCTAAACCGTTTTCAGCACGATGTATCAGGAAAAATTTCGGTGGCCAAAAATTGTCGGATACTTAGAATGGCTTGTTCACGTACAAGTACTGCTAAACAACATTATAGATGGTTGTTTATACATAGAGCAAGGTCTGAGCTGTTAATGAAAAAGTTTTATTGTTTGTCCCTAGAAATGATTAATGTTTCACCTTCTATTATGGTTCAAACGTTTCAGCAAGGCTTGCAAATGATTGCAGTGGATAGTATTTAGTTTCTTTTTGGAACTATTTACATTCCTCTTTAATGTGTGCTACGAGCATTATATTTTCCATAAGTATTGGCAATGATGACTATGGATATACAGGTTCGGATCTGTTTTTTGCTAAATGCATGCACACTAGGTGTTATGGGCCCTAGTGTTTAGCAAAAGCTAATTCGGGTGGCATGCATATTCATACCATCAGTGATTGCTTATGAAGCAATTTTTCACTCTTTGTGCAGTATCTCTATGAGATTCCTTTGGGTCTACCAATCACCAATAGAGGTCATGGCTCGGTTTGGGTGCTTGTGGATCTTCCACGATAACCAAGATGGTTCTTTAGAAAATTGTCGCTTCCTCAACAAGGTTGTACGATATGGTGAACCCCGTTTACCAGTCATCTGGGATGATTAGCTGTAAGAGGTTGGGGAAAATTACCTCACTCTTACTGCTGCTATTCATCCCGTGTTGAATTGGAAACTTACACATATCCTTTGCTAAAGTAACTGCTAAGCACATACGTTAGCACAACGCATTCAAAAGGGACGATTCTCTCCCTATTCTAGAATTTTCTTGGGTTAGGTTTTCAACTTTGAACACCTGTTGTGGTGGGGTTGGATGCTATTTCAATAGTTTCATAAGTCAAGGACTTCGTTGGTGTGCTGGCAAAATATGCTGGCATGTAGCCTACATTAGGGGTGAACATGTATGTCTGTGTGTTCCAAAATGTTCAGAAGTCTGACATGAGGACTCTCCCTATTCTATCCCGTAGTAGCTATGAGCTTTTCAAGATACTCACATGAGTTGGAAATCTGGCTCACAACTTCATGGAAAGTTGCGCCAAGGTTTTCTTGCATTATTCTAGTCTCTTCGGAAAGTTTGCAAACTGGTTATGTCTCTTCGTTGTGGTTACTCCTTTAAAGTACTCAAGTGAGTTATACATTGAGTTACCATTTAGATACACGTGGTTGCAAATGGACAAAAATGTTGAAAATCAAGATGTTGCTCTTGGTTTCATTGAGCCTCCTCACTGCACCAAGTATCAATCATATGGACAATTGGCTCGTGTATGGGATGCCAACACGGAAAACATCAGTGTTCTTATGAAGATACTACCATTTGTGTTTTCGAGGACGAAAACGCTTCTCCAAGGGGGGAGTAATGTCAGGAAAAGGGTCCTAAGCCTAGGGGGTCAGGGACCTAAGCCAGGGGCTCAGACTAGACCAATGTGGATTGGGGATCCATATTATGGCTAGGGCTAGGAGCCGGTCTATACATAGGGTGGTAGGGCGGTGGATCCGGTATCACAGTCTCCTAGGCCTTTCAGAAGAGGTAGAAAATAAGATAGTTTTTACTATTATAAGACAACCCCAAGAGACATAAAAGAGACTCATGTTTATCAAATAAGAGAGAAGAAAAGAGATCATCTGAGAGTGAGATGGCATCGTGTCTACAAAGAGGTGACAAAGCTACCAACCATGGATGTAGACATAGAGAACCACATTGGTTGTACTTGAGTTATAGCACCTACATGTGCCCCCTCCCCGGGACACACACACATACATACACACACACATAGATCAAAGACAATAGTCTTATCACCAAAATTGGTTCAAGGCAGAATAGTAGACACACTTTTGAGATTCAAAGTCAGGCTAAACTCATAAGCTTTGATATTACCAAAACATCTTGTAATAGCCATTGTTAAGCCATCAACATGTTGCTACTTTTGTTCCAAGAGGATTTCAACCTCTGTAAACCTGAATTCCTTCCACACCCTCTTCCCCAATAGAAGAAATGAGAATTAATGGCAAATTGCTACTAGAGATGCAAGAATGTGCCTAGGCAAGGACATGCATGGTAATTGCTTTGCTGAGAGAGAGAGAGAGAGAGAGAGAGAGAGAGAGAGAGAGAGAGAGAGAGAGAGAGAGACTGGTTCATGCTTTAGATCTTCTCTTCTTGTTATGCTTTAGCTCTTCTCTTCTCATTAGCTCCCTTAGTAGCAATCATCTCTCTCTGGAAGCTAATGAGAAAAGAAGACTATAGCATGAAACATTATCTCTTTCTCTTGTTGGAGTTAGGGTTGCATGGATGCACAAACAACTTGGAGAAGATAAAGAATCCCAAGGCACACATTAGAGAATGCATTGCTTAGTGTGCAAATAGAAAGATAAGTTAGCCATAAAATGATGGGTGGATATACAATGCACGGGGGGGAAACCTCATAGTAAGGGAAAAACTGCCCCGATGGCACTAAGTGTGTCCACACACATCACTACCACATATATGGCAACAAGCATGCCTAGGACTGATGTGGTGAACGAGAGTTGGCACATAGCGTGAGGATATGATCAATCCACAAAGGGAAACAAGCCCAAGGCTTTGCAGAAATCTTTGAACTTCTCACAAGTCAATGCCTTTGTGAAAAGATCTCCAAAGTTATCCCGTGTTGGCACATAAGCCAAGTTGATCTCTCTTGATGAGAGCCTCTCCCTGATGTAGTGATAATGCACCTCAATGTGCTTTGTGTAAGCATAAGAACTAGGTTCCCCACAACTGCCAATGCACTCTCACTATCAGTGTAGATGATGGTAGTGTCATGTTCAAACACCCAAATTAGTCATAAGGCATTTGAGCCATACACACTCTACCGTAGCTATGAAGAATGCCCTATACTCATCTTCACAACTAGAAGTGTCCATAGTAGGTTTCTTCTTGCTCAACCATGAACAACCGACTATGAAACAAAAACCACTTGTGGACACTTACATGTCATTTGAACTGGTCCAATTTGAGTCTAGAACAACATGCAAATCCAGCAGTAATGATCCCCCTTGGGATAAAATAAGCCAAAATGTAAAGTGCCACTCAAGTAGCAAAATATCATTTTAACAGTCCGCCAATGCTTAGACCTTAGGCTATGCATAAATTTGCTAACCTATGAGACTACAAACTGAATATCTGGCCTTGTATTGCATACATAAATATGGCATCCAACAACATTCTCATAGAGAGTGACATTAGCAAGATCTCCAGCATCATGAAGGCTCAATTTCAAACATATTTCCATTAGAGTAGCGATAGGTTTTCAATCCTCAAGTTTAGACTTACATAGTAATATTTCTATGAATCTTGCTTTTGACACGAATCAATCCCTCCATCACATTGCTTAAATTGTATTCCCAAGTAATGATGAAAAAGCCCCAAGTTTTTCATATTGAAAGTGGCATTCAATTCAACCTTGAATTCAAAAATGTGTGTCTCATTTAGATTAGTAATCAAAAAATCATCTACATACAAAACAATAATGATAAATACTTCACCCTCACCTTCGAGATACAAAGCGCTCTCACTTGGACTGCTACAAAAGCCTTGTTTAACCAAATGAGTGTCAGCTTTCTCATACCAAGCACGAGGAGACTGCTTCAACCCATACAAATCTTTCTTATATTTGCACATTTTATTTTCTTGTCTTTTCTTGATAAAACCATGAGGTTGTGTCACATATACTTCCTCAAATGGATCACCATTCAACAAAGCTATAACAATGTCTGATTGATGTATATTCCATCCAAAATGAGCTACCAATGCACATTGAAAATGAATAGTCATTATACAATAATTGGGAGCAAATTTCTCTCATAGTCAATTCCTTTTTATTGTGCATAACCTTTTTCAATAGGTCTAGCCTTCTAGTGATCAGTCTCACCATCGGGCTTTACGTTTCAATTTATAAAGCCACTTTGTACTAATGGCATTTTTTCCAAGAGGCAAATCACATAATGTCCCTGTTTCATTCTCTACAAGTGCATCAAATTATGATTGCATGGCAACAATTCAATTTTTTGAATTTTGTGCTTCATCAAAAGAAAGAGGCTGCTTTTCATCACACAAACTAGAAACTACCAAAGAAGAACAATCTAACGCATATGATGCATGGCGAGAACATGAGTGAGTATGAGTAGACATAGGTGCATCCAATTTACAGTCACACAAAGTATGCACCGGCCAATTTGGCATACATTAGCCTCTTCATTCTCAATCCTTTCCAGATCAAGTACATCATGTACATCTGCATCAGTAATAGGCTGATCCATAACATCTTTAGAAACCCCCATAGGTTGTACATGTGCCTCATGGGAAGCTACATTTAAGTTTCCACCACTAAAAAGAGGCAACAAATTGTCATAAATGTCTTGTGAGCTTATAATATTGTCTCTAGTGCATGATAACAAAGGTTGAACGGAATATTCTACAAATACAAAATCTCGTAAAACCAAGATACGTTTTGTTTGTGGATGGTAAAACCTATAACCTTTGCTTTTAGGACTGTAACCAATAAAAATTCATTTGACAACCTTATCATCCATTTTTTTTGGGTTGCGTTTGTGGAACCAAAGCATAAGCTAAGCAACCAAAAATGCACATGTGATCAATAGATGGTTTCTTATCATGCCATCCTTCATAAGGAGTCATAGACTACAAGGCTTTGATAGGACACCTATTAAGTACATAAGTAGCACACATGATAGTCTCAAGCCAAAATGAATGGGGTAAAGCTTTGACCATACATCATGCTATCTTTGTAAAGAACATGTTTTTTGTGGGCTTCTGCCGCGCGTATCGAAGCAAGGGACTTGCCTAACACTGTATGCGAGTCACAGATGGCTCCAAGCATGCAACTAGCCTAAACTAGTAAGCTCAAAAATGACAATTGTGTGTCACTCACCGCTGGATTCCTCGCTGTGAAGAAGAGGGAGCCGCCGCTACGTTCTCAACCGCCTTGCCGCCGTCGTGTCGTCGCAATGCTCTCTCTCTCTCTCTCTATCTCTCTCTCTCTCTCTCTCTCTCTCTCTCTCTCTCTCTCTCTCAAGCACACACACACACACACACACACACTAGTACACAAAGGAGATGGAGAAGGAGATGGAGCAAGAGCACTCTTCTTGCATTGCACAAATGAGAGAATGACCTATTTTAAGTTTAGATTGACTTTTATAAGGGCTTCCCTGTTCACATTTGGATGCCCACACTTAGCCAATCTTACCCAAACATTATAGGTTCCAGTTTTAGAGTGCGCCTCTCATTGGCGATCACTCTTAACGATTCCTACGTGACCGCCAAGCCCGACCAATAACATAATACACTACTGGCGGGTCCGACAAGCCCGGCCCATGGCTACATAAAAGGTGGTTGCTTGGTGGTAACATGCCCCCCTTTCTGATGTAGATTCTGCCCTCGGAAGCTAGTGAGAGAAAGCCCGTTTTGTCCATGTTGTAGAGCATCTGGATTTGAATCTGCAAGGCAGAGTCACTGTCTTATGCAAGCGGAATTATATGGCAATAAATCATGACTAGACTGCCATTAAGGACAAATATATTACACTTTGATGAAATTAATTAATCAAGAGTTTTTTGGGCTTATGGGTGAGTTTATCAATTAGTTAGCTATGACTAAGGTTAAAACAACTACTCTAGTACTAGCTAAGCTAAGAAGATTATCTAAATGCAAGATTTCCTAATTGTGCTTTTCAGCTTTGATTAGCCAACTAGCTCTCACAACTTCAAACAAAATCTTGAAATTTTAATTGTAAGCTCGATGGGAGTCTTTTAAATGTCTTTTTTCTTTTACTTTGGCTCACAATCATTTGACGTGTGTGCTTATTTTGTATGGCCGAGGCTTTTTGCTTCTCAAGGAAAAGCGCCCACATTGGGAACCTCTAGGGCTCTAATACCATAGACAATACATGTGAGTGAAGTACCAAATCAAGCAAGGATTTCTCTTCTAGCGTAAGATTTTTCATTTGTGGCACTTATGTTTTTTGCTTCCATTTCCTTGGTATTCTCACTAGTGTCTTGTGTTGTTTAAGTGAGCAAGCTTCTCTATGCCTAAGACATTTCTAAGGTCTCAAACACTCATATAATTTTATCAACTAGGACTAGTGGTCAAGTAAATGAGTTAACCTAAAGTCACGGTCTCCTAATCTCAAGGCTTATCTATAAGATTAAACTCTAGTTCAATCAACTTAAGCAAACACAAATTTATACATCTATAATGGCAAATAACAAACATAACTATTACACTCAAACAAACCATGAAAAACCACAATTAGCAATTATACATATCCACCAGCATGAATCATGGAAAGTAGTACACCTGGAGGTATGGAGTTGCTTATTTCGTCGAAGCAGATGTCCTCAGCCATGTGGATGGAAATCCATATAAGTCCTACATAACAATATCAAACAACAAGGCACTATACCTCTAGAAGGCATGTCAGTGTGAAAACTCCTAGAAAACAAACTCAAAACACGATCCAGACCCCTAACCTACCTATTTGTCATCCCTTTTAGAATCAAGGAAAGAGGATATTTATATAAACCAGGTGGCATCCCTAAAGCTAGGCCTCTATTCTCATCATCTAGATAAACGAAATCATTTTTTCTGAGGCCATAGTCTTCCTCGGTCTCTATTATTTCTTCTTCTTCATCCTCTTGCGCAAGCGTGTTAATCAAGAACCTCGCTATGCGTGGATACTCATCTTGTGCAAAAGAATAAGCATGTGCCACTGGAGAAACATTCGCTACTGGGTAGGGATCACTAGTTATCCATAGACGTATCACCCATTCTAAATCCTCCAAAATTTCTCTCACGCGCAAGTCTCTCTACCAAATCTCATTCGCAAGAAAGTACAGGGTAGCAGATGTGGAAAAATAAAAAGGGTACCTTCCATTAAAAATTAAAGCACATGCCACTGGTGAACTAGCCATCTTTGAGAATACAGATAGATTTGGTTAGGTCTTTAAAACATAAGAGTTGTTTTCACGTGCTGCTTGATGTGACATGGTAAATTTGGACTTATGTGTAGGATCTGATAGGGTGCTCTCTCGTTGCTAGTCGCGCTTGCTCTTTTACTATTTGTTATTTTTTTAATATTTTTTGTTGGCTAGAACTAGTATAAGGCTATGTATATACAGTCCCTCAATTGCAGAGTTCAGATGTCAAGGAAAAAAATTTAAGAGGATGGGGATCCAAAATATTGACGTGAGTGAGGACTCCCCCCTTCCTTGGGTAGGTCATGCTGTTTGAAATGTGCTCGTCACCCTTTGAAACCAATTGTTCTAGTTGGTAATAGGTGAGGATTTTTTCCATTACTTTTCTATTACCTTAGGTGCCTCATCGAGTTGCAAGGGTGGTAAGGTACTCTCCTAGGATCAAACTTGAAGTGGTTCATCAGGTGATTGTTGAACATTGGGAGGTATGGATTCCTTTGTAGCTTCATGGAGGTCCACTATTGTAGGTGGAGGCTATGCAGAAGCTTTTACCTCTATGGATGCATTACATGAGGAGCTAGAAGCTTCATGGGACTCCCCCCTTCCTGAGCTAGGTGGAATAATTTGGTTTTGCCTTAAAATCCAAACTAGCTCTGGAATAGGTGTGTAGCATTCTCTGATCTTTCCCTTTTCGCGGTCTGCCATTGGCTTAGGAGTTACACAGATTGACTTGCATGGTTTTGTAGGTGATAGGGAAAGACACATTTTATGTTTAGGTACCCAAATTTGATCATTTCCATCATAGTAGCCTTGGGCTTCTAATAATCATTTTGGAATCCATCGTGATTTGGTCTTGACTCTCCTAGAGCGCGCTCTTGGTTTTCCATGAGAAGTTTTTCTTGAAATGGATGGAAGGGTTGAGGTATCTGGAAGTAAGGCCTTGGGGACACATTGATATGTACTCTTAGGTTACTTAACAATATTCATCCATATTGAATCTTCTTATGAACATCCTTACCATTGAGATCACACAGCATTGATGGGCTCCGCAATACAGTCTCGCCATCCCCGTCGTTGTCATCGACCTAGCCTAGTCTTGCATCAATCTCATGCATTCAGTTTGCACCGGTTTGTGCAATCAATAGTAGACCACTCTCGCCGATGAGAGTGGGGTCTTCGGAAGAGGGTTTTACAACGTCTCTGGTGTCGTATTTTCTTCTCTCTCTATCTCTCAGTCTCATACACTTGCACACACAGTGTCCATTCACTTTGTTTGTGATCATAGCACTCTCTCATAAGAACGGAAGGCTCTCCCTTCCATAAGAACAAAAAGGAACCTTGAGCACATTATGGAGCACTCATCTTGAGAAAGAACAACATTCATTCCGTTGCACCTTACATTGGTATCAGAGCTTTGGCAGTGTTCTGTATCACTCAAGGAAAGAACCACAAGAACCACTGATTTTTTTTTGCTTGTTGAGGTCGCACGAACCCAAGTTCGCTTGGTTGTGTCGATTCCTAATCTTCTTTTTAAAGAGTGACAGGAAACCCAAGAAAGAAGGGCTTATCCAGCATCCCCTTGTGCCTCTTTTTACTCATTGAGAGCGGACCGTGCACTTAGCGGCTGGCCAATCGACGTGAGGTGGGAAAAAGCAACCCTGGTGTGAACGCAAGGCTGCCACCCGCAGAAAAGAGCAGAACTCGGGTGAAGAGAAGATCCTTCTCAAACATAGATTGCAAACAAAAGAAAACCTCAAGATCCTCAAGACCTCAAGAACCCAAGAACCACAAGAACCCAAGTTCAATGTGAACTTAAGAACCCAAGATCATAGTGCATGGTCATCACCCGAAGCGGAATGGATACTTCGCATACAAGTGATCATCATGAGAGAGGCGACGAAGAGTTTTCTCCACCAAGAGATTTTTCCGACCCTCCCCCTTCCCCATCTACGCCATGAGTTGTACCAAATCCTATGGAGGTGATGGTCAAGTCGATGATGGCACAACTAGAAAGAAAAGCAGAACGACAAGAAGTCAAGGACCGCGAGCGCGAAGAAAGAAATGAAAGAATTGCCATACAACAAGAAGCGACTCGCATTGCTTTGGAACGCGAGTGCGACGAATGAAAAGAAAGAAAATCACAAAGAAAGGAGGAAGCCGAAGCAAGACGAGCGGCCTTGGAGGCAGATCGTGAGGTTCAAACAGCGGCCTTGGAGGTTGAGCGTAAGGCTCAAAGAGAACTCCGCACTCAAGAATTGGTTCGACAAGTACCTGCCTCGAAGTCTGAACTAACCAAAGATCGTGGGAGTTCCTCAAGTGGCGCAAGCCACGATGCGGATTCCAACAACCCAGTCATAGAAAAGTTGACTTTCAGTAAGTATGATGGTAAGATGGATGCTATGGTTATTCATTCTTGGTTGCATCAATTTAATGCTTATTTTGTGACAACTAAGAAGACAGAGAATAGCAAGGTTTTGACGGCAGCTATGTATCTTGCCGGTGATGCCATCAATTGGTACCACGCATGGCAAGAGGCACAGTTAGCCGTGCACCTAGAGGAAGCCGATGAATTCACGCTTCTTTCCTTCAATTGTGCTGATTTCCAAGACAAGCTCAAGGCGTGGCTTATGCCACCTCAATACCTCGCACGATTGAAGGACGATTGGCGCGCTCTCAAGCAAAATGGTATGCCGGTCATCTCTTTTTCTAATCGTGTTTTACAGCTAGGTACCCAATTACGCAAGTCGGATGATGAACGCAAAGAGGCATTCCTTTTTGGGTTAGACGACTATATCAAGTTTGATGTAGAAGTCTTCGACCCAATCGATCTCAACAAGGCGGTAGCGATTGCTCTTGCACAGAAGATGAAGCACAACAAGGGAAAGCCTAAGGAGAACAAGACTTCCACAAGTACCTCGCAGACTTCTCAAAACTCTTAGAACGGTAAGAATGGTAAGAACGGTAACTCTTCTAACCAATCTTTCAACAGTCTCTCAGAAAATAATTCTTCCAATGAACGTAAGGGTAAGGCTAACACAATTGCTAAACCTAAGCTCACTCCAAATGGAAAGGTAGCACAAGGAATTTTAGGAGGATACTTCACGTCAGAAGAGCAAAGCACTTGTTCTAAGGAAGGTCGTTGTTTTCATTGTCAAATTACGGGTCACATAGAAAGAACATGTCCTAAGCTTGACTTTAATGAATCTAAAGAATCCACAGAACCCAGTTCCTCTGTCAATGCAAGGAATGATAACACGAGTGTGCCCCAAGTTTCTCCTGACCCTCCCATTGATGAGTCTCTCATTAAATGTTATGGTCATATGACGGGGCGGCGTTTTGTCATATTGTTTGACCCAGGTAGTATGCATGATGTGATCAGTCTCCCTCTTGTTGAGAAAGTCCGCCTAGAGGTTAGTCAGAAATCTCCTCTCGAGGTCTCTGGCTTTGCTCCTGGTATGGACTCTTTCATCACGAAAGAGTGTCTTGGTGTGTTGTTTACAATTCAATAAACGGCTTTCCGTAGAAGATTTTTTGTCTCTCCTCTCTCAGGATGTGATATGATTTTGGGTATTCGATGGTTTTGTGAGCTTAACCCTCTCATTGATTGGGAGGCTAACATTTTCACTCTCAATGCCAAAAGTGACTCTCCCATTGTCATTCGTGGAGAGGAAGTTTTTCATTCTCCCTCTCTCATTGCAAATGTGCAGGCGAAAATTGAACGGATTCAGGAGAAGGAGACTCTCTCAATCTCTTCTTCTTCCAAGCATAACACACATGATTTGCATGATGATTTGAATGACAATGAAGAAGATGTGATTGTTCACAAGAAGGATGATGTGTTAGTTGATGCTTTTTCTAGCGAAGCTAACCTCATTGTAGATTCGATCAATCACGAAGGATCGTCTTGGCTCTCGAGCCTAGGTCCAAAGAACCCTCACAGGAAGTATTATGTGTTCGCATGATTAGTATGCACGCATTATTCGAGTGTTTCATTCGTGATCGTTTCTTGTATTTTAGTCAGTGTCTTTATGTGATCCCTTTTCCTAGGCGTGACATATTGTACGTTGAGCACGTTTCGCTCATGAATGAGCACAAATGTATGTGGATTGTTCATGAAAAGCTGAAAAGTATGCATTCAAGGAAGTCACATTCCATGTCTCTTTCTTGGCACGACACAGTTGTAGAAAGAGCACATGAAAGTATGAGCACCAAGCATGGGCATTTCCGTTGTGATTTGCCACAGTTGATTGATTTGGATCAAAACAAAAAGATTCGATCTCATCGTTTGCGTATGTGTGGTGAACGGTTTGGCACTCCGTTTATTTGTTCATCTACATTGCATGCACAGTCTTTAAGGAAGACAATATTTTTTCCACTCACTTTACATGGAATGGGTATGTTCATGGTTTTGTGTTGGAAATGGTTTCAGAAATTTTCAGCCATGGAAATTCTTGAAGAAGAAAGAAGGATGACACTCAACGAAGTTGAAGCATTGATGGAGCCACAGAAGACTTTGTGTCGCTTTCGACGTGGCCCAAAGAAGCAAGCGTTGCAGACCTTTCTGAAGTTCAAGTACCGTACGACCCGCACATCAGAGTGGGCCGGCGAAGAGTCCCTTCCAGGATTCTGGATGCTATTGGCAATCTCCCTCGACGTCATACAGTTCGGTATCAGTACCTCACTTTGAAAAGAAGGGGATGTCACGTGACACATCCAACCCTATGTGTCATTGGACAAGCTACAGCATGATCAGGGTTCAGTCAATCCAGATTTAGAAGTGATCTGGCACTTTTGTGAGTCTGTTCACAGACCGTGCATGTCTAGATACGTATTGTAGATGCATATCCTCTGGTTGCACACATCATGATCATAAGCATTCCAATTAGAATCCTTCAGGGGAATTTTCCAATGCATTTAGCCTATTTTACCTATTTTTGACATTTTTCCTATTTTTGACATTTTTCACTTATTTGACTTTTGTTGGAAAGTAGGTACGGCAAATTGAGTAAGTTTGTATATAAACAAACCTAAACTAGCACTGATTGGCAGAAAAGGTAGCAGGAGCTCCATCGCTCAACAGGCAGCTTCTCAGCAAGAACCCCCTTGGTGGCGATTTCCCTCCAAGCAGAAGACTCCCCATGCTAGCGTTTTTTTCCAAGGATCCATCGCCGGCATAACCTCAGCTTTGGCGTTTTTCTCTCCAAGAAAACATCGCTAGAGATCCTCAGCCCTAGCGTTTTCATCCTAGCTTCATCGCCAGTAGATCCCAACAGTTTTCCAGATTTGCAGTCCTAGCGTTTTGGGAGCCTATATCGCCCTTCCATTGCATGGCGGTTTTCAGCCCTAAAGACCAACAGTTTCCAGCCCTTAGGACCATCAATTTTCAGCCCTCATAGCAGCATATTTTCAGCGACAAAGATCAGTAGATACCAGCGTTTTTCCTAGCGTTTTCAGCAGTAGTAGATTTCAGCGAGCAGCATTTTTGGATAGCAGTTCATAAGCGTCAGATTTCAGCCCTTAGGTCGGTCTTGCCATCCCCATTGTCGTCATCGACCTAGCCTAGACTTGCATTAGTCTCATGCATTCAGTTTGTACCGGTTTGTGCAATCAATAGTAGACCACTCTTGTCGACGAGAGTGGGGCCTTCGGAGGAGGGTTTTACAACATCTCTGGTGTCGTATTCTCTTCTCTCTCTATCTCTCAGTCTCATACACTTGCACGCACACTGTCCATTAAAAACAAAAAGGAACCTTGAGCACATTATGGAGCACTCATCTTGAGAAAGAACAACATTCATTCCGCTGCACCTTACAAAATGGGGGATCCTCTCCAAGACTCTTGTGTTCAGACCGCCTACAACAACAACAATAACAACGGCGATGATATGCAGTACCCAACTCATCTAGCTGGGGTACCCTTCAGTCCATTTGTAGATAGGGCAAACATATGCATATGGAATGTTTCTCCAGCATGAGCAAAGAAATCAGCTTGAGCCCTTTTACATAGATACATCGAATTTTGCCATATTTCTTTTTTACATGTATTTTGCACAACACATAAGCAGTATATTTATTGAATTTACATTTCTTGCACATTTCCATTGGTATCAGACATAAGCTCATAATGGTTTGACTCAATGCTGCATACCTTCTATAATACTTTTTGCAACGTTCCATTTGATGTTCGGCCAGACATTAAAATGCCTCACATTCATGCTGCATGGACTTTTATGCTTGCATAGAGAAGGGAGTGATCCTGGTTTCCTCAGATCCGACCAGCTTGATTCCTCGTATGCACATAGGGATGCGGGAATGATGGTGTGAATCAAGGGATCCGAGCTCATCAAAATGTGGCTTCAATATGGTCATGCCCGCTTTCCCTGACAATAGAGCTGAGTGTGGTGGCTGTATTATCAATAAATTTCTATTTAGGATTTTGACACCATTGAAAGCTGAAGAAGGATTTTGACAACATTGAAATTTGTTGTAGGCCTGCCAGCGGATGGGATGCTACATGAAAGGGGCGATCAATGTGGAGCTGGTCGATCACTACAGAAAACGGGAGGATGCCTCTGAAAGGCCATATCTCGCTGGCCATCTTGCAGCTGTGCGTGTGTGTGTGTGTGTGTGTGTGTGTGTACTGTGAAGTTGCTGGAAAACCCATCTACATCTATACTATATATTAAGGAGACTGGTTTTCCAGTGCCACGTGTCAAAGTTTGCTGCATCCGATGAGTTCCGGTTTATGTGAGTGAGGGGGAGAGGGGGAGAGAGAGAGGCCGCCGAAGGCGGCTGGCCGTACTAGTAGTAGTAACAGAGATAGAGGTGTGGGTCCATACTTTCAGTTTGGCTCACACTTTGTTGGCGGCTTTGGATTTGAGAGTGGCGACCACTATCAGAATTATCATGGGACGAGGGGAGTGGTAGGGGCGTCATGATGCTGAGGGATCTCATGCCCCTGTGACCCGTCTCTTTCTTTAAGTACATAGTGCGACTTGGTCTGATCATGTAGGCAGGTTCTCTGGCTACAAGCATGCCAAATCTTGTATGAGAGAGTTCCAGAGCTGATTATACTCCCAGTTCATAGTGACCATCCTAGTGAAATGCAGACCATAATTTGTGACCCAGCACCGCCAGCAACAAGGAAAGTGGTGGTTTCAGCCAGGCTGCTATGTCGTATAAGGTTACTCTCTCTCAAAAGAAGTTGTGCTGGTGCTAGTTAGTGATGGTATTGGGGTAATTATGAGATTGTAATCTGCAGCCCGAAAAGCGTCGAGAAAGCAAAGGAAGGACTGGCGAGAAGGAAGTCTGTGTATGTGATGCTCAAAAATTGGTGGGGTTGCACACAGTGGAAGAGAACTCGGTTGCTTCAAGCGAGGATGTGATGGGCCTGATTGGAAAGAATGTCGATGCGCGTATGGCAGATTCATTTCTCACGCTACTCGTAGCTTGGTGAGGACTCAAGGCTTCTAATTCCAGTGGTCTTGCAAAGGATGATGATGAACGCCAGCAAGGGATCAAGCCCTGTTCAATCTATAATTGCAAGGAAATTGAAGAGGTGAAAAAAGCAAGGATGACATGGAGAAAAGATGCTTATCATTGTAGATTGTTCTACATAGTTTACAAGGTTGAATTTCGAAATCCAAGCTAGATGCACAAGTACGTATTATTGCAGTTACCCACATTGTGGACAGACGAATGCATTGCCAAAGGTTATGTGTTGCTTGAAACTATATCCTATATTCTATCAAAACATTTTGAAAACAAAAGAGACGTCAGTGGTTTATGGTTTCCATATATGCTAGACTGCATGCAGGTATCATGGCATACAAGAATAGGTTGATTGCAAATGCCTTCTTTAAAATCTTCAATGTTGTCTTACTGATTGCAGGGTCATATGTGTGTTACAAGATAGGCGATGTTGGTTCTATGCTAGCAGGATTAGGAGTTGGAGATATCGATTCTTCATATTAGGAAACCTCGTAGCTTATAGTGGATGCAGTAGACACACATATATCATTGAGCAATGTCACTGACAACAATGAAGGTGGTGAGTGCTTTTCTCTCATTGGTGGAGTCTGTCACAAATCTGGATGAGGTGCTAGGCTCGGCCCTCACTGACCTTGGTGGGCATCTGTGTTGCCAATGCCTCGATCTCATTCTCCATGTATCCCAATTCGAGGAGTTAACGATACAACACGGGGTGGCAATCTACAATATCACAAGCCTGTATAAAATTAACTTGATGAATTCTTCCCTATGCAACTGTAATCTTTTCATAATAAGAAAGTCCCTTCAACACTGGAGGAGAAGTATAAGTCCCCCTTCAACACTAGGGGATAAAAGTGGCGTGGGAAGGGCACGTTCCCTACGGTATTATTATAAATTTAGAGAGCGCAGTGCCAATTCCACACCATACATATGTATCATACATATGGTCTTTTCTTTTTTTGATAAGCACAAGCATCCTAATGCACGAAATGCATTTTCTCTCCATCTATAATTATAATGTGTAAATTTTTTCGTCCACACATCCTACTAATGCAAAATTTTATTTCTGTTGCGAGGTCGTAGAGATTTTGGCAAAAGCTTCGAGGACGGATGCTGCAAATTCTTGAGAATAAGTGATGACATGAGGTCAAAGGTACCACACCTCTCTGCTTTTCAATTCACACCATTTCCACAGTGAAGCAATTAAGGCAACTAGTTGCACAAGTAGATGCACGTAGGTCTACACCCTCCAAGGTGTTAACCGATGAGAGTCTAACTTTAATTCGGGGTTCACCGTTAGTATCCCCTATATAACGTGTGTTCAGGGGTATTAAAAAAAACCCTCTTTTAACATGTCTAAATGAATAAAATGACCCTTTATTTTAGAATTTTTTTATAATAATCGAATATAAAACCCTCTCGTTTTAATGTATCTCTATTAAATTGCCTACAATTTTTACATTTTAAAACCCCTCCTTTGGAACTCACATTATACATTAACATGATTACATAGTGCACCCCCCAAGAATCCTAAAAATGTCACTCTTGCTATGTGATGGCCAATGTTCGATCTCCGCAAACCATGTCTCGGTGCCATGGGGTACACGATGAACCTGGTGGGGACGACGGACGACGGGACATAGTCTTGACCCAAGATTTCTCCTCAATCCACTATCTTGGCAGGTTGTGGACGCGTGGTTGGGTTTGAGAGGGCCCTGCCCTCAACAATACTAGCCACTAGTTCCAATTGTCGAAGCCAATAGCCTACATATGTTGATCTCTTTCTAAGAACAGTGTGAGAATCAATGATCTGCAAGGCTAAGTTGAAAGAAGAGTAACAACATTAGAAGTAGTGATATGGTAGACAGGATGGCAGAAGTCATTGCGACAATCGACACATAGGCACAAGTGACAAAAAAATTGATGATGAAGATCTTGTAAACATGATCGACACGGTGATGAAAATCGCAACAAAAATGGCCAACATGATAGCAAAAGTGAAGATGTCAATCTCGACACGATGAAAGAAGTCGCAAAAGAGACGATGATGGAGATCCTGGTGGACATGAATGACTTGACAAAATGTATGAAAAACAAATTACTCATGAGAGAAAGGATGAATATAGAAGGGACCAAAGCCACAAGGATGGTGATCGACGAAATCGCAAAGAGCATTAAATAGTTGACGATGGCAGAAGTTGCAAAGGGATGATGATGGAGATTGCATTAGACATGTGTGACATAATGATGGAGATCATGGTGGACATGATTGACATGAGAGAAGATATAAAAAAGACGAAGAGACCATGACGGAGAGAATGAATATAGAAGGGACTCTAGCCCCAAGGATGTGATCGAAGGACACAGAGAGAGAGCATGTTGATTGCAAGGATAGAAACAATGGAAAGGTGAGTTGATTAGAGCAGTCCATGCGAGCTAGACTTTAGTTGTGATTGGAGAAATTGGCTCAAGGAAAGCAAAAGAAGGGTACACAACAAAAAGAAAGATTGGATGTACAAAATCTCGAAGAGTGACCACAATGTTTGTAGCCAAGAGGGTTGTTGAAGAAGTTGGTTGCAAGCTTGGTGAAGAGGATGGTTACATGAAAATGTTGGACTTGATAAAGTGTGTAAGATCTTGTATAAGAGTGAAGGGATTGAGGAACTTTTGCGATGTCCAACAAAGGACACATGCAATACATCTTGGCAAGGCAAACTGGAATGATACAAGACTTCATAAAACATTGGTAATGAGTTCTTTCTTGTGCATTTGCAGTAGTTTTCCAATAAGAAATTCCATGAGAGTGAGATGATAGGAGAAAGTGGTTCAAGAAAAACAATGAGATTACAAAATATCTAACAAAAGCACAATACATAACAAAAGGAAAGATTGGTTGTACACAACCTCAAAGATGGTCGCAATGTCTATAGCCAATAGGGTTGTTGAAGAACTTGGTATGGGGGCATCAGATGCCAGAGTTCTGGGTGTTTGTTCAAAATGAGAAATGGTGCGTACAACAAAGGAAAAGGAAGTAGTACTGACGTGACATTCATAACAACAAGAATCTCATCAGACAACATAAGCTTAAATATGTTAACTTACCTAAGCATTTAAAAAGAAAAAAGTCCCTTCAACACTAGAGGCAAAGCATAAGTTCCCCTCCAACTCTAGAGGAGATTAAAGAAATGGGGGAAGGGCACATTTCCTACAATATTATTAACAATGTGGAGGATGGTGCCAACTCCACATGTGCCATACGATGTATGGTCTTTTTATTGATTTATTAAAAGGACACAAGCATCTCGGTGCATGAAATGCATGTCTCTACATTTTTAGAGTTATCATTTACAACTTCTTCTCCTTCACACTTCATCTAATTAAAAGTCCTAATTGTGTTGCGAGGTCATAGAGTTCTTGAAAAAAGATTTGAGGAGAGATGCAAGGAAGCCTCGAGAACAAGCTATGATATGAAGTTAAAGGTACAACACTACTCCACTTTTTGAATTCTTATGATTTGCACAATGAAGAAATTAAGGCAACCTAGTTACTTGAACTTTACTGTAGAAAGAAGTCATTTTAATTTCAAGGTCAATATGAAAATCTGCAAGTACTTCAAGTTAACACTACAACATCATCTAGCATGGTTTGCGTCGAAGGGTCCATGGATAATTGGTTTGACAATTTACCAGATATGACCAAACTTAATGACCTTGTTGTTCACAGATTCAAACCAATATCCCAAGTACAACTGTCATAACATCTAATATCTATCTATTCTAAAAAGAATTTCTTATATTGAACTGATCATTTAATATGGGGGAGATGAATGGGAACAAGAGGTAGAATATAGACATGTGCATATAATGGAGCTTAGAAGACCTGAGGGTTAGATTTATAAAAGACCTCCAAAGGTTAGTGTGAAAAGTTCTTAGACCTAAGACCTTAAGGAGACTGGGATTGACCTTGAGGTGGGAACCCTACCCAAGCTTGAGGTTCTTGTCGTGCTTGCTGACGAAGGTGCTTAAGGCGTTTGTGGGAACCTTGCCCAAGCTTGAGGTGCTTGTCATGCTTAACTGACTAAGGTGCTTGAAATGTTCAATTCAAACATGATCTCTCAAGGGGCATAAAAGATTGTCATGCTTAAATGACTAAGGTGCTTGAAGTGTTTAATTTTAACATGATCTCTTAAGAATCATAAAAGACACATGTCAAGATCCTCCCCATTTTGCCCTCATAATGTGCTTGAATCCTATTGGATAGGCTTTAAAATGATCCAATGAGAATTTAGATGTATTTAAATAAATAATTAAGCTCTCTCAAAGAGGAAAAAGAGGACACTTGTCCAAATGTTATAATTAAATAATACGAGAGAGAGAGGGAGAGAGAGAGAGAGAGAGAGAGAGAGAGAGAGAGAGAGAGAGAGAGAGAGAGAGAGAGAGAGAGAGACCGAGCATGAGAGGGGACTGATTTGGGCATTCTTAATTCTCATTCTCACACATACACACTTTGATGGTGTGAAACAAATAACTCCATCTCCTTATCCAAGCTTGGGAAGTTGAGAGCCTACACCAACAACTCTTGGCTATGGAATGCAAATCCAATTAAGAGCCAAGATTCAATGGCATGCTCATCTTCTCTACCATCTATATTACTATGCTAAGCTAATATACAAGAGTAATCTATGGTGAGGAAGGTACTTATTTCTTGTATGTTACTTCTTCTTCGTCTTCCCTATCCTCATTCCCTACTAGCTCTCTCCACCTTTGAAGGTGTTTGAGGTCTTGGGACTGAGGCCGAGGATAAGTTAATGCTTTCATTAAGTGGACTGAGGGTATAATTTTGATGCATGAAGATTTCCATCTTCATTGCATCGATTAGGTCTTAAGGAACACAAAGCTTGTATTGTACCAAGTCTCTGATTGTGGGAGAATCTATAATACAAAAGCCTTTTGGAGGGGGGACCGGCGCCAAGTAAATCCAGTCCTCAACTGCTGTCAACTTCTCTAATTCTCTCTCTTGAAAAGTATTGTTCATGCCAAGCTAATTAGATATAATGAATATGTTTCTATTTATCATCAAGTCTTCTCTTTATGCTCTTGAAGAATTCTCTTAAAAATGATTACTATAGCTATTTTAATTCCGCTACTTTCCATGTTACAAGTCCAATTTCATTACATTGGTATCAGAGCTTTTGGTTTCTCTTTTCTTGCTCAAGAAGAGAGGTCCTTAAGTTTTCCACGAAAGGTTGAACTTGTTAATTGCAAGGGGGTAAGTGGGACAGGAATCTATTTTCTTGGTGAGAAGAACTTAGTTGGAGATACACTGTTGAGAATTATAGACTTAATAATGGAGTCTTTCGGGACTTGCCTTTGGTTTAACCATTATTGAGCTAATAGAAAACTCAGAAAGAACCACTTACATAAGTCTAATTAGCATGGCTGACAATAATAAAGAGAGTAGAATGAATGTTGATAACTTTGATTTTGCACATGAAGGTGCTACAGAAGATGACCCCCTTATGGGCTTGTCAGCTACCTTGTCACTAGGCTGTAACAAGCTATGGGCAACCCTGCCCTACAAGCCGGCCCTACAAGCCGAAGTTACCCAACAACTTTGTAGCTACCACCTCCTTCAAACTCCCCAAGACAAGAGAGAGCTAAGGAAGCCTCTTAATGAGACTTTCAAAAGAAGACTCTCTCTGGTGCAGAAAGAGGAAGAGGAAACCACTGAAAGCAAAAGAAGTGATTCGGAGGATGTGGCTCCACGAGGACGGCAGTCTCAATGATTACCAACTCCTCCTAAGAGGAAACGATTGTCACATAGTCCTTCTCCTCGTCATTCTGACAAGGAAGGGAGGAGCCAAAGGAAGAAAAAGACAAGAAAGAGGTCACCCCCTTCTCCATCTTCATCATCTTCCTCCTCTCCCGATGAAAGCAGCGGCTATCTCCTAAAGAATACAAGAGGAGAGGACATTGAAAGTCCTATGCTGCTTGGAAAAGGTCTTACAAGCTAAAGAAGTTCAAGGAGGGAGGAAAGAACATCTCTTTTCTCACCTGTGATGACACCTTTGATGCTACGGACAAAGTTTTGGGCTTCATCCAACAGTTTGATGTAGCCTTTGGAGACGAGGGCTTCACAGAGTCCTCCAAGCTATGCCATGTAGCTATGCACTTTCAAAAGTGTGCCCGTCAATGGTGGGCTAGTCTCCGTGGGAATGGCGAAGCCCCAAGAACATGGAAAACTCTACAAGTTTTCATAAATGAAGCAATTCCTTGCAAGCGATGCCAAGGACAAAGTGCTCATCGAATGGCAAAGTTTGAAGCTAATCTTCAACGAGTCTATCCACAAACATGTAGACAAGTTTTGGGATTTATATTTCAAAATTTACAATCTTTCAACGGATAGACTTTGCAGCGAACAAAAGCAACAAATTTGTGCGAGTTTACCTGAAGAAATGGCCGATTATGTCAACTCACAACGGCCTAGCACTACTACCGAAGTCATCCACCACACTATGGTTGCTTCAAGGATCAATTTCCAACAAGGGGCAAGAAGAAATTTCAAGCCCATGGAAAACAAGGATCGAAATGAAGCTAAAGGGACAGGCAATGCTCAAAACGCTTCCCAAGGCAACACCACCACCAACAACAACAAGACCAAGGAGACAGGAGCGTACAAGGTAAAAATAAGTTCTCTCCTCAAGAATTAGAGGTTTTTCGTAAAGACCATAAATGCTTTAAGTATGGGGAGCAAGGACATGGTTATCGTTCTTGTCCCAAAAGAAATATATGCAATGACACTCCTAAAGCTTCCATGGTTGAAGCTCCAAAAGAGGATACTCATTGCAAAGGCTCATCCCTTTCCTATGCTTGGGGAAAGGTGAGGGAGCATGATGCCCTTATTCTCTTTGACCCTGGCTCTACTCACAACGTTATATCAAAGGAGTTGGCCACCAAGCTGGGCATACAAGCTTTCAAGATGGGAGATACGATCACTACTAATGGAGATTTCAAAGGACAATAAGCCTCCTTCACGCCCTTAATTGGGAAGTTGAGGCTTCATGTCCAAAGCTATGTCAGCAAAGAAGATTTCTTCATCTCCCCTCTCCAACATGAGGATGCTATCCTAGGGGTACCATGGTTCCACCGCATGACTGCCAACATAAAGTTCCCTAAAAGGAGAATCTACTTCATCTACAGGGCAAAGAGCATGTATATAGATGCTAATGAGTTTGGTTGTATTATACCACTTGTAAATTCACCTGCTTTTGATAAGTCAATGAAAAGCTCAATTTTTGCGTACATGATTTTTGTCAAAGAATCCACTAATGACCCTAATGTTTTAAGTGAAGATGATAGGAATCAAGAGAAATTAGAGTTGCCTAATTTCTTAAATGGATTCCAAGATTTTTTTATCAAAGACATCCCTGGAGAGCTACCTCCAAAATGAGGGGATGATGACCATAACAAACATAGAGCTTCTACCTGGGAGCTCACCACCAAATAAGCCTCCTTATAGAGTTTCTCAAGCTCAACAAGAGGAGATTATGAGGCAAGTGCATAAACTTGTAGATAAACGGATGGCGAGGCCTAGTTCCTCTCCCTTTTGTTTACCAATCCTTCTAGTACAAAAGAAAGATGGAACATACCGCATGTGTGTGGACTATAAAGCACTAAACGGTATTATTATCAAAAACAATTTTTTTGTACCACAGGTAGAAGATTTGTTCGATAAACTACAAGGCCTGACCTAATTCAGCTGGATTGACCTTAAAAGTGGCTATCATCAAATAAGAATACTGAAAGAAGATATCATAAAGACCGCGTTTCGCACAACGTTTGGTCATAATATCTTGTCATGCCTTTTGCATTGAGAAATTCTCCAGCCACGTTCAACCGCCCGATGGAGAAAATCTTTCCACCCTACCGTATGTTTACTAGAGTGTCCTTCGATGATATCATCATCTACTCCAAATCCATTGAGGAGCATAAGAAACACCTTCAGGTAATTTTTTCAAGCTTTGAGGGAGAATAGACTTTTCATTAATCCAAAGAAGAGTGAATTTTTCCTTCAAGAGATTCAATACTTAGGTCACATTATCTCTCAAGATGGTATCCGTATGGATCCAACAAAGTTAGAGGTAATAAATTGATGGCCTAACCCAAGGAATGTACATGAGCTACAAAGCTTTATTGGTATGTGTGCATACCATAGATGCTTCATAGCTAAGTTCTCCCAAATAGCGGGACCATTACATGACTTGACAAGAAGAATGTTAAGTATGTATGGTCTGCCAAGGAGAAAAATGATTTTGATAAGCTTAAAGACAAGCTTACCTCTCAACATGTTCTTACACTTTCGGATCTCTCAAAACCATTTGAGGTCCAATGTGATGCTTGTGGAGACTGCCTTGGAGAAGTCTTGCTTCAAGAACGCATGCCATAGCATATGAGAGTCAAAGACTCAATTCCAATGAGCGTATCTTGGGCATCTACAAAAAGGAGCTACTAGTTGTCCTACATGCCCTTGATACATGGAAGCACTATCTTTTGGGAACTCCACTCATCCTACGAACGGATCACGAAAGTCTTAAGTACTTCATGATGCAAACCAAGCTCGCCGACAAACAAATGAGGTGGGAAAATTTTCTTTCGCAATTCAATTTTCTTATTGCTCACGTTGCTGGCAAGCACAATCAAGTAGCTGATGCACTATCACGACGGCCAAGGACCAATGCGGTGTCCGTAGCAACTCACAATGATCTATCTTCCATGATAGATGAGTATGCTACTGACCTTGATTATAAAGTTGTAATTTCAGACCTTGCCTTAGGGAAGAAAGAAGAACCATTCACTTTGCAGGATGGTTATCTTCTCCATGGCAATTAGCTATGTGTTACTCTCTCTTCGCAAGAAAGTAAAGTATGAGTCCCATGCTCCTCCGTATGCGGGCGCATAGAGGGATGTAACCTACTCTTCAAGGAGTAGAGACGTATTTCTATCGGCCTACCATGGAAGTGGACATACAAGAGTATGTTTCCAAATGTCTGGTATGCCAAAAGACCAAGTATGATAGGGGGAAGCAACCTGGATTACTCTAGCCATTGCCAATTTCTAATTCACCATGGGAGAGCATATCCATGGATTTTATCTTTGGATTGCCCAAGTCTATCCATGGGACTAGAGGAATATAGACAATAGTTGATAGGTTTAGCAAACAAGCACATTTCATACCTGTCAAAAAGACTATCAAGGCACACCAAATGGCAACCCTCTTCATATCCCAAAATTTTAAACACCATGGCTTGCCAACATCAATAGTGTCGGATAGAGATCCTTGAATGACCATTAATTTCTAGAAGGGTCTCTTTGAGAATCTAGGTACACGGCTAAATTTCTTTTCGGCCTATCATCCACAAACGGATGACCATAGTGAAATAGCCAACCTTATGATTCTCAATCTACTCAAGACTTATGTTACATAAATAGATCAATGTGCCCAATGGGAGAAGTACTTACCTCTTGTACAGTATGTGTACAATAACACTGTCTATACCACTATAGGGAAGGCTCCTTTTGAAATCATTGAGGGAAGACCTAAAAATCCCTTGCTACTTAAGGTACATGGGAAGATCTTTGCTGCCGCTGATGAGTATAGCTAAGATCTACAATAATCTTTTCAAAATATTAAGGAGGCTATATCCATCTCCCAACAAAGACAAAAGGCTATTGCTAACAAGCATAGAAGGGCCTTAGCCTTCAAGGAAAATGATTGGGTCCTACTTAAGTTTCCCAAGGCTTGATTGAGCCAAACTACAAGCAAAAATCCTACGGGCCACCAAATGTATTATGTTGAGTTAGCAAAAAGATACTATGGTCCTTTCCGAATCTTAAAACAAATCAACGAGATGGCCTATCAACTCAAGTTGCCCCACCATTGTCTCATTCACAATGGTTTTCAATGAGCCTACTCAAGCATTACAAAGACTATCCACCAAAAGAACCAATAGTTGAGGACCTGCCAGAGATCAAAGATCAAGAAGAGGTGTTGCAGCCCAAATCAATTCTTCAACACGAAGACAAGGTACTAAGACATGGTACAACGGCAAAACTATGGCAAAAGAGTAGAGGAAAAAAGAGAGAGTTATTCTAGAAGACCCTACAGCCATTGATGGAAGGCTTTTTGACTTTGTAGTGTCTTTAAAAGCTATTGATAAATTCCAGAGGATATTTTGTATCTTTAATGCCACCTTCAGTCTTGATGTTCTTCTAGCTTAGCACAATGATTAATTGGAAATTTGGAACGGAGAGGTTTGAGTTGAAGTTTCAAAAGGAGAGGGTCATCATTGATGACATGTTGGTGGTCCATTTAAAAGATTGTGATACCAAAAGACAAAGTACCATCAGTTGTACCTGTCATACAAACCATTATGGTGCCCCATGCATGAAAGAGAGTGCAATCCAAGAATCCTTTGGGTTTCTTCTATATTTGAATTTCCTATTCTCTAAGCTTATAAAGAAGCCCGAGGAAATTATGGAAGAACGGGATTTACCATTGGATGAACAAGAGGACAAGGAGAAGGACTACAATGAATTGGTGGAGATCAAGGAGGTTATTAACCTTGAGGCAGACGCAAAGGAGGTTGAACAAAGTAAAATTCTATCAGCAAAAAAAATAAAAATCAAGCTACTTTTAGATGTATCTTATTTCAATTAGAGACAAGCTGAGTTGTTGCGTAGTGTGCTAGATTTTAAAATTGGCGATAGGACGTACATTTTTCTCCATAACATTCAAAGTATTTTTTGCCTAAGGGAAGACTTTACACTAGCCACCATCTCAAAATTCCACCAGGAGAGGAGTGGGTTTGTTTCTGAACAGTAGTGACGACAAGGCAATGGAAACCTCCAGTAACCCATTGAAGTGCATCAAACTACTTTTAAAAGGTAGAAAATTATAAAGAGACACTCCCCAATGAGGCCACCTTTCAAGCAATCAAAAATAGCATGAGGCCCTCAACCAACAATCAAGAAGTAGAGGATTAGTGGACCTATGGAAGCACAAATTTTAAATGCAAGATGAGAGCTTCATGGTAAGCCTCTCTCTCTCTCTCTCTCTCTCTCTCTCTCTCTCTCTCTCTCACACACACACACACACACACACACACACACACACACACACACACTCTTCTTTGTGACTACAGTGTTGGATTGTTGAAAAGGGTGACTTTCTTTGTCGTCCAATCAAAGAGTAGCATAGAAGGGATGCAGTCCTAGTACAATATATTGATAACTTTGCAGCTGCCATCCTAGTCTTTCACACTAGAATGTACAAGAAGGGACTACCGCAACGTTTTCCTTGAAGACACTCTCAAGATTCCTAGGTGAACCAACGTGGCCAGAGAATGCGGACAAAGTTTTTTTCATCGAGAGAAGTTTTGTGAGAGAGTGTTACAAATACAGTCCTAGGTATACAGGCGGCCATGCAGCATATTACTACACATACATAGCAATGGCACTCTCACTAGGAAGAAAGAAACTAAATGAACTCTTAGAGAATGGCAAACACTTAATGATTCAATAAAAGGACAATGTGTCAAAAGATATATCACAATACTTAACAAGTTGAAACACAACTTGTGACTTGTACATATTGTGTTAAACACAATACTGTTTGTGTAATATTCAAACGTATACATTGTGTGTTAAACACTCAGAGTCTCTTGATTCACCTATGGTTTACAAATTCCATTGTCTCTCCACTTTCTTTGGCCTTCACAAGCACTAAAGTTGTTGAGTGCCTCTAATCGTTTCATCTCTTTTATTGCAAATGCTTCATTGCCTGTGTTGTTGTGCTGAAGATGCTAACACTTGCTTTTGCTACATGCCGTGAATGATTCTACGATAGAACCATTGAAATAGCTCTTTCAAATTGTTTTCGTTTGCTTGAGAGCCACCATGTTGTGTATGTCTGTCACATCCCTCACCATGTAATGGACTTTTCCAAGCTTTGGGTATTCTATATGCCTACGTTTTTGTACTTTTAAATAAAGGATGATATATGGTTGAAAATGATGTGCTACAAATTAAGGAAAATTGTTAAGCAAAGAAAGCATTGACATAGTTATTTTTAATCACAAGACTGCTTGAAGAATACCATGTAATGAGTAATCTGAGTGTCAATCAATGTTGTCTTGAATGATTTTCTTAGTAGCTAATAAGGTTCACCTTGAACTTGCTGAGATTGTCTTGTGACCAATAATCTTTGTCACACATCACAATGAGCACGTCTATGGAATGGCACACATCAACCATGGCGTTATAAGTAGTTGGGCTCCTAGTCCTTCACTGCCATGTGTATTTTTTTTTCATTGTAAATATTCAACTTTGTTAACATAGGTGGAGCAATATATCCTCCCATGCTTTGTCAGCTTTACATCTTTTATGCTTAGTGGTTTAAATACAAATTTTCATGCCTTGACTCTGTCAATGGATGGTTTGGAAGGCACGTCCTTGTCATAAGTGGTTGATATTTTTTTATCCCTCGGATTTTGACATACACTCATGGAGACTCATATCTGACAATACTAGTTCAAGAGTATCTAGAGCCATTTGGCACTCACCTGACTTCTTGATTTTCCAAGAAAGCTTAATGTAGACATATATTAGGGTAATAGCATGAAAAGGTGGTGCAAAAAGTAGTGTCCTTGACACTTCTTTGTGAGGCATTTATGGATGGTGCTTTAGCACACTTTTGAAGATGTTCTTGTGAGAGTATGCTTTATGTTTATTTTTTTGAAACGTTCGTTCCAACCATTTTAACGATTTTCTGAAATGTCTGTCCGTCTACTTTCATGCGTGCTACTGTAGCTGAGTGCCTCTCTCTCTCTCTCTCTCTCTCTCTCTCTCTCTCTCTCTCTCTCTCTCTACTTGCATGTTGTTCAACAATCTACCCTCATCTCTCCTTCTCTTGAAGCAAGCAAGCATGGCTTGCACATCCATCTACCTCAATAACGTCTACATCCTGGCTTGATGCGAATGCACTCAAAAACTGCAATCAGTGTGCTCCAACCTTTAAAAGTGCAAGGCTCTTGTCTACTCTGTCCCACGTTGGTGTGCATCAGATGTGGCAGCAAGAAATTCAACAATAGCTGCCTTCTCACTACACTCAAGGTGGATGGCTACCCATGGATGGAAGCATCAACAGGTTGGGAGAGGAAATTCAGCAGCAACATTTTTGTGTGGGTGAGAGCACCTTGGAAGAGGGGGTTGTGTTGCACCAGCAGCGTTGGCAGATCCTTCAGCTTGGATTGCAGTCCACATCCGTGGAAGCAACAATTGGACACCAACAACATTCTCCAAATGATCGCCACATTATCGGGCAGCCATTAATTACAGACAATGGCTTTGGTTACCATCACCAAGCTTCAAATCCAATGGGGTGGTCTCACTCATCTCAGGATCATGTCGAGGACAATCCAAGAAATGATGGGATGTCCCCTCATGGCCGCACTGACTACTCAACCACGATTCGCGAGGAAGCCACACATAGGATGCAACAGTATTGAACCATGATGAAACGAGAGAGTCGTCAAAGAAAAAGAGTACGGGATGCATCATGCTTGTATACTCCTGAAGATATGAGTACAGTGTGCAAAACAATGGTGATTTGCTAGCAAGAAGCTACAAAAGGCATGAATTGTGAAGCTAAGAAAGCCACCTTTTGATTGCTTCTAGAGAAGACCAACTTTTCGGCGGCTGCACTGTGGATTAGAGAAGTCTATACTCTCCAACATACAAGGCACAATCACCAAAGTCAAAGCATCCTTGTCTGAGGAGGAGTTGAAGCTAAAACGAGCTTTATACATGATGTTGGTGAATAGCGAAGGGATCCATCAAGTTCTATAAGCAATTCGGAGATGGCGAGGTTCACAGGGTTGCATCAACAAAACTTTACAGCAGCTAATTCACGATTACAGCAGGCTGAGGCAGGAGCATTTCCATTGCAATTATGCCGACGTCAACAACCTCAAAGTCATTGCATCATGTAGGAGATAAGAGACATTTTGTTTTCTTTTTGGCAGACATAGATGCGAGTGTATTCAAACAAAAAGGATGTGTGGATCGGAAGCGTCTGGGGCAAAAATCTTCATAAAGCATCCAATACATTTGCTTGACGAGTCCCAGGTATGCTTTAAAAGTTCTTGAATTATTTTGTTCTCTTGCATGCTCTAGTATAGATACCATGCGTGTAGGTAGTAATTGCATTTAAGTAGTATTACATCATGTATAATGATGTCTGTGAAGCCCTAGAGGTGTGTACGCTCCAAAAGGCATTATTTTGGTACTCTTGGAGCACCAATATAAACTCAAATATATTTTACTATCACCATAGCAATCATCATAGCAAGCACCGTAGGTATAGTGTATACAAACTCTTCAACCACTAATATATACTCATATCTCCTAAAGTACTTAGAACCATGAAAAATACCTTCACCCTGGGTAGAAGCTAGCATGAGGTCAAACAAGTACTTCAAGTATACATAAAGGGAAAAAAAAGTGCATTGGGCCAAAGTGCATAGACTAGATACTTTAGCACTACCAATTTTGCTACATGTACCTTGTAGAAATAAATTACATTGAAGATTACCTAAAGTACCTACATGTAGATGCTAGTAATACTACCATGTCAAAGGGGTTGGTGCTCAAAAGCACCAATGTAGACTCATAAGTTCTATTAGGGTCCTCTTGGACAACGAATGTACATTTAATGGTAGTTTAAAACCACCTTTGTAAACTCATAGGTCCTTTACAACTATGAAAGTACATACCAATAGGCTCTTTTGGGCTACTTGAAAGCTTCCAAAGTACCTTGAGACTAGGAAGAAGCTAGCATGCGACCACCAACATGTACTTTTGGAATACAAACTCTAGGTATATAGGTACTTTAAATGTACTCTTTGTGGTACTTATTAAATTATCAATTTCAAGGACTTAGGTACTTTGCAAAAACTAGTACTTCATAAAGTACCATTTATATTGGCTTAGGTACTTTAGTACCTAACAAAAGGTTTAAAAAGTACCATGTTAGGTAGCATGTTCAAGTTGCAATGACTTTAACCTTCTCTTCATAGACTCAAAGTTTTGATGATATTTTCTTTTCATTGGACAGGTGGAATTTTATAGGAGATTCCAAATGCAATATTCACACATCAAGATCTCTCTCAGATGTTTTGAGGGATTGAAGCCTTGGTTTGTTCGCAAGTTGAAGGATAGGTACACTTGTTGTTGCATTGCTCACATACAAGTGATATACCTCAAGGATGCATTCAACCCGATGAGACAAAGCAAGACATGAGTGCACAGTGAAGGGTGTGGCTGCAAGTGTGAAGTATGCTTCATAGAAGAGGATCTAGGAAAGTGTGGAGCTATTGCGTACATGCATAATAGCATCAACAAATTGGCTGAGATGGTATTATGTCCGAAGCCAGATGAGTTCTACGTTTCATAAGATCTCTTGCTTGAAAGGAGAATGTGATCAATGTGGATTGTAGCGGTTAGTGCTCTGTGTAAAAGAAGAGTCTGAAAATGCATTCCAAATTTCAATAAAGGTGTTTGAAGACATTGCATCAGCCCATCAAGAAGCGCAAGAAGTGCAAGGATATACTGGTCAAGGAAATGGGATGTGCAGATTTTACATCCTTCCTTAAAAAGCATCTAACCACCTACATCAGACACAATATTATTTCCAGGTGGCAATCTCAGCAATTCAAAGACTACATTCAAAGGTTTCCTAGAGACGTGGTAGTCTCTGTTATAGACTTTGCTGAGAATTACTCTTTCAAGGAGCAAAATGAAATCCAATCAATGCATTGGTACTCTTCACAAGTAACAATCTTGGTGCACATCACCTATGTTCGAGATGAGGTTGCCAGGGTGTTGAAGTATATACATTTTTACATCTCTGATGACAAAGAGCATGACACATTGTTTGTGTAGGATTGCATGCAGTTGAATAGTGTGTGGCTACAAGAGCAAGGATTCAACTCCTTGAGGAGGCACTGGGTCTGGTCAGATGGGTGTGCTGCTCAATTCAAGGTCCAAGCCATTTTTCTTCGTGTCAATGTATTCTAGCTTCTCTGATCTCTTGAACATGATATCCAGTTTCTTATTTTCTCCTAGCCTTTCTGAAGTGTCATTGATCTAGTTACTACTCTTTGACTGGCATTGAAATGCTATGGAGTTTCTTTGCATCGGGCCATGGCAAAGGAGAGCACGATGGGGCCGGTGCAATTGTCAAAAAGGCTTTGACACATGAGCAATTGAAACCTGATGCATGGCACATGAAGTGTGCCAAGGATGTGGTTAGTTTCTTGAAACATAACTTTCATGATGAAAATACCCGATCAGAGGTGACTCGAATTTTTTGGGACGTCGAAGCGGCAGATGTGACGAGGGAGAAGAAATGGAATTGCAAGCGAGTGGAAGGGTCACGATCTTTGCATTGTGTGAATGGACACTCTAGGACTGACAGGTGTGCACTTCACTACAAAGCTCTCTCATGTTTTTGTCAGTTTTGTATGTCACAAGATTGGAGGCGATGCCTTAACAACACACATGTTGAAAACTGGCAGTATATCGCCATCGAACCCTTGGACAGCAGTGACAAAGAAAGTGATCAGTCAAGTGACAATGAAGGATCAGATTTGCCTATGTATAGTGGACATCATGATGACATTAGTGATGCTCTGTGTGTAGGTGACAACTTTGCCACGAATACGAACAAAGATGGAGCAGACTTCTACCTCTTGAGGTGCTCAAGAAATACAAAACAACATGAGCTCTAAGAGATTCTTGGGACAACTGCATTTTTCCGAATTCCTATCTGGTTGAGGGCTGAGCTTTTTGATGGTACTAAGGATGTTTATTACATACCTCCTGACCAACCAAAAGTGTTATTGGCATCGCACTTGGTTCGATCCATCAAGATACCTTTGTAACCCTTGCATGGAGAGCCACATATGTTCATATTATCTCTAGAATTTTACAAAAATGTGTACAACAACATGCCATCAATTTTGTAGGTCTTTGTATCTTTGAGCCTAATAAATGATAGTTTTGCTGCAATTTTTGTTTGTTGTACCTGAGTCCTCCCAAAACACCTAATCACAAATGTAGCCTCCTGCTTCTCTTTTCTCTTTCTACAGTCAATTTGTGGTGTGTTTCTCTCTCCCACTGCCACTTCTCACATGATATCAGAGTGCTGACAACAAACTGTCTATCTCCCATTTATTGTACCAGCATGTGTACTTCAAAGTAATTTAAAACTTACTATAGTTCAGGTTTCAAGCATATGACTGCTTGTTCAAGTACTTAAAGGGGGTATCCAGGTAGTCTCAAAGTACCAATGACAGGGTTTTACTGCATGTTCTACGATGTAGAAGTGTGCAGATTAGGTACTTAAAGTGACATGCATGGAACATTTCTCTAAATTAGTTACTTTAAGTACCATTGTTGTTAGTCTCCTAGCATTCTTCACATGTATCTATCTGCAGATAGGGTACCCTAAACTACCATTGTGGGTCTTTTGAAAGTTCCCTTTTAAAATACCTGCCTGCACATCAGGTACACCAAGTACCTTGTTTGGTACCTGTATTGTTACTTTCTAGTGCTAGAATGCTAGAACACATGATTGTAATGACAAGAGGCCTCTAATGACTACACAACATGGCCTCAAAAACGCTTAACTTACGTGTCTGGCACCATCCACAGCCACATCCAAACACACACACTACCCACAACATAAATTGAGTCTAAAGCACAAAAACTAGAGTCCAAAGCATGTTAAACTGACATATTGGAATAACTATAAATTCAACTTTTGTGTTGCCAATAAGCTACATGTTAATCACTCAGTATAGAGGCATTCACAATGTTATCCAAAAAACCATCCCTCAAGGGAAGTAGGCATATACATGGGTTAGTAGAGAGTGTTAAGTTGTAATGATAAAACATGGCAATACAAGGGTTTTCTACAAAGCTTGGCTTCCTAAAATTACATGAGATTTTTAAGGATGAGATACTAGAGCTAAAATATCATTGGCATCAAATGTGGCCCCGTCAAGTATTCTCCATAACTATTCGTCTTTCCACCTCGCTTGAGTGCAGCTTTAACATAGTTGTCCGCCGATGTAGGCTTCACATTGAAGGTGAAAGCTTTGGCTGACCGATCCGTAACATCACGCCACTTGGCAAGAACTTCTTGCAAATCCTTGGACAAGAATTCAATACTCCAATCCTCTAGGCCAGGTACAATGATGTAGTAACCAGGCAAATTATAATGGCATTTATAAAGACTGTTGTCGATCAATAGAACATTTCTTGTACCGTATTGTGGAACCAACTTTAGAAAATTTCACAGATTCTTGAAAAAGACTGGTTTTCCACCTACCATTTTGAATGTGGCTACATCACATAATTGTTGTCCAGCCCGTCCATTGAAGGAGTCACAAAGCCCCCAAAAAGCTACCTTGATCATTCTGTACACTCTGCTCAGCATTGCTGAACTCGAGTTGTAAATATTTTCCCAACCCACATACCAAGCTAAGAACTGTTTTCCATCCTTGGAAACAAAGAGGTACCTGAAGGACAAGAATTCTTGCTCTGTGGGCATGCAAAAATCATACGTACATAAAAAATACTTCAAAGCCTCAATCAAAACTGTCATCATTTTCATTGATGAGGTCAAACCCAACAGTTTCAAGATCAGGTGGATGAGCATCCTGGTTATCAAGATCTTAAATCCATGAAGTACAGAGGACACAATTAAGATCAAACACTAATGCTGGTCGTGAGGGGATATCAAATGGAAGCGATGTGATGGTTTTTGGAATATAGGGGGGTGGATCTATCATAATTACTATTTCTTCGACAGGCAATTTGCGAGTCCCCTTTTCTTTTGGTATCTCTATAAAGGACATAGGTTTTACATACTTCAAGGAGTAGACTAAGCACTTTTTAACGAAAACAAGAGTGATGATTGCAATAAATTGAGAGATAGAAAAATGGAGGCCAACATAAAATTCTCATTTCTATTCAAAAAGCAAGAATCAAAGATTCTGTCATTACAAGAGAGTGCAGACACGAAGTGTCTTCAATGTCATAGTTTTTTGCAAACAAGAGGTTTTGGGGGGTGGGAAATAATACTGGGATGCTGGAGGGGAGTACTTTTTTGTGGGGACTTCTTCGCAAGAGGCGGTGACTTTGGAACTTCCTCGCTCATCGATTTTCCATCTCCACCTAAAACCAAAACCCAAGCGACATACACGCTAATGAGCATGAACATGAGCTATAGAGATAAAACTATCAATGAGGTTGACCCTACAAACTTCCTCTATGTGCTGAGATGCTTTTCCTGAACAAGCCATGAGTAAAAGAGGTCTCACCATCATTCTCTTCCTCAGCCTTGTTACTTTGCTACTTTGAGTGGTTCATCTCTGATGCTCACGTATTTTTGGACCGTCCAACTGCACCATAAAGAGACACATGAATAAAACTCATTCAATGCCTGTAGGGAGCCAAGTCCTAGATAGCCAAAACAACTTACCATCAGCATGTTTCTTTCGCTTCCTTTACTTCTTCACCATATCACTAAGGAAGACAAAGGAATCTGGATCTGCATCACCATGAACCACGCATTGCACCGCTTCCACCCCCTCTTGCGCTACAGAATCCGACATCTTAACATCAGAATCTTCCATTGGTTTAGTTTCCTTTGGTTCTGGTTCACCTATTGTCTATTGAGAGGGCTTCACCTCAGCAAATGGGGTTTTGTCAATTGCCACATGTGAGCCTTCCTTGCAAGCCAGAGTTTTGTCACTTGCCAAGGATGAGCCTTCCTTGCCACCTGGAGTTGATTGATCATCAAATTGTATGTTTGTGTCTATGGTGTGGGCGTCTGGAGTTGGATCAACATTTAGGTTTGGCACCTCAGCTGGTAATGTTGCCACATATGGCATATGACTGGTACTTGCAACTACACCACAGAAGATGTAGCTTGTGTAATCAAAAAAGTTTCTCACATTCTTTTCAAACTCTATTAATCTTGATAGACATGGAGAATAGAAAACCAACCATTATGCACATGCATCGACTTTGCCGATTCTGGAATACTCTGCTTACAAGAAGGGTTGGCACATTCTTTCTTTGACCCAGCCCATCCAACAAAACACAAAGCATGGTATGCATTGCCACACGCTAGTGTATACACACACACTACTTTGGAAGCCACAAAACCTAAACCACATACAACACATGCTCCTGGAACAGTCACTTTGGCCTGTTGGTGACTCCCATGCTCGATAGCTATCGATCGTAGCAACATTGAGTCACCTCTCACTTGATCCAACAAGCTCTCACAGTATGTGACTTGAGCAGCACATGTAGCTTCTGATGCTGCCATCTCAATCAGTTCTTTTTGCACCACACTTGACAAGTAAATGTTAGTCCATGTCAAAAAAGTACCAAGGATACACTCTAAGTACTTATGAGAGAACCAAGGACAAGCTCAGAGTACCAATCATAAGAACTTACTAAGCACATATGAAAGGCACTTTGCAACAAAGGCATATGTATGCTCCCATGGTACAAAACATGCATGGTACTTTGGAAACAGGCCATAGGTACTTTCAAAGTATTAACCTATGAAAGGTACCTTGAAAGATAAAGGCATATATTTTGTCAATGTACCTATGATAGGTACTATAAACTCTACCAAGTAATACAACAATATGTACAAAGTGCCTATGTGGGTACTCTTGGTTGTACCTTGAATTTCAACTATCATATAAAAAGCTACCATATTACTTAGCCTCACAAAGTACCTTTAATCCTAGTCTAATGGATGACTTTGTGATTTCCACCACCATCACTAAGATGTGTGAACCACCGGTCAATAAACTTGCATTGGTACTTACAAAAAGTACCATGATCTACTCAATCAGAGTCAAATGTTGGATTTTGAGAGTTCTACCTATTTGCTACCATTTATAAGCTCTATGAAGCACCAACAATGCCTCATTGGTAACTACAAAAAGTACCATGGTGTATAAAATCAAAATCACATGGTGGAATCTGAGAGTTCTACCTCGTTTTTACCATCCCTAAGCTCTTGGAAGCACCCATACGGATTCATTGGTACTTATATATGACATATTTAATCCTTGTTAAATGGTGGAGTTTGTGTAGTTCTATCTACTTGTGCCTTGTTAAGTACCAAAAAAACTCCATTGGAACTTGTGGAAAGTACCAGACAAAACATAATTAGAGCCAGGTGTTGAATCTTGAGAGTTGTACTTGTCAAGTAATATCCCAAAACTCCATGAACCACTTAGAAAGTTCACATGGTACTTACATTGCACTTAAAAACCTAAATGCAAGGTTTATTTTTACATTGCATACCTCTATACGATCAACGTCGTCTTTAATGTTTGAGTTGCTTGCATCAGCCCCTAGAGCTATCAATGCACTTGAGAGAGCAATGATCTTTGCATCAATTAGCATCAGCTCAGAATCAGATCACCACATGCTCCTCCCTCCATGCTGTCTTTCAGTGTTTGAAGCTCGGTCAATTACCCTTGAAGCATTGCTGCAGTTGAAGATGTTCCCTCTATCTTCCACATGCCTTAACTTTTCTCTTGTAGTTGCACTTGGGCTGCATTTAGTGTGCTTTTCACACTCTCCAATGTACTCTTTCTTGCAGTCAACATCTGCTCCACTTCCTCCATGATTTGGAGATTAACAGAGCTGGAATTCAAAAATGAGAGAGGGCCCAAACTGCAGGAAATAGAGATTATCCCGCCATGGTCAATGAGAGCCTTTGGAGTGGATTGTGTGGTCCGAGTCACATGCTAACCATTCTCATTGCACTCAGCCCAGTTCTTGAGCTTTTTGTCCATCCTGTCCGGGAGCTTCTTGTAGTGATCTAGGACCTGTTCACCAAAAATAGCCCATGCAGCCTTCTGCTGACCTGTTGGACTTTGCATGGCAGCTGGGCATCTCTCATATACAAACACGGTTGAAAACTTGTGTGTGTCTTTGTTGGTTGGTATGGCTTGATATACTCTGTGAAACAATAACCTACATTCTTCTGCATATTCAGGCTACACCATATGCAAGAAGATCCTAGCAACCTTCTCCCTTTTCCTTGTGAAGACTACCAGCCAATCCTCATCTGTCACATCCTCATCAAACAAATGTTGGTACAACTTGCCTTCCAAACTTAGACTGTACTCCTCGTGTAGGTTATGTCGGGTAAAGCAAAATCTGGTCTGCTTGGGATATTGAGCCTTCCAAGATGATACTATTGAGCACAAAAATTCAAAGGGAAGGGGATTAGTCAAAACACTTCCACCGCCAGCATTCAATGTAATAAAACTAATGAAATGTGGACATGGGAAAAACAGTGGCAAACCTTTAACATCTAATTTTGGTACAACTTGCCTTCCAAACTTAGACTAATTTAACAGATTCATAGAAGGAAATGGGTGATTACCGTTGCTCTTATCAGAGGCAAGTAAGGTGTCCTTTGATGACAAACTTGCACCACTCTTGGGCCGTTTGCTACTGCGAGAATGCAAGCTAGTGGATGACACCTCAACTGGTGATTTGTTTGGTAAGGTGCACTTTTGCTGTGGTGTCTTCATTTCTGGTGGCCCAATAAAAAAACTATCAAACCTCATCCAACAATGGATGCAACACCCTCAGCATAGAGAGAGAGAGAGAGAGAGAGAGAGAGAGAGAGAGAGAGAGAGAGAGAGAGAGAGAGAGAGAGAGAGAGAGAGAGAGAGAGAGAGAGAGAGAGAGAGAGAGAGCTCACTACCTTGGGGAAGAAATGGTTGTCAGAAATCTCGTGACACTAGTGGTAGAGCACAGCAGAAAGTGAGCTCCGAAAGATTTGCAAGCAGGAGCAGTCCATGCAACGCGACCTTGGTGTGTGCCGACATTGAGCACATTACCTTTTGCTACATGCTTGCATTTCAAAAAATGATGAAATCTTGAAGTGATGTTTTCTAATCTTGGTACCTTCTAATCAACTTAAACTAGACCCTCACACAATATGAAAGTACCAAAGTGATCCACCAATTTTGCCCCAAAACTTGACCACCTTTTCATGCTTTCACCCATTAACTTCTCCACAATTATGCAAAGAACATTTATTGTACAAATGTGGACATTAAGAAGTGGAATATCCATAACTAAGTGGAAATTAGGGTCTTCATTGTGAAGAGTAGAAGATTTTCTCCACCACTTTGAGTCCATCATCTTTGCAAACATACAGATCACCTGCAAAATGTCACTGGACGTGAAAGTCTCCCCTCCCATCCATAGCAAGCACCTCTCCTTGATTCATTTGTCTATATTGGGAATGTGGATTTGATTGAAGATCCAAAATAAAATATCATCGTCCTCTTTCTTTATAATTTCAAGATTAATCCTCATGTGATGTGAAATGAAATGTAGCATTTTATATAAAATTTGGAGGAAAATGATAGCTTCAAAAGCACCAAGCAAGAATATGTTTGTTTTTGATTGAACATTGAAGTATAAAGGGTCATCGATGGGATATTTTAAAAGTGTCTTATTCATTAGTACGATTGTGACTCGCTCTAGCTTCTTATATTTAGTTATCTTACACTCATTTAACTTCAAAACAAAATGTAACACCCCGCCAGCCTCTTTAAATGTGACATTATAGAACTCCACCAATTTAGTTTGCAACATATTAAGGTCCATGAAGATATTGTTATACCCATCATAAGTTACAGTTGTTCCTTGAGCTTTGTAAGTACTTTAAATATGAAAGGGACATTTGAGAAAGTCATTATGTGGGTGGTTGAGCTGAAGTCTCTCTTTTCAGACACATGTTGTTGTTGGTAATAGCTTAGACTTTATCCCCTTCTTCATAATATAGGAGAGATAGATTGCTCAATAGACTAATACCCTCTCTTTATCATGCCAAGGGACTCAAGCATGCCCTATATTTCAATGGCAGGCACTGCATTCTTTGAATAAAATGGTCCACCACATCTCGCTATACAAAATTTTAAACTTTTATCATGGATTATATTGTTTACAAGACTACTGCTTATCAAGGGTTCAAATGCTTTCCTACATTTGCTATGGAATTAATGTTTTCTTTATTTGGATAGATTACATGTCTACAAAGAAAGCAATACACGCATAAGAAACCAACTAGTTGAGTTGAAATAGTTTAGAATGTTACAAAGGAAGAAATCCACGCATACGAAAACAATTGGTTTAGTTGAAATAATTTAGAATATTTAGAATCCTCACTTCAATGCTTGGATTATTTTCTTAAGACCACCATATTCAACCTTCAAGGTTTCAAGATTTTGTAATTTGTTCTTTTGCACTCTAGCACCTAAGCTCATATCTTTCTTTTGCAAGGTCTATACCTTTTATGGCACGACCTAGAGCAAACCATGTGTCCAATTGTCTACATGTTTTGTCCCCTCTACTCCGAGTCTTCCATTCTCTATGTTGGGATTAAAGCCCAAGTGGCCTCTTATGCGGATATGGCCGGCCGCCCGCCTAACTCACTTACCTCTAACTCTTTGTATATACTAACATATTCTTTGTGAATACTAAGGAATTGGGAGATAACCCTTCTAACAGTTCTCTGCGTACTGTGTACTGAGTAAGCTCACTGTGTGTGTGTGTGTGAGAGAGAGAGTCGACCCACGCTCCGCTCCGCGACTTCAATTGGTATCAGAGCACCTTGGTTCAGTGCGGATTTGCGCAATCGCGCGCGCGCGCACTTTTCCGGCAGATTCTGGATCCGGAGTTCGAAAATTCACACTCGGCGTTCCGGGAGCGTTTCCAGCAGGCGACCTGGGGTTTTACCCCCCTTTCGAAGCCGTTGATGCCCTCAGAATTTCGTTCTGAGCACTACAGCAGAAGATAGATTTCAGCCGCAAAGAAATCCGTCTTGTGTAGATTGGCAAGCAGGAGGTGGTCGACATCAATATCGACATCGACATACATCACTTATTCGTCTTCAGAGCATCATCTATAGACCAGGTACACATATATATCATCAGATATATATATTGCAGTCTGCATTGCTACTTCTTGTGCTTGCCAGGTTCCAGGGGAGGTGTGGCCATACGACGGCTTGACACCACTGGCATGTATTGCAGATTGATGTACTGTGATTGTGGGTCTGCTAGTTGTGAGTCACGCTAGCAGACAGACCGCCGCAGCGGTCATAGGACAGTGATTGGTCTATTATAGGATGTATGCTAGTTCTGGGCAGTTTGCTGAGCCATCTGAGAGGGTCGTGTGTGAGGTTTTTTGAAGCCAAGCACTGGGGGCTGGGTTACCCAGTGTGAGGTGGATTAGGTTGCTGGAGTTCCCCTCTACACGCATCCTCTTCGGCGACTTTTATCCCTTAGGATGTATGACTTTGTGTAGACACTGGATTGCATCTTATGCGTCAGGCCGTTGAGGCATTGTTCAGGGCTCAGTCTTGAGATAGATACAGGTTCTGTCATCGCCCAGAGAGGAGACAGAGTATGCTTACAGGACAACATATTACAGGGATTTTTTAGATTTGTCATTGGTCAGCTATTTATGATTGTTTCTTGAGCTATCTTTTGGTTCCCAGAGCTCAGTTTACAGGGGAGACTCTGTCAAAAATTTTTAAAATACTGACAGTTCCTGAGGAGAGGTGTTCAGCTTGTTGATTATAGCTTGTTTACTGTGTACAGAGGCCAGTTTACAGGGGAAACTCTGCCGGATTTTTCTCAGGAGTAAACAGTTTGGCAGATATGACATCTTCTCACAGTGAGACTCTTTACAACATAAAGAAGCTGGATGGCACAAACTTTCCATTCTGGAAGAAGCAGATTTGGCAGGTTTTGGTGCAGAAAAAACAAGTGAAGCCACTGAAGCTCAAAGGGGAGAGACCAGAATTTATGGCTCAAGATGAGTGGGAAGAGCTTGACGAGTTAGCTTGTTCCACAATCATGCTGACACTGGCAGAAAATGTTTACTTCAACGTAGCAGAAGAGACTACAGCGTATGGCGTATGGCAAAAGCTATGTGATATGTACGAGAAACAAAGTGCTGCTTCTCAGATTTACTGGCTCAAGAAATTGGTGGATTTGAAGATGAAGGAAGGGACAGCCATGTCAAATCATCTGAATGAATTTCACTCAATTTTCAGCCAGTTAACAGCACAGGAGATAGTCTTTCCAGATTCAGTGAAGGCTATGTTTCTCTTAATCACTTTGCCAGACAGTTGGGATACTTTTCGTACAGCGTTAAGTAATTCTGTCGCGCCAGAAGGTCTTACAAGTGCCAATGTAGAAGGCAGCTTGCTCACAGAGGAAGTGAACAGGAAGAACATTGACAAAGGCAAAGGCAATAGTGCTTTGGTAGTTCGAGGGAGACAACAGTTTAAAGAGAAGAAGGGTAAGAAGGCACAAAACCGAAGTAAGTCTCGTGATTCGAAGTCAAAGGATGACATAGAATGCTACCATTGTGGCAAGAAGGGTCACATGAAGCGAGACTGTACGAAGTGGAAACAAGAAAAAGGCAAAACAAAGAGTTCTGAGCAAGATGAAAAGAAGAGTTCAGTGAAGATTGAAGAGGTGAATGTCACAGGATCTGGTTCAGACAGTGATTCTGGTATAGCAGGTGGTGACATCTTCCTTACAAGCAATCTTGATTCTGTTTTCTTGACTGCAGAGGATGGACATGCTATGAGTGATTGGATTATCGACTCAGGGGCATCTTTACATGTTTCTCCGCACAAAGAGTGGTTTACATCATATGTGGCTACTAAAGATTATGTCAGACTTGGCAATGAGCAGGTTTGTGACATACTTGGAGTGGGAGATGTGCAGTTGAAGTTTCAGAATGGCTCTTCTTTATGGCTCAAGAGTGTCAGACATGTTCCAGCAATCCGAAAGAGCTTGATTAGTACAGGGAAGTTGGATGATGCGGGTTATGTGACAGTTTTTGGGAACAGCGCTTGGAAGATCTCCAAAGGTTCGATGACTGTAGCACATGGCAGCAAGTCAGGAACTCTGTACACTTTACATGTTTCAGAGGTTAAAAACCATGTAATTAATGTGATTGAGCAGCCAAGTGTGTCACTGTGGCATCGTAGGTTGGGACATATGTCAAAAAGAGGAATGGAAATACTTTCTCATTATGGTTATTTGCCTGGCTTTTCATTTCAAGATTTCGAGTTTTGTGAGCATTGTGTTTATGGTAAGCAAACACAGGAACCGCACAGATCAAAGAGGAATCGTAGGGACGAACGGTTAGCTCTTGTACACAGTGACCTATGCGGACCAATGCCTAGTTTGTCACTAGGGGGAGCAGCGTACTTTTGTACATTCATAGATGACTATTCTCGCAAAGTATGGGTTTACTTCTTGAAGCACAAGGATGAGGTGCTCAAGGTCTTTAAGACATTCTTGCAGCTGGTGGAGAATCAGAGTGGTCAGAAGCTGAAGTGCTTGAGAACTGACAATGGTGGAGAGTACGTTTCCAAAGCTTTTCAAGACTTTTGTGAAGAAAAAGGGATTAAGCGGGAACTTACTGCACCATATAATCCTTCACAGAATGGGGTTGCAGAACGTATGAATAGGACCATACAAGAGAAGGTCAGAAGCATGTTGTCAAATGCTGAGTTGCCTGATGGATTTTGGGCGGAAGCAGTGGCTACAGCAGTCCATTTGATCAACAGGTCTCCTAGTAGGGTTCTGGATAAGAGTGCAGTGGCCGAGATGCTATGGACAGGCAAGGCACCTTCGTATAAGCATCTCAGAGTCTTTGGTTGTGAAGCTTATAGCCATATTCCTAAGGAGTTCAGAAATAAGTTAGAACCAAAGAGCAAGAAGTGTATATTTCTTGGCTACGGAGAATCGGGCGAGATGGGTTACCGGCTTTGGGATCCTGAGTCCAGAAAGCTTATTCGTAGCAATGATGTGCATTTCAATGAAGCCAAGTTTCACGCTAAGCCAGAGAAGACAGAGGAGATCAGAAGAGTTGTCTTCAGGGAAGATGGACCTAGTGCTAGCACATCAAGACAGCATGGTCAGGCTCAGGAACAGCCTATAGTGGCTAGAGAGGCAGAATCAGTTGTGGTGAGACGTTCTGAGCGTGTCTCCAAACCACCTGATCGTTATGTGCCATCTCTAAATTATGTCATGCTCACAGATTGCGGAGAACCATCTTGTTACAAGGAAGCATTACAAGTGGTTGACTCGAAAAAATGGCAGTTGGCCATGCAGTCAGAGATGACAGCTCTGCATAAAAACCAGACATGGAAGTTGGTTACATTACCACAGGGCAAAAAGGCTCTACCTTGTAAATGGGTTTACAGGTATAAGATCACCGCTCATGATAGTCAGCCAAAGTACAAAGCAAGGCTTGTTGCCAAGGGCTTTAAGCAAGAACAAGGCATTGACTTTGATGAAGTCTTCTCTCCAGTGGTCAAGATGACTACATTGAGATGCTTTCTTGCATTGGTTGCTATATTGGATTTGGTGTTGCACCCAATGGATGTCAAGACAGCGTTCTTGCATGGTGATTTAGATGTGGAAATTTACATGCAGCAGCCAGAAGGGTTTGTTGAGAAAGGCATGGAACATTTGGTATGCCAGTTGTTAAAGAGTCTTTATGGCTTAAAACAATCACCGAGGGCATGGTACCATAAGTTCCACCAGTTTATGCTTTCTCAAGGCTACAAACGTAGTGAGTTCGATCACTGTCTATATACAAAGAAGGCTAAGGATGGCAGTTGGCTGATCCTTATTTTGTATGTGGATGACATGTTGATTGCTGGCAAACACTTGGAAGAAATTTCAGCTTTGAAGTCAAAGATGGCAAAATCGTTTGACATGAAAGACATGGGTGAGGCAAGTCATATACTTGGTATGCGCATTGAGAGAGACAGATCAAAGAAGTTGATTTGGTTATCTCAAACAGAGTATATTGACAAGGTTTTGCAACGTTTCAATATGGAGAAGGGAAAGGCATTGAGTGTTCCATTGCCACCATATGTGAAACTTAGCAAACAAGATTGTCATGTGTCTGAGGAAGAAAAGGCTGAAATGGATAAGATTCCATATGCGTCTGCAGTGGGTAGTTTGATGTATGCAATGATTGCTACACGTCCGGATATTGCATTTGCAGTGGGAGTGGTTAGCAGATATATGTCAAATCCCGGCAAGAAACATTGGGAGGCAGTGAAAGGTATCATGAGATACTTAAAACATACAAAGAGTATGCGCATATGCTATGGTAGTCAGGATTTGAGTGTCAGAGGATACACTGACTCAGATTATGCAGGAGACTTGGATAAGAGGAGATCTACATCAGGCTATGTCTTTACATTGGCTGGAGGTGCCATATCATGGCGATCTCGATTACAAGATTGTGTTACGCAGTCTACTACAGAAGCTGAGTATGTTGCAGCAAATGAGGCATGCAAAGAAGCTATTTGGCTTGGTAGATTGGTTGCAGACTTGGGAATCAATGCAGATATGCCAGAGTTATATTGTGATAGTCAAAGTGCTATACAATTGGCAAAGAATCCAGTGTTCCATTCGAAGACTAAGCATATTGATGTGAAATATCACTTCATTAGGGAAGTACTTGAAGACAAGCAGATACAACTGCTGAAGATCCACACCAAGGACAATCCTGCTGATCTACTCACAAAGGGACTTCCAGGAGAGGGCTTTGTGCATTGTCGTGAGTTATTGGGCATTGGATAGATGGTAGCCATGTAAATCTTTGTACATTTATGTTCATAGATTTAGAGTTACTTAAAGTGCCACATTGGACTTTAAGTGGGAGGTTGTTGGGATTAAAGCCCAAGTGGCCTCTTATGCGGATATGGTCGGCCGCCCGCCTAACTCACTTACCTCTAACTCTTTGTATATACTAACATATTCTTTGTGAATACTAAGGAATTGGGAGATAACCCTTCTAACAGTTCTCTGCGTACTGTGTACTGAGTAAGCTCACTGTGTGTGTGTGTGTGAGAGAGAGAGTCGACCCACGCTCCGCTCCGCGACTTCACTCTACTCGTGTCACTTGTGTAATGGTTTTGCTTCGCTTACATAAAGACGCATATTGAGGATTTAAGTCAATGTGTAAATGATATTTAGGACATTTGACGAGGAGGTTTGTGAGTGTGGATGAGAAATCCATTAGTGCTCACTGCAAAAGACATTGCAAAGAGAAGAAAGTTGAGTCATTGAATCTCTCTCCAAGACGACGAGGACGGTTGTACTAAAGAAACCTTTTCTTTTATCCCACCTATTTTCTAGAGAGAGAACACCAAAAATTATATTTTCTAAAAAGGTCCTCCACATAACCTCCAAAATTTCCTAAATCTAAACAAAAAATCAAGATCGAACAAGCACCATCAAACTGATTAACATCAAGTACATGGAAACATTTTTGACAACAACAAACACCATCAACAAGTTGAAGCCATGTGTATGGGAGAAAATTCTCCAATCTACAAAGCAAAATAAACCTTGTGTATGTAAAGAAGTCTTTTGTGACCTACCCTCTTTGTTGTAGGGGAGGATTGTGTATCCCTCTACCTGATTGTGTTCAAGGGGAGGTTTGTGATTGTGTGCATCTACCCTTAGTGTGTTTTGATAATAGTGCGAGCTCAAACAAAACCCACAAAAAGAGGATTTTTGGGGTGTACTCGGATTTGTTACACTCATGTGTGTGAACAACTGAGATTTCTTTCAAGTTAGTGATGCATATGTCAATGCAGCTTAATGCGGTATTTTAATCCCATGACATTGCTATATGTATTGTAATTAGCATCCTAATCAAACAATCGATAGTATTGTTGCTATATCCATTGATGTTACCATCAGTTTTCCAACAGTATATATCTTCTGTGAAAATCTATAGTAATACGAATGATGTTACCAATGTTGCATAACTATAAGTATGGACGCAAATGACAAACTATTGTTGCAAAAAGGGTTTTTCCAATGTAAAGGAGGCCATACCTCACAAAGTTTACCGATACAAGTGGCCCTACACTTTCCAATCAGGAGATAATATGTTCCCAAATAAGGACATAGCTATATAAAATCTACATATAAGTGCCATGGTGTGCTACTTAGGTGGTGAAAGCTCATCTCATCAGCCCAAGCCATCATGGAAATTGCAAATCAATAAGAGTTGACAAAAAACAATTAGAAAACAGTTATGCTTACAAAGAAACAACTATAATATAATCTGTGTTAAAGATGAAATCGCTTATTGATCCATGATGAGAACTTCTCATAAGTGAATGCACACCTTTCTTTTCACCATACACTTGGTCAAGTTTTGGCAGCTCCCATTCAATAATGAAGAGTTATTTCAAGCATTAAACACAACCAAAAATTTAGAATTGACAATTTCAAATTCACAACTCTTGAACATTTAAATTTATATAGCAAAACTTACAAATCCTCTTTAAATATCGACCAACCACCGCTCCCAAAGTGATGTAAGGACCTGCCTTCACTTGCATCCTTGTGGCATCTCTCTTGCTATAGAGACGTGGAAAACTTGTGGCAAGTGTGAATCTAGGAAGGTGATGGTCACATATCCACATTATCTGTCTCCACCACCACTAGAGCATCATAACCATGATGACTCACATTGACATGGACTGGGTTCCAACAAAGCAAAGCATTGCGAGGATGTGCTCCACGACAGAAATGCTTGCCTACACTTCATGTATGCTTTGTGATCTAGAGAGAAAAAATTTGTACCAAGCATCTAGGTCTACTAGTAAGTGCGGTGTTCCCATGTGTGTATATGCATGTAGAAAGGATAACTCGCTACAAAGAAGCAAGAAAAATGTACGAGAATCCTAGCGTGCATGGTCGATATTATTAAAAAAGATAACTCACAAAAAAATGAGATGATGTTCGAATTTTCCAAAATGTATTGTCTTGGTCTTAGTTGTGTAACGAAATTGGACTTATAATATGGAAATTAGCGGAATTAAAATAACTATAGTGATCATTATTAAGAGAATTTTTCAAGAGCATAAAGAAAAGACTTGATGATAGATCGCAACATAGATAACATAAAGAAAAGACTTGATGATAGTTAGCAACATATTCATTATACCTACTTCACTTGGCATGAACAATACTTTGCAAGAGAGAGAATTAGAGAAGTTGACAACAGTTGAGGACCGGATTTACTTGGATCCGGTCCTCCCTCCAAAAGGCTTTTGTATTATAGATTCTCCCATAATGAGAGATTTGGTACAATACAAGCTTTGTGTTCCTTAAGACCTAATCGATGCAATGAAGATGAAAAGATTCATGCATCAAAGTTATGTCCTTAATCAACTTAATGAAAGCGTTAACTTGTCCTCGGCCTCAGTCCCAAGACCTCAAACACCTTCAAAGGTGGAAAGAGCTAGCAGGGAATGAGGGTAGGGAACAGGAAGACGAAGTAACATACAAGAAAGAAGTACCTTCCTCACCATAGATTACTCTTGTAGCATAGCTTAGCATAGTAATATAGATGGTAGAGAAGATGAGCATGCCATTGAAGCTTGGATCTTGGTTAGATTTGCATTCCATAGCCAAGAGTTGTTGGTGTAGGCTCTCAACTTCTCACGCTTGGAGAAGGAGATGGAGTTCTTTGTTCACACCATCAAAGTGTGTGGGTTTGTGTGAGAATGAGAATAAGGATGCCCAAATCAGCCCCTCTCTCGTGCTTGGTCCACCTCTCTCTCTCTCTCTTATTATTTAATTATATCATTTGGACAAGTGTCCTCTTTTCTCTCTTTGAGAGAAAGAGCTAATTATTTATTTAATTGCATCTAAATTATCATTGGACCCCCTTAAAGCTTATCCAATAGGATTCAAGCACATCATGAGGGCAAAATGGGGAGGATCTTGACATGTGTCTTTTATGCTTCTTAAGAGATCATGTTTGAATTGAACACTTCAAGCACCTTAGACATTTAAGCATAACAACCTTTTATGCATCTTAAGAGATCATGTTTGAATTGAACACTTCAAGCACCTTAGTCATTTAAGCATGACAAGCACCTCAATCTAGGGCAAGGTTTCCACAAACATCTTAAGCACCTTAGTCAGCAAGCACAACAAACACCTCAATGTTGAGTAGGGTTCCCACCTCAAGGTCAGCCCCAGCTTGCTTAAGGTCCTAAGTCTAAGGAACTTTAACACTAACCTTTGGAGGTCTTTAATGAAGCTAACCCTAAGGTCTTCTAAGCTCCATTATATGCACATGTCTAAAATCTACCTCTTGTTCCCATTCATCTCCGCCATATTAACTTCTCTCTTGAAACCATAGTCATCCTCAAATATGAGGCAGAATGGATAAAGTCTTAGTCATTTTTCTACGTTTCTTAGCGGATAGAAAATCCCTTTTTACCCTACGACATCATTCCAAAATGGATGACTAGTCCATTTGGTGCTTGGGAGACTTAGCAACCTGCAAGCATGTCTGCTCTTTGTTGGAATTAGGTTTGCAAGAAAATACACACAGCTTGGAGAAGATCAAGGAAGCTCAAGGCACACAACAGAGAGTGTATTACTTCGTGTGCAATGGAAAGATAGATAGCCCTAGAATGAATGGGCATATGTACAATGCACAGGGGGAAAAACCTCCTAAAAAGAGAAAATATGCCCTGACGGTCCGAAGTGTGCTCCCACACATCACTACCACATGTATATGGTAACAAATCCCCCCTGGGTGATCCGGTGAACAAGAGCTGACACATGAGTAAAGGGAAGTGCCATGCCCTAAGGACATGATCAGTCCACAAAGGGGAGTAAGCCCAAAGATTTGCAGAAAGCTTTGAACTTCTCTCACGAGACAATGCCTTTGTGAAAAGATCTGCAAGGCTGTCCTGTGTTGGCACATAAGCCATGCTGATCTCTCCTGCTGAGAGCCTCTCCTTGACATAGTGGTAATGCATCTTAATGTGCTTTGTGAAAGCATGGAAAACTGGGTTCCTAGCAATTGCTAATGTGCTTTGACGGTTAGTGTAGATAGTGCTGGCAGTGTCTTGTCTAACACCCAAATCAGCCATAACGCGTCTGAACCATACACACTCAATCGTAGCTGTGAAGATTGCCCCTGTACTCAGCCTCGCAACTAGAAGTGGCCACCGTAGGTTGCTTCTTGCTCAACCATGATATACATGAACTGCCAAGCATGAAACAAAAACCACTTGTGGACACTCATGTGTTAAAACAACCAGCCCAATTTGAGTCTGAAAAGCATGTAAGTCTGGCGGCAAATGATCTCCCCTTGGGATAAAACAAGCCAAGCTGTAAAGTGCCACTCAAGTAGCGAAAATACTCTTGACAGTCTGCCAATGCTTAGACCCTGGGCTATGCATAAACCTATTGACCTGTAAGACTCCAAACTAAATATCTGGCCTCGTATTACATACATAAACGAGGTATCCAACAGCAGTTTGGTAGAGAGTGACATCTGTAGGATCACCAGCATCATGAAGACTCAATTTCAAACTTGTTTCCATGGGAGTGGCAATAGGTTTGCAATCCTCAAGTCCAAACTTGCATAGCAATGTCTCTATGTAACTTTTTTGACACAAGGAAATACTACCATCACATTGCTTAAACTGTATGCCCAAGTAATGATGTAACAACCCCAAAGCTTTCATCTTAATAGTATCATTCAAATCAGCCTTAAATTCAGCAATATGTATCTCATTGGGACTAGTGATCAGCAAATCATCCACATAAAGAACAACAATGAGAAGTACATTGTCCTCACGCTTGACATACAATGTGCTTTCTGTTGGACTATTACGAAAGCCTTGTTTGATCAAATGAGTGTCAGCCTTCTCATACCAAGCACGAGGATATTGCTTCAATCCATACAAAGCTTTATTACATTTTCACACCTTATCCTCTCGTCATTTCTTGACAAAACCGTGAGGGTGCGTTACATAAACTTCCTCAAATATGTCACCATTCAAGAAACTAGTAACAATGTCTGATTGATGTACATCTCAACCAAAACGAGCTGCTAATGCACATCGAAAATGCACAGTAGTCATACGACAGATGGGAGAAAAAGTCTCTTCATAATCTATGCCTTTTTTACTATGCATAACCCTTTGCAACAAGTCGAGCCTTATAGCGATCAATCTAACCATCCAGCTTGCATTTCAACTTGTATACCCACTTTGTACCAATGGCCTTTTTGCCAAGAGGCACATCACATAAATTCCATGTGTCATTTCTACAAGTGCATCATATTCTGATTGCATGGCAGTCATCTAATTTTCTCAATTATGTGCTTCATCAAAATATAGAGGTTTCTCAACATCATGTAGGCTAGACATAGCCAAAGCATAACAATGTGATGCATAAGATGCATGGCGAGAACCTGAACGAGTATGACTAGAGATAGGTGCATCCAATTTATTGTCACGCAATGTATGCAACCACCATTTTGGCATACATCTAACCTACTCATTTTCAGACCTTTCCTCATCAAGTACATCATGTACATCTACATCAATGATAGGCTACTCTGTAACACCTCATTGGAATTTACATTCGTACTTACACCACTAAAAAGAGGTGATAGAGTGTCATACATGTCCTGTGAGCTTACATTACTGTATTTAGTATATGGCAGCAAGGCCTGAAGAGAATCTTCCACAAACACAACATCCCGTGAAGCCAGAATACGCTTTGTTTGTGGATGATACAACCTGTAACCTTTGCTTTCAGCACTATAACCAACAAAAATACATTTGACAGCCTTATCATCCAATTTTCTGCGTTGTGTTTGCGGCACCAAAGCATATGCAAAACAACCAAAAACATGCATGTGCTCAATAGAAGACTTTCTATCATGCCATGCTTCATATGGAGTAATAGACTGCAAAGCTTTTGTAGGACACCTGTTTAGTACATAAGTGGCGCACATGATGACCTCAAGCCAAAAAGAATGCGACAAAGATTGACTTTTGACCATACATCATGCCATTTCCATAAGTGACATATTTCTCCTCTCAGCAACACCATTTTGCTGAGGCATATAAGGCACTGTACATTGATGTTTTATCCCATGACTAGCCAGAAATGCATTAAATTCATGAGACTTATACTCCATCCTCGATTGGAACGGAGGGTGTCCATAGTACATTTCGAGACATTTTCAGCCATAGACAAAAAATTGTTTGAAGCACATAAAAACTTTGGACTTCCCTTTAAGAAGAAATACCCATGCATGCATGGAGTAATCATCAATGAAAGTCACTAAGTACAGGTAATTTTCCAATGACGGAGTTTGCACGGGCCCACAAACATCACTGTGCACAAGTTGCAACCTCCATGTGGCCCTAATTGAACCATCCTTTGGAAACTTAGAACGCTTCCAAAATACAACCTTCACAAACGTGTTTGACAGGTGCTTCAAGAGGTAGCAAAGAAGCAACCATATTAGGATTTTGTAACCGTAGCAAATTGGTAAAATTTAGATGACCAAAACTTTGGTACAGCCAAAGTGTGTCGACCATAGAAGATGGCATGGGTAGGTATGTGTAGGCTAGCAAAAGCATGGCAAAGGGCTAGAGCAGCTATGAAGATCATGGGCAGACAAGTGGTAGCGGATATGTATGGCTGATGCGGTTTATAGGCCAAGAAACACTCCACAAGGGGCTAATTTGGGAAGAGGCAAGTGAAGGAGGTGTGAGGTGCAGTCTTTGGGTCCAAGAATGTAGAGCTTGAAGTGCTGAAGGAGTAGGTTCAAACGGATCATCAAATCGAGCTACAGAGCCCAAGATAGTGGAGATTGAAGGTGCAGTACGTTGCAAATTCTTGCCAGACAGGGCAGCTGGGGACAGGTGGCCCAAGTGGATGTAAGTAAACAAGCACATAGTGCTCGATTTATGGAGCCTACTAATTTTTTCAGATTGCAGATCAGAGCTACGGATTGCAGTTTATGGCAAGTTGAAGTTTTGCCGGGGCTAGGTTGGTGCCCGCCTGACCACATGGGGAGTCATGCCATCTGGTGTTTTTTGGGCCATGAAAGAGTTTGAGAAGGTGTTATCCATTGTATGGAGCTAGCACGAGTTGATTTCTTGTCAAACAAAGCCCAGAACAGAAAGTTACAACAGTCGGAAGGTCGGGTGCATTTGCCCGGGATTGGCTACTGATGAATATTCACGTTTTTGCGGCCTTGGTGCGGGGTCTCACGGAGTCTTGAAGTGCGGCAAAGTCGGATGCGTTCAGAGTTGGCACAATGAGCTTGCGGCCGGGGTTTTTGGCTCGGCAGGTGATAGTTTGCAGGCTTGCAAGTTGGGGTCTTTTTGTCAAATGAGACTTTTTTTTTTTTTTTTTTTAAAGACAAAAGAGCTTGGAGGTTTGAAGGCCCGCCAGGGGATGCCACATGGTAGCAGTATGTCCCACATGGGTGGAGTAGGGCTCAAACTCAGGATTATATGGGCAAGGGCGTGTCCCCCTTGTTTTGGGTGGTGACGAGACAGAGAGCTCTCTTGTTGAATGGCGATGGAGGCCCGTAGGGGGTGCTACTATGGTGGCTCGTAGGCCCGCAGGGGCGGTGCGGTGGTTTTGTCGGAGGGTGTGGCCTGCTGGCACGGCCGCAGCCAGTGGTAGGTGGCGTAGTGAGGTGACATGGCAGGCATGCCCGCTAGGCTCCGTTCCACGCCCTTTGGAGCCATTATTTTGGAGACCAAGGAGGGTGAGGGCACTAGCGATATTGCTAATGCCTCCCCAATGTGAGAATGAAGGGAGGGTCCTACGATAGGTGGCAGTGCCAGTGCCAGTGCCAGTGCCAGTGGAGAGAGAGAGAGAGAGAGAGAGAGAGAGAGAGAGAGAGAGAGAGAGAGAGAGAGAGAGAGAGAGAGAGAGAGAGAGAGAGAGAGAGAGAGAGAGAGAGAGAGAGGAGTTCAAAGGCCCAAGAAGGCAAGTGCAAGGGGCAACCAAGTCGGGCGGACAAAGGTGTACACCATGCAAGACTTGCCAAAATAAAAGGTGCCAAGTGCAAGCAATGCAAGGAAATTCCAAAAGAGTCTCAAGTGGAGTGAACAAACCCGAGGGCTCACTTTTTTGTTCTTTTGGACATAGAAACCCCTATAAAAATATGTACATGTTAATTTTTTGGGGCTCTTTTGGCTAGTGTGGGCTTTTTGCCATGATGCTTTTATGCCAAGGCTTTTGAGCCATTGTCCTATTGCCGAGGGTTGTGTCGGCAGAGTGTTGGTTGTACATGGTTGTATATGCAAGAAGGCCATTCATTGTTGTCCCTTGGCATCATTCCCCCTTCCCCCTTCTCTTCTCTGCTTGTGTACGTGTGTTTCCGGGTGTGTGTCGGTGTGTGTATCCCCTGAAGTTTGTCGTGCAAAGAGAGATAGAGAGAGGCTGTGTGGTTGTGGAAGGCTGTGAATTGAGCAGAGCAGAGTGATCGGGTCTGTTTGGTGTATTGCAAGACGTGTGTGCATATGGTCGTGTGCAGGTAGTGGTTTGCTTGTGGGTAGTGTCGAGTTTTGAAGGTGAACTCTAGTGGATTGGGGTGACGTGTATACCCTATGCCATAGTGAGGCATTGTGTTGTGCGCTGGGTGTGTTCCCCTTTCCCCTCTCCATCTTTTGGTGCCCCCACTGAGGAGCTATGTGATGCTCCAATTTGAAGTTTGAAGCGGTGTTTTCTAGGCGACAAACCGGTTGGCCGATGGTCGAGGTGTTCGATGGTCGAATTTGAAGCTGGCAGAGATGGTGGAGCCAGGTTTTGGCCCCATAATTATGAGCGTTGAAGATCCCGAGGATTGGTTAGCAGATTTTGAGTTATGGCTGCTATCGATGCATATGTTGATGGATGCAAAAAAGCTGCAGACGGTGCCGCTGTTGTTGCAAGGACGAGCCAAGATTTGGTTCGATGGTTTAAAGAGCAGTGATTGAGGATCATGGCGGATTGCAAAGTTAGCTTTTGGAACGGTTTCGAGAGGTGATTATGGCGGAGGAAGCTAGTGCAAAGCTAAAGGCGGTATGCTAAGATGTGAGTAAGGATTTTTCTATTTTCATTGAGCAGTTTGAAGCCTGATGAAGCAATTAGAGGTTGCTACTGGGGGCAAAAGCAATCAATACTGGAAGTTGTCAAAGTTGCTAGAGTGCTTGCATCCGAGGATTAGAGAAAAGGTGGAAGATGGTGCGGATACTTATGAAGACATGGTCTATCTGGAAAAGATGAAGAGTAGAAAGATAAAGCGAAAGCTGGAGTTGGGCGTGTTGAAGCCAACAGATTATGTGCCTATTGCAGAGATAGTGAAGTGTTATTTGGTCCGACCAAAGGTGGTTCCAATTGTCCGAAGTGCAGAGCCTGTTGAGGTAAGGCCTACGGTTGGCTATGTTCCTTGGAGATTTTTGGTTTGTGATGTGCATGTGCCGAGGTTGAATGAGCTTGTCAACAAGGAGAAGCTCCGTGTCGAGGTGAACAAACGTGCAAAAACGGTAGCACATGTGGAGATTCCAGAGCGGACTGACGAGGTAAAACATGTTCTGGTGGAGAGTTTGCATGAAAAGGTAGCAGAGTGCAATCAAGTTGCAGATACCAAGGGTTCAGAAGCTGATGGAGAAAGTGAGCAAAGCCGTGAAGATGGTCAAGCTTTTGTGGAGCTGCAAGCGGATGAAGGTACAGATACGGAGTCGGTATATGATGCCGGTGATGATGAAGATACAAACTTGAGTTGCTGGGAGACAAGCGAGGAGGGTAGAGCGGAGGAGTCCACATCCTATGGCAAGGAGATGGAGTCTGACAAACCTAAGCTGGTAAAGGTAAATCTACCCACTTATGTGTTTGATGATATGGTAGTAGCCCATGTGCAAGAAGAGCAGGGAACAAATCAAGTTGATGTGCATGATGAAGACCAAGTGGAGCGGTCCAGGCCTACAGATGATGGAATGCAAGTGAAGGTGGTGTATGGGGCCATGCTAATGGCTGTGCTGATGAAAGTGGCGGTGGAATGTGCCATGGTGGTGCAACAGGTGTAGAATCTTGCCAGAAGAGATAGAGCAGCCGTGCCTATGGAGGAAGACGAAGATGGTGCGAAAGAACGAGTTTATCTTTTCCTTGGTGGAGCATGATGCAACGGTAGAGGAGGTTATTGAAGCTGAAGAGTAGATGGTTCTGATTGGCCTTGGAGGGCTGATTGACGAGGAAGGGCTCGATGATGCTAGAAATGAGTGTGTGGCCAAAGAGGAGGTTGTGTTGCCAAAGACGATGGAGATTCCGATGCGGCAGACATGTCTAGTGGTGGATAAAGGAGAATCCCAGGCAGTGGCTTTGCTTCCATTGAAGGTATGTAAGATATGGTTGATGCATATGATAGTAGATATAGCTATGTGGTGGATGGTTCAGCTGATGCAGGGGTCTATGGTTGAGGCCTCCACTTTATTTGGTTGGGAGGGAGGGTCAGACATGTGTTCGAGCTTGGTGTCAGGTACATGTTTTTTGGATGGTGGTATGCTTGGTGTTGCTTGGTATGGAGTAGATAGTTTGCATAGGGGTGCATGGAGGGTTGAAGGTAGGCTATGGGCAGCCTGCACATATGATGGTCTATGTGCTGGGGTACGGCACTATGGTGAACAATTATAGATGGGTGGAAGACACCAAAGACAGGTGTTTGATCCAGGCGGAAGCTATGTGATGCAGGGGTTGGGGCAACCCACTTGAAGGTTTGGTAGTAGGATGCAATAAAACTATGTATATATGGGTTTGGTTTTCTCATAGTGTGTGCCAGGTTTTGCAATTAGAATGTGAATAAAGCTCTTTTTTGGTTGAGCATAAATGCTCAACTACGGGGTGCGCAATGATGGTACAACCAAAGTGTGTCAACCATAGAAGATGGCATGGGCAGGTATGCTATGAAGATCATGGGCAGAAAGGTGGTAGCGGATATGTATGGCTGATGCGGTTTATAGGGCAAGAAAGGCTCCATAAGGGGCTAATTTGGGAAGCAGGTGTGAAGGAGGTGCGAGGTGCAATCTTTGGGTCCAAGAATGTAGAGCTTGAAGTGTTGAAGGAGCAGGTCCAAATGGCTCATCAAACCGAGCTACGGAACCCAAGATATTGGAGTTTGAAGGTGCAGTGCATTGCAAATTCTTGTCGGATAGGGCAACTGGAACAGGTGGCCCAAGTGGATGTCAGTGTACAAGCGCATAGTGCTTGATTTATGGATCCTACCCGTCTTTTCAAATTACAGATCAGAGCTACGAATTGCAGTTTATGGCCAATTGAAGTTTTGCCGGGGCTAGGTTGGTGCCCGCCTGACCACATGGGGAGTCGTGCCATCTGGTGTTTTTTGGGCCGCAATAGAGTTTGAGAAGGTGTTATGCACTGTATGGAGCTAGCAATAGTTGATTGCTTGTCAAATGGAGCCCGGAAGAGAAAGTTACGGCAGTCGAAAGGTCGGGTGCATTTGCTCGGAATTGGCTACTGATCAATAGTCATGTTTTTGTGGACTTGGTTCGGGGTCTCAGGGAGTCTTGAAGTACGGCAAGGTCGGATGAGTTTGGAGTTGGCACAATGAGCTTGTGGCTAGGTTTTTCGGCTTGACAATCAGATCGGCAGGTGATAGTTTGCAGGCATTGCAAGTTGGGGTCTTTTTGTCAAATGAGATTTAAAAAAAAAAAAGACAGAAGAGCTTGGAGGTTTGAAGGCCCGCCAGGGGACGCCACATGGCAGCAGTATGTCCCACATGCGTGGAGTAGGGCTCAGACTCAGGATTATACGGGGAGGGACATGTCCCCCTTGTCTTGTGTGGTGACGAGAGAGAGAGCTCTCTTTTGGAATGGCAATGGAGGCCCACAGGGGGCGCTGCTATGGTGGCTCATAGGCTCGCAGGCCCGCAGGGGCGGTGCGGTGGTTTTGTCGGAAGGTGTGGCATGCTAGCATGGCTGCAGTCGACGATAGGTGGCGTAGTGAGGTGACGAAGCAAGAACGCCCGCTAGGCTCCATTCCCGCGCCCTTTGGAGCCATTATTTTGAAGACCAAGGAGGGTGAGGGCACTAGCGATATCGCTAATGCCCCCCCAATGTGAGAGTGAAGGGAATGGTCTTGCAACAGGTGGCAGTGCCAGTGGAGAGAGAGAGAGAGAGAGAGAGAGAGAGAGAGAGAGAGAGAGAGAGAGAGAGAGAGAGAGAGAGAGAGAGAGAGAGAGAGAGAGAGAGAAGGAGTTCAAAGGCCCAAGAAGGCAAGTGCAAGGGGCGGCCGAGTCGGGCGGACAAATGTGTACACCATGCAAGACTTGCCAAAATAAAAGGTGCCAAGTGCAAGCAATGCAAGGAAATTCCAAAAGAGTCTCAAGTGAAGTGAACGAGCTAGAGGGCTCACTTTTGTTCTTTTTTAGGACATAGACACCCCTATAAAAAGATGTACATGTTAATTTTTTGGGACTCTTCTGGAGAGTGTGGGCTTTTTGCCATGATGCTTTTATGCCAAGGCTTTTGAGCCATTGTCCTGTTGACGAGGGTTGTGCCGGCAGAGTGTTGGTTGTACATGGTTGTATATGTAAGAAGGCCATTCATTGTTGTCTCTTGGCATCATCCCCCCCTTCCCCCTTCTCTTCTGTGCTTGTGTGCATGTGTTTCCGAGTGTGTGTCGGCGTGTGTGCCCCCCCGAAGTTTGTCGTGCAAAGAGAGATAGAGAGAGGCTGTGTGGTTGTGGAAGGTTGTGAATATAGCAGAGCGGAGTGATCGGATCTGTTTGGTGTATTGCAAGACGTGTGTGCGTATGGTCATATGTAGGCGGTGGTTTGCTTCCGGATAGTGTCGAGTTTTGAAGGTGAACTCTAGTGGATTGGGGCGTTGTGTATACCCTGGGCTATAGTGAGACATTGTGTTGTGCGTTGGGTGTGTTCCCCTTTCCCCCTCTCCAACGTGCATGCCAAAGTTTTGCATCTAAAATAGATTTTGAATCAAAAATTGCATTTGCATAATTCTGCCCACACTTGTCATACAAAGTGAGCCTATACACCCCACGACATAAAATGCCATATGCAATAATTTCATCACCAAAACTGAGATCATGTATTGTACATCTGTCATCTACAAATTTGACTACAAGTCCAAGTCTAGCAAGTACAGTTACAGACAAAAGATTCTTCTTGATCCCAGGTACATAAAGTGCATCAAAAAGTGTGAAAGAACAGCCATTTGTAGCAGTAAGCACAATCTTTCCAACTCCCTGAACCGGATAAGAGACATTGTTGGCACAAGTAGTTGAATTCCCATGAGGGACATACTCAAGAGAGGTGAACAAATCACGATGTGAGATAATGTGCTTTGTAGCAGCATTGTCAAAATACTACACTTGTGAATCTGCAGCAACTGACATGCATGCATCATGGACAACAAGATTATAGGTACATTGTGCACTAAAAGCCCATTCTGCATCAACATCAGCATCACAGTCTCCTTTCACAGAAGACTCAACAGTAGCTGCATTTGTAGTGGAACCAGCATTTGCAGTGGAACCACCCTCTTTCTTCTTAGCCTCTTTGGCCTTCAACTTAGGACACTGCTTGATCAAGTGATCATTAGCTTTACAATAATGGAAACGCATCTTCTGTTTGCCCTTATCACCAAAATTTCCAAACGAATGGCTGCCAGCAAAAGCATTAGGAACAGGTGATTTTCCACTCGTAGAAGAATCATAAGAAGTGGCTACATTGTTGCTAGCACCCTTTCTTTGAGCAGCAATAGAAGACTGTTCAACTGCACATTGTCTAGTCCTATTTTTTTTCTGAAAAGTGACTCTTGCAACAGTAATATGCATAATGCATCAAACTTGACAACTTTAAGATTTCCTTGGGTCATAAGTCTCCAAGTACTAGCAAAAGTTTGGTAAGAATTTGGTAAGGCATCAAGAACAGCCTGCACAAGGAAACTATCTGAAATGACTTCACTTGCAAAAATAAGTTGCTCATTGATATCCTTGACACCAACAAGGAAAGTGTCCATATCATCTTCCTCATGAATAATCTTCGACTCAAGCTCTTTACGTAGCAATGCAATTTTTGCCTCATTGCGGCTTGCATAAAGACCAGCCAGAATATCCCAAGCCTGTTTTACAGATTTCACTGAACGAATGTGAGGAGTAATGGTGCACTTCGTAGAAAATGTAATCAACACATGAGCCTGTGCATCCTTTACATCCCAACGAGCTTGTTTTGCCGTAGGCAAAACAACTCTAACAACAGCAATCCTTGCAGCAAGATCTGCAACATTCTCAACATTGCCTACATCCTCAGAACGAGGACATACATCAATGCCCTGCACAATATTCTAGACTCCCTTTGACACAAGAACATGTTGCATCATGTAAGCCCACATAGGGTAATTATCCCCACCCAATCTGTCCTCAGCAGCAAACGTCTTGAACACATCTGTGTTGTCAGCCATGGTAAATGTTGCACCTGATGTGAAAACTACCCAAAAAGAGGAAAAATGAAGCAAAAACAACACGTGCTAGATAGCACAAATCGTAGAAGACTGTAAGGGACCTGTTGGCAAAAGACGGCACTGATAAAAATTCTGCACAAAATGACAAAATAGCCTATGCAGTACTATCTGTAGTGAAAACAGAGGCCGAAATGAGCCCGAATCACAAATCTGAGCAGACTAAGCTCTATGAGATTTCTTGAAATTTTAATCGACCTACAAAATCTCGGCAAAGCTCACAAAAATCAGAGAAAGTGAGCACTCGTGTGCTGGAGTTGCTAGCGACTAAGCCCGGGAGGATGCAACCTGCTCTAATACCAATTGTTGGAATTAGGGTTGCAGGAAAGCACACACATCTTGGAGAAGAAGAAGGAAGCTCAAGGGACACAACAAAGAGTGTTTTACTTAGTGTGCAATGGAAAGATAGATAGCCCTAGAATGAATGGGTGTATGTACAATGCACGGGGAGAAAAACCTCTTAAAGATGGAATTAGGGTTGCAGGAAAACACACACTTCTTGGAGAAGACAAAGGAAACTCAAGGCACACAATAGAGAGTGTATTACTTAGTGTTCAATGGAAAGATAGATAGCCCTAGAATGAATGGGCGTATGTACAATGCACAAGGAAAAAAACCTCCTAAAGAGGGAAAAAATTCCCCGGTGGTCCTAAGTGTGTTCACAGACATCACTACCACATGTATATGGTAACACTCTTTAGTCAATATCCTACTCCCAAAGTAGAGTGACAAATTCTACTAGTGACGGTGTCATAAAAAACATGAGTCTAAGCATGCATACTATTTAAATTTGTGCACAAAAGAGGATTAGTTTTATAAGACAAAAACATTGTTCATTTAGAAAGCATTTACATTTGCTTACTCTAGTGTAGCATTGTAAGCATTGGCAAGGTTCATACTATCCTTAAGCTATGTTCCTTGCATCCATCTAGCATCTTCAAAAGGATAGTGGTGTCCCACATGCAATATATGAAAAATCCATGTCCCTCTTTTGTGAGGTGAGCATATGAACCTTGGGGTGTACAGTGTCCTCCTAAATTACAAAATGTTCCAAGTCTGCCTCTTCAGCATCCATAACTAAGCTCATGGCAAGGTCCTCTATCCCCATATCAATAATATCCATACACTCAACGAAGTCAACGTTTCTCTTCATTGAACTTATTAACATTTATGGAGGATACTCTTCTGCATGTTGCATGTTGGTGCCCAAACGCATACTCTGGATATATTTTTTGTCTCTTTCTTCTATTAGCTCTTAATTCTACCAAGTAAAACAAAGAACATTTTGAAAATTTCAGACAAAAGGAGTTATATATATTTTCACTTAACATATATGTAAATGAAAACACATACGTATATATATGCAACATCTATACATATACATTTATATATATATATATACACCTATAAACACACACACACACACACACACACACACACACACACACACACACAAATTAGATATATTATGTTGTGCATAACTAAGAGAGAATCATACCAAACTAAGCATGTCCTTCTAGAGTTAGCTTGCTCCTTATGATATATCTATCTATCTATATATATATACCTATATTACATATATACATATATTTCTCTCCTCTTAGAGCGCATGAAGAAGTATCCTTCAAAAGCTAGTGGATCCAGACGTGTTGTTGGATCAAACTAGGTGTGTTCTTCAAGAGTAAGACTGCCCCTTATATTGACTATCATAAAGTAAGTGTGCATGAGTGTGTGTGTGTGTGTGTGTGTGTGTGTGTGTGTGACTCTCCCTTGTACGACACACTGATAAGAATCCTTCAAAAGCTAGTGTATCCACACACATCATAAGACAAAAGGATATATCTACCTTCTTACTTTCTTTTGTTTTCTCCTATGGCATGCGTAGATGCATTCATCTAAAGCAAACACATCTTTGCGTGCCATTGGGAGAAAAACTAACAAAATAATTAAATACAAGAGAATAACACCATTCATGAAATAATACCTTTTCCTGGGCTTGGCGTGGCTTAATCCTTTCTCTGTGAGATAAGGTGAGATATGGTGACTGTCTAGTTCTCTGAGAGATTTGGGTAAATATTGCCAATGAAGAGAGTGGACTACTCTCTCTCTCTCTCTCTCTCTCTCTCTCTCTCTCTCTCTCTCTCTCTCTCTCTCTCTCTCTCTCTCTCTCTCTCGCTCTCTCTCTCTCTCTCTATAGGGTTTCCAATCAATGAGCAAAGAAAACCAAGCAAAGCTAATTTCCGAGCAAATATGAGAAACACCCTTGACAAATTGATGCAAGCGCAAGCTATATTGAAGATAATAATCATGGTTTGTTGGATTCCACCACCCAACACCTCAATGCAAAGGCAATTACCCAACACCTATTAAAGCGTACCACACCTTTAAATAAGTCACTACTGCAAGTCATATATTTTGTTCAAGAGTTCCCATCAAATTTTTGTTCCTTACCATACATGCTTGAGTTGTCACATTGTGGTGGCATCTCAAAAGAAATATATCCATCATATTGTAATGGAAGCTCACGAACATGCTTTATTTCTTGAGCTGACTAAGTGTAATGGTAATGTTAGTATGAAATGGTAGGCATCAAATGATATCAACTAGACTTATCTAGTGATGGATGTTGTCTTGGCGACATCTTGGAACAAACATTGCTCTATATTGGAGAAGTAGATAGAGCAACCTTGTAGAACTAAGAAACCTCATGATAAATAGCATAAACATGCTCTCCCATATTATTTTCTGTGTGCCAAAGATTTACATGCTCTCCTGACAAAGTGAGAGGACCTCGCATATTTAGGTGTGTCCAAAAATGTGTCTCTAGTCTTTGGCCCAATGGAGTAGTGCTACCATAGATAGCTAAGGTCTCCTGCCCTTTCATTTGAAATTCCTTTCCTCATCAACCGAAGCTTGGCTACTCTTGGATTCTTTCCTTGCATTAAGTGGGAAAAAAATGTGCATACCAACCAACAAAAAGCATTGCATGTTAGAACCTTATAGAAGTGCAAAGTCTTTAGGGGTTGCTATGAAGGACCTTCTTATAATGAGGCTAATAGGCATGTTCTTTTTTGCTGTGACATGTAGGCTTGTATGAACTCTCATACTTTCTCGTTTGATTTTTCTATGATGGCATAGATACGTCATCATAAAAATCCTGTTACCTTTCTACTAGCAAGCTACCAAAGAAAGGAGACTCTGAAGCCCAACTAGTTGCATGATTTACTCTAGTATCCAATCTTCCACATCCTTTTCAATATTTTGACTAGCCTGAACCACTACTTTTCTTTTTGGTCAAAAATGTCAATATGAATTGGTGCACCGTCCGATGGATGGCCAAGGCCGCTTTGAGGAAGACTAGTATTCCTACAGCGAGATTCAAAGAAGATAGGTTTTTCTCTAATTTCCTAGATTTTCTTCTGGAGTTGAGCCAACATAGCGACGGAGGTGAGCACAATGAGCACTCCAATGCAGATATCAATCATTACCCAAAGCTTTACCTCATAGCTATGTGTCCAATAGAAAATCGTTGCTCATGCAATCGATCATTAGGCAAAGAAGACAATGCTAGTGCCGAGGGTGGAAGCAGAATGCATTGGGTAGCTGGAGATGGGGAGATGGAGGTCAAGATTGAGCTATGCATGACATGGATGATGCATTGTGAAGGAGATCTGCTTCCACGGAGCTAGGGTGACCAGCGTCATCATCACACCAAAGCCAAAATTTTGAACACAAAAGGAGCATATACCACATGCCTTTTAGTCAAAGAGAGTGAGCAGCTAGATGCAACCAAAATGGAGTAACAATATTAGTGATCAATGCTTGAATGGGGAGTAATGAGACATCACATGCTACTTGACTGCAAAGTAATGAGAGACACACAATATTACTGCTTCCAATTTATCCTCTACTATGTAGCATGGGATGTGGCCACCCCTGTCCTGTGTCTCCGCCATTGTGAAACATGCCAAAACCCGTCCGCGCCAGCACGGATCACTAGTTCCAGCATGCATCCTCCCATCCTGATTGTGGGCTATGCCCACTAAGTAAAAGGCTAATGGCATATCGTGAGTATAGGTTCTGTGTGTGTGTGTGTGTGTGTGTGTGTGTGTGTGTGTGGAAATAATGACTGAATCATCATAAACATTCATTTGCCATAAAAGATGACCACTTATTCACAAGCATTAGCATGATTACATCCAAGGTCAATAGAACATCCACTTCATCCTAGTACCTTGGCCTCTAATAAGAGAGGGCTAATGATAAACTGGCTAAAAAATTTATACGCTTCATCCCACTCTATGTGCACAATACATGCCAGGAGTGCTTTCACAAGTGCCTCTGCCACTACCACTTTTCTTCAAGCCTGACCCAGCAAAGTTGCCCTTGCCAGCCGCTTTGGCCTTCATATCTTTCATAGCCTTCTCTTCCTACTTTCTTTTGCAAAAACGCCTTCTCATTCTCATCATACTCTTTTTTATCTGCCTTGGGAGCCTTCAAGGGTTTGGATTTACCACCCTGCTTCGATGACATCGTGGCCTGCTGATCGCTCGCTCCCTCTCTCTCTCTCTCTCTCTCTCTCTCTCTCTCTCTCTCTCTCTCTCTCTCTCTCATGATCTCGTGCATGGTGCTAACATCTGTAGGCCACCGCTTACCATTGTATGACACGTTGTGGCTCCATATGGCTCTCTCTCTCTCACTAGTCTCTGCCCTTGCAAAACATGTCAAAACCAGTCCGTGCCGGTGCTGACTTTTTCCAACATGCATCCTCTTGATCATGGGCTGCACCTAGTCAATACGTAAACAGCTAACGGCATATCATGTATACGTTCTCTCTCTCTCTCTCTCTCTCTCTCTCTCTCTCTCTCTCTCTCTCTCTCTCTCTCTCTCTCTCTCTCTCTCTCTCTCTCTCTCTCTCTCTCTCTCTCTCTCTCTCTCTCTCTCTCTCTCTCTCTCTCTCTCTCTCATGACCTCGTGCCTGGCGCCAACATCTATAGGCCACCGCTTACCATTGTATGACATGTTGTGGCTCCATCTGGCTTGCTCTCTCAGTAGTCTCTACACTTGCAAAACATGTCAGAACCAGTCCGTGTCGACGCGGACTGGTTCTAGCATGCAGCCACTTGATCACGGGCTACACCTAGTCAGTACGTAAACAACTAATAACATATCAGGTATATGTTCTCTCTCTCTCTCTCTCTCTCTCTCTCTCTCTCTCTTTCTCTCTCTCTCTCTCTCTCTCTCTCTCTCTCTCTCTCTCTCTCTCTCTCTCTCTCTCTCTCTCTCTCTCTCTCTCTCTCTCTCTCTCTCTCTCTCTCTCTCTCTCTCTCTCTCTCTCTCTCTCTCTCTCTCTCTCTCTCTCATTCATTCATTCATGACCCGGTGATCCTTGCAAGGGGTAGCGCTTGGCGCCATCAGCATTTTACGATCTTGTAAAGGAGAGCTGCTTCCATGCAGCTAGGGTGACCAGTGTCAATTTGTCAAAGGTTTAAAGTCAAAATCCTTGAATTACCACAACTGGTAGATAAAATTAGCTGGGTCGCCAAAATTGGGGCATTACAATCTGCACTTCATCCACTTCACTCTCTACCTGGCTTTTGAGAGCCCAACAACTGTTGATCCTACACGAGCGAGAGAGAGAGAGAGAGAGAGAGAGAGAGAGAGAGAGAGAGAGAGAGAGAGAGAGAGAGAGAGAGAGAGAGAGAGAGAGAGAGAGAGAGAGAGAGAGAGAAATTGGCTGGTTTGTGCATGCGGTGACTCCATAGAGATTATCCTCATGTGTGTCTGTGTGTGTACACGCAAGCAGGCACGGGTATAGGCCTGAGGCTTCATGCAATGCACGTCGATGCATGAGATCCTAGAAATTTTGAAAAAGCCTTCAAATTGTAGTCACTTTAACATAGAAACTACGGTCGACGCAGGGCTAGAAAAATACGTTATCCCTAGCCCCTGAAAATAAGGGAAAACTTGAAATTCTCGTGATCTTTAGATCAAAATTTGAATCTTTTTTTTCGGTAATTACATTAAAACTTGTGCAATTTTCTTGGCTTGGTGAAGATACACTATTCCATGGTTATTTTCTAACATTGGGTCAAGAAACTTGAGAGAGACAAAGAGGGAGAAGAAGTGAATTTTAATGTTGTATAAACATTTTTAAGAGACGTTAAAGATATTATATAAGAGAGACAAAGAGAGAGACGTTGTTCTAATGCAGAGTTGAGTACTTAATTAGCTTGTCAATACCCTATAAAAAGTAGTTTTTTTATTTTCTTTTTATAAAATCGGCTGCAATAGGCTATATGAAGCTATACACATACAGCCTTGGTGAAACTAGTCCAAACAAATCCTTACCACCATGGACTGTTTCTAAAACAAGGCGGTGCCGCAATCGGAGATGGCGGATCCTAGTGGTGTTGTGATGGGATTGAGCACTAATGTGAGAGTTTTTTTTTTTTTTTTAAATCCTCTTCTTGGTTAAACTAAATCACATTTGTATATAAAAAAAACCTGGAGCACGTTGGAGAAGTTAGAAAACAGCCGAAACAAGTCCGCAACGCCACGTAAAAATTAAATACTAAAACAAAGAGGGCATTTAATGATGTAGTCTAACAACTAGTTGTAATTCCCAAAGACAGGGACAGGCTTCCTTGACTCATGATCCTCTTACTCACAATCTCTTTAATTCACAAATAATTTTATTGAGGGACTCGCTCATTTTTTTCATCGCTCGGAAAAACTCCCTGTAAGACTCTCTCTCTCTCTCTCTCTCTCTCTCTCTCTCTCTCTCTCTCTCTCTCTCTCTCACACACACACACACACACACACACACACACACACACACACACACACACACACACACACACATACACACACACAACTTGGCACCCTTTTCCACGGCCATTGGCCATTTACAAGGCTTCTAGGTTCTGAGTGGGTAATAGAGAATAATAGTCTAGATTACACTTCAAGAATTATTAATAGCAAAATTACAGGGCTTCTTTTGGCAAAAAGGGAGTGAATACAGCAAAGTGTGGCGTGTATCCAGGTTTTTAGGTGATAGTCCATTGTATCCACCAAACATTCCCCCCTTCCTATCCATTGTGCACCCTCGTGCAATTGCATTTGACTGTAGAATTTAGTAGTCTGTCAGCCTTTTTTCTAGCATCTCTATGAGTCGCCTGAATTTCTCTGCCCGTGCTTTGATTTCAATCTTTATTTCTAGCTCTCTAAATGGGTTATTGCTGAGAGTGCTTTGATGTGGAATATGCCAAGCAGGCAACTCATTGGTCATGGGATTGAATATGGAGGAGTCAACTTCAAAAAATCCTTTCATGTCGAAGGTTTACATGTAGTGTGAAGGCAAACACATGACTCTTGCATATAATCCCATGATGATTTTTCTGTTGGGAACTTTAGTTTCTAGATTCTAGGATAATCCTCTGGTTCCTTTCACAAACACATGCCAGATGGTCCGCTGCTTCAATATCATTAAAAACCGTGATGCAGGTGATTAGCATTTTGGCAATCTTTACAAGCATTTGGCATGGGAGATCTGGCACCTCCTTCATAATGTTGATGACTCCTTTGAGTGTGTGAATCATTTATTTCTTTGAGGGAAACAGGTTATTGGCTGACTTTGTTACTATTGGGTAGTTGAGAACATTTTTTCTAAAGATTTAGCTTTTCTGTGCTGCAGAGGCATGTCCTCCTTGTCCTCTCTTTCATTGTCTGCATCCATTCCAAGACTTCTTTTTTCCTCATTCCTTTGTTGACAAAGTCTCTCCCTTTGTGCTTGAGCTTCTTCCATATTTCTCCGTGCTTGTGTAATAGGAATTACATCTCTAGCCCTGGTTAATCTTATCTTCAGTCTTATTTGTCTAATCGTAAACGCATCTTCTTGTCCTTCCTCTGAAGACTGATACTTTGAGGAGTTTCTCTATCCTTTGATTTAGCTTCGTCACTGTTTGGCATATCTGATTTTGTTTTTGTGCTGTCACAATCATGTTTTCTTGAGCTTTGCCTTGTTTGGTTATCTCTGATAGTGGTTTTGTAGATGGTCTCGCCACTAGCTTCACCCCTCTTTTGGATTTACAAATTAGATCCAATTGTGCTTTTGTAGATGGTAATTCATCAATCATGCCTAAGGCCTGGTAGACATTTTTTATTAGCATTGGTCCATCATTCATATATGACTTGATTTTGTGACTTCCTTTGATGTTTTCTTCCAATATATTGTCAAGGATGTAATTGCCAAAGCTGCAGCTGACCACCCTTCTTTCTGCCAACCCCATTGCCATGACCACTACCATATGCAAAATTGGTTTTGTAGTGTGGTGGCTTTTGCACTTTGAAGTGTTGCTATTAACCGCAGTGGCAACTCTATCTCGGAGTAGATCAGATCTTGATAGGTCAATTTGTGTCCCCTCTGCTTTAGAAATGCCTTGTGATTATCTATTGCTTTGGTTTTGTGCAACAAATTGTGGGTTTTGTGCTGCAAGTGAAGAGCTTCGTTGATGATTTCTGCGGTGATTTTTACCTTGACTATAGCCCCATCTTTGTCGGTTAGAGTTTCTTCTCCATTGTATTAAATGGATCTAATTAGTTCATGGACTCTTCCGAAAATCTATTCCCCATTTGATAATCTCAAGAAGTTGTCCAACTGTAGGCATCTGGCCCCTTCTAGCACTTTGGATTTTTGGTGTAACATGCACAGTTCCTTTGGTAATAAGGTGGTCTTCACTATCAATCCATCTGCCGCTTGGAATTTCCCGATGAAAATGTTTGTGTGGGTTTTACTTCTAGTTTGTGTTCCGTGATGTGAGCTTTCTTGTTTGATGAGATATCAGTGATCTCGTAAGGTGCCACCTCCCACTCTTTTTGTGCTTTCCTGCACGGCATCCTGAGACCAGTTTTAAGTTGATTTTAGAGTTAGGCAATGAAAAAAAAAAGATGTCGGGAACTTAAAAACACAAACTTTGACCATAGAATGAAAAATGAGCATAACTTTGTCAAAGCTACTCCAAATTTGACCAAATTTCACCAGTGTATCTAGGATTACTATAGTCACACATGCATGAGATCACAGATGAAATGTGGCTCTGAGGTATGGATAGCGATCCATGTTGGGAAACATTTGAAGATGTGGTGATACCGTCTGGTAGGGCTCATCAAGGTCATGCCTTGGTCTAATTTTTTTAGGTTTGGATCATTGGTTAAGAATTTAGGCCAAATCTTGGCAATTTCTTTCAGACTTAGAGAATTTGGCCTTTTGGTTGGGATTTTGGGATCCAAATGGCTTGATACTTCATGGCTAGACTTGGTATGATGTTTAGAATCAGATGGTGTGAATTTTTCTCTATCTGGTGAAAAAGGTACATGGATTGCGATCCATGTTTGGCAGGGTATTGGAGTACCCTTTTGTACACATGTTCCTATAGGTCTTCCTAGCACACTGCTGAAAATTTTCCAAGTTTGGATTTGTTTTTCTTGAGTTTACTCAACTTTCCAGTTTATGGTCATGTTTGTCCCATTTTGATCATATCTGTTTCTGGATCCAATTTGGAGCACTTCCCTTGACTATTATCTGATGGTTCATTAAATCCTAAGGATTAGTGCATGAGAATCACTTTGTTTCCCAACTTCCCACCAAGTTTCATCACCTTCTGGATTCATCTAAAGTGAGAAATTGATGGAGGCAATTTTCACAACCTTATAGGTATCCCTTTGCTTTATTTTACCACTATTTAGACCTTTAGTGTTGCTTCTCTTGATCCTTGGGTTTTACACACTATCTGATTCCCTTCTTCTTTGTACTTCTTTTGGATGAAGCCACTGTAAGTTCCAAATGCTACTCTAGTTAGTGGGTTAACTTCATGTTCCCTTCCCCAGCCCTATGTCATAGTGCTTTTTGGAAGTTGGATCATTTTAGTATTGGTTAGATAAAAAATGACCCTTTGTAGTTTGAAAGTACCAAATCTCTTGGTTTTAATGATTTTATGATTCATTTTGTGCCTAAGATGCATGGCCAATCATCCCTTTTCCTGCTCCAGTCAGTGGCCTACTTATGTCCTCTTTTTGTCATCAAGGTACATGGATCGCGATGAACTAGTAGAGTTTGTTTTTGGGCTTATGGGGAACTCACTCCCTAGACTTTATTGGATTTAGGGTTTTGGGAACATGGATCACGATCCATGTTCCAAATCCTTTTGCAACTGTTTTTGCCTAGAATGATTCTGTCAGGTTCCAGGAGTCTACTAATGAGAGGGTTTTGGGTTTGGACAAGTTTTGGACTTCCCAATTGACTCTGACAATTTGCAAAATTTCCATCTCTATTTTGATTTGATCTGTTGTTTTGGTGTTGTTGGTGCAGTGTGGAGGAATTACAAATGTTCGTGTAGGGTTAATGATCATACCTGTCAGATCTGGTGGGGTAAGGGCTACTATAGTGGTTACAGCAGGCAAAGACACAACAGAACTCTCTAAGCTTCTTTGGCTCTCTCTCTCCCTCAGTGAATGCAAATGAGCTTTACTTGCCCCATTTTGATTATATGTTCCCTACCTACTTGGAATGCCCCATTCAAATTTACCTCTATTGCGCATATCTTCCTGTTCATATCACATGTGGTTTGAACTGTTCCTCATTTGAGTATTCAGTCAACCAATGGCCTTTAATCTGCAGTTTTGATCCGTTAGAAGTTGGCTCAAAATCCATCCGGTGCCAAACGTTTTTGTACTTACCATAATTGAAGCCCTTGCTTTGAAGATTTGGCATTTGCTCTCAGAAGTTAATTTTGACTTTTTTGGCTTGAGTTATTGATTTTTGTTGATTATTTACCCTTTTTAGTTTTTTAGTGTTTAAAAATAAAAGAAAACTACCCATAATTATTATGAAATGGCCAGAATTTTACCAAAATTATTTTAATCACTCATATATACATATTCTTAGCTTGGCATCTTATTTGTTATAGATGGTGTCAATATGGCTCATTATTATGTCTGATAAGAGCTTAAAAGCTATGAAGAATTGTTACAAGAAAATACCATGAAAATATTATACACAGAACAATGATCATCTTGCTGCTAGTTCCCCCCCTTCCCAAAGTGAGTCACCCCGGACAAACATGTGTCAATGTGCATGGGTACGAAGTAAGCGTCTATGCATATCCATATACAGTGGCTCTAGGATGCAAATGGAAGATATGCATGGGTGAAAAAATGTGGTGCAAGATGTGGGTTCTAAACCATATGTTCAGAACCATATGTTGTGAACCATATGTTCAGGGGCTGTTGATGATGAGGTTGGTTTGAAGCTTCGAGGGCCAAACAAAAGAATTTGAAGAAGATTCGTCCTATCTTTGACAGTGAAACCTCTTAGTTTTGACACTGCATCTTCTTTAGATTGATGGCTCTTTTCTAGATGCCCCTGAAATTGCTTTGATGTGGATTTTGAAGACTATGAGTTATGCGGTTGGCGAGTTGGTTTGGGTCTCCATTTCCAAATGACTTTCATTTGTTGTTGATGGTTTGATTGTATTGGTTATGTTGTCTTAACAAAACTTGTAGCTTTTCTTGTTTGGGTTTGTTGGGGTTGGGTGGATTGGTGTAGGTTGAATTTTAGTACAACGTCTTTTGGATATCCATATTTTCTTCGGATGGGCTTGTATAATGGATTTTTTAACCCATATTTTCCTGATCATAATTGTAGAACATTGTGGTATAGGTTTAGGCGTTGGTAGAAGAGGTTCCCAGAGGTGATCTGACTATGCAAATGGTGTGGCAAAAGATGTGTCATTTAACATGATTTGTAAGGTATCATTCTGCCAATTCTGTGTGGATTTATATGTGTGCATCCACAACACTCCTAGAATCACTGCCTCATTAAGGTTTGTATCCACAACTACATGAAATTGATGAGGATAAGCATTTCCATCAATAGTTATTGATGGATTGACGTGATCCAGGCTGTTCATTGTTCCCTGGTTAGCCACCTTGAACCTAATAGTATTTGGCATAAGAGGTTCTCTTGTCATTTTAAAAAATGTTGAGTAGTTGATGACATTTTCTCGTGCCCCAGTGTCCACTAATACGCGCTCGATGGAACCATCATAAAGTTGAAGAAAGATTTGTAGATCTATGCCACCTAACCATGTAGGCTCCGTTCGAATTGATGCTATTGGAGGAGGATTGATGCCTTTGCTTTGCCACCAATGTTCCTTAAGGTTTGCTTGTTCCTTCCACTTTAATGTTATGATACTGGCTTCTTCTTTAGCCTATTCGTGAATAGCATGGGCTCAATTTTTCCGTTGTTCTGCCGCATGAATTGTTTGTAGCTCTTCTTGTGTCAATGGGAGAAGATATTTTTTTAACATGCACCCACTTATCCAATTAGGCATCTCCTTACCTGCCAATGTTGCAAGCTTGATGGCACCACTTTGTGATATATCATGTATTATAAAAGGCCCCATCCCTCGCTTTTTGAGTTTTTTTTTGGGGTGTTGCTTTAGGGTATACACCAAAATGTAATCCCCTTTTTGGAACTCGTTGCTAATTACATGTTGGTCATGGAAAGCTTTCTTTTGTCGCTTTTGAGCATATATTCTTGCTACTGCCCTTAATCTAGTTTCATCTAGTTTTTCCAAGATGTCTAACCTTTCAGATAATTTGTGTCCCGTCCACCCTAACTGTGTTGCAACTCAAAGCGTGGGAATTAAGAATTCCATGGGTAGAATCGCATTAATCCCAAACACAGGGTTAAGTGGAGAGTTTCCTATGGAAGTTTTAAATGCTACCTTGGAAGCCCATAAGACTGAGTGTAGCTTTAGGTCCTAATCAATTCTTGAGTCACTCACAATTTTGGTCAGCACCATGCATAAGAATTCTTTGGTACTCTCTGCTTTTTTGTTAGCTTGGGGGTGGTAGGGTGCTGATTTGTGATTCAATGACGGTGTTTACAAAGTGTGCTCCTTGATCGCTCACAATATCAATGGGTAGATCGTATCTAGTAAAGATGTTTTCGAACAAGAACTATGCCGTAGTCCATGCATCATTTTTTTGTGTTGATTTTGCTTCCACCCATTTGGTCAAATAATATGCGGCTATTATGATATGTTGTGCGTGCATGTGGTATGCAGGAGGTATGATGGGGCCTATAAAATCTATGTCCCATTTGGAAAAGGGTCAAAATCCAATCGTCGATCGTAATGGCATTTCATCTCTCCATAGAGGTGCTTTTGTGCATTGGCATTCATCACACCGTTTTACATATGTCTTCGCATCTGTGAACAGTGCTGGCCACCATTTTCTTGCATGAAGTATCAGCTTTGCAGTTTTGTCATCAGAAAAATGTCCATTGGCTTGCCTCAGTGTGCTTGTTCTAAGGTGGAGAAATATTTTCTTTCAGTAGAACACAATCTTAATTGATTGTCCTTTCCCCGCCGGTATAGTTGGTTTGACATTAGCAAATAGTGATTTGCTTCCTCCTCTATAGTTCTCATTCATGCCTTACTCCATCCCTCTGTAAAGTTCTTGGAATTGAAGTACTCAATAATGTAAATAATCCATTTGGATGCTACCATTACTCTAAAGAGTGTGGCATGTTCCACTAGCGATTGCTTTTTACAGGCTTCACATGATTTTACGTAATTATGGACACTTTTTTCCATGTTTTTCGAGTAGACCCCAAGTCTCATTAGTCTTTGGTATCTTTGTGTTTTCCCCATTATGAAACCCCATGTGTTGTATATGAGCAAGTTTCAGATAGTATTCATCCTTATCCGGTTGTACACATAGTCTCAAAATCTTGTCCTTATCTTTCTTGTAAAGTTGTCTAGATAAAAGCTGGAGATTTTTTGGTCTGATGAATGAATGTATTTCTACATATAATAATCCTATGGTGAGTAGAGGGATGACCTCTTCACTCCACCTTGGAACCATTTCAACGTTAAACAGATACGAGTCTGGAAGATCATCATCAACACCTTCAGGTGCTTCTCCATGGAACAATCTCAAAAGATGATCGGCTCTCTTGTGTGTCGTTCCTTTTTTTACGACTACAATGAAATCAAACTCAAGCAAGATCATAAATCAGCGAAAAATCCTTCCAGTGTTGCAAGGTTTGTTTACAAGATACAACAATGCTTGGTGATCTACGAAGAAAACAAACTTGTTTGTGAGAAGGTAGTGTCTTAATTTTTTGACAGCATATATCATTCCTAGGCCCTCTCTTTCAGTAATGTTATTATTTTTCTCTGCATTGTTTAGCTGCCTACTAGAGTAGCAAATGAAAAATTCCATTTTTTTCTCTCCTGGTTGGGCTAATATGCACCCTTTGGCATAGACTAATGCATCCACATGTACATGGAAGATCTTGTTCTAATCAGGGGCTTGCAAAATTGGAGCAAAAATTAATCCCTGCTTCAATTTGTGAAAAGCCTTCTCACATTCCTCCATCCACTCAAATTTGGCAATGAGATCATACAGAGGCTTAGCTATTACAACATACATGTATATGAAGCACCTATAATACCCACAATGACCCATAAACACCTATACTTCCTTTATTCTCCTGGGTCTCGGAAGTGCAACGATCACCTGTATCTTATCTTGATCAGTGGAAATCCCATTTTTGGACACAATGTGTCCCAAGATTTTACCTTGTCTTACCATGAAGATACATTTTTCAAGTTTTAAGCAAATACGATAAGATCTGCACTTTTCAAAGACTTTTTCCAAGTGTGTTATGTGCTTACTTCTCAACTGAGAATGCACACATAGATCATCCATCTATATCTCCAAAAATTGCATGAGATACTTCTTGAATGCATGACTCATTATTCTTTGAAAAGTAGCAGGGGCATTGGTCGGGGACCAAAAGGCATCACCCTATATGCAAATATACCCCACTCTATTGCAAGTTGTTCTATGTTGATCTTGTGGTTTTATGGCAAGTGGTTGTAGCTTGAGAACCCATCTAAAAAACTATAAGCCTCCTTCCCTGCAACTCTTTCAATAACGTGGTTTGTTATTGGTAGGGGATAGTTGTCCCTGATGGTAGCATCATTTACATGTTAGAGGTTCACACAGACCCGTAACTTTCTATTCTTTTTGGGCACTACCACAATTGGGGACACCCAATCGGTGTGTTCAATCTCATAGATAAACTCCGCATCCTTGAGTTTGTCTACCTCTTTCTTAATCTTTTTTGCAAAAGTCTCATTGTACGTATAAGGACGTTGTCTGTGCGGTTTGGCATCACCTCTAAGGGGTATTGTGTGTTGACAGATATCTCAATCTATTCCCTTTAGGTCTTTGTATGACTATGCAAACATGTCTTTATATTGTCAAAGTGTTGCTATTAATAGCTACTCTTCTTCTCCCGTGAGAGCCTGAGGTCCATGGAAATGTGTGTTGGCTTAGATTCCTCGCCTGGTTTTGCTAGGTCTATACACTTGGCTTTTTTTGGCCCGTCATATGAGGTTACAGGTTCTTTTGGGTCTTGCTTGGGCTTCTGAACTACATTTTTTCTGTCTTGAATAGTGTACCTTCTCTAGTGGAAGGTGCGTCAAACCTATCATTATCGGAGTCATCGTCAATCTCCAACTCCGTTGTCCAAACCTCTTTCAAAGTTCGTTTAATTTGTTATATTTGTGTTTACGCTCTAAATTTGATAGTTTTGTTAACTTTTCAAAGATATTTTCCGCTTGTGATTTTGATTCGCTTTTCTTTTTCAATTTTTCCTTTTTGTTGAGTCGGGTTTCATGAACCTCTTTGATATCTTATCTTTAAGGCAATTCGTTGCTTCAACCAGCCTCAAATATTGCATTTTGTTGTTTAAAAGAGGTACATGATTTCTTTTCTTTCATTTTGTTTGTTCATGCGTCTATTCAGATATCTTCGTTGTCTTTGTGGTTTTTGGTCGGGAAAATCATAGTAGACTGCTTGTTGATCCCTATTGTTCGATATCCTTATCGGAGCTACTAGAACGCTCGTCATCTACATTGTCTTCTAAAGGTTTGGTGATGGAGTCTTGGAATGCTTCCTCATCAGTTTCATCAAGGTCCCTTATGGAGAACTCATCCACTATGCGTCGGCAATTTGTAACTCCCTCCATGTCAGGTCCTTCTGATCCTAATTTTGGATTTAGGATGACACTTATCATTTGGAATGGAATTATATCATATCCTTCCTCATCACATAATTTAGTCAGTGTTACCTATTCACACACACATCAAGGGTGGCCAGTATCTACTGCCATCCAAAAGGTTCGAACATCTCTTTCGAAAAAGGCTCTGATACATACGCCTCATCTTGTACTGGTCTATCGTGAATACAATCTTCTTTTTTCAAACTTCCACACTCTAAATCTCCACACATCCAAATGTGCACTTTGTTTTGTAGCCAAGCAGGTATTTCTAGTGGTGGAGTTCAACTCTTCCCCAGGGGTTCGTTCAACATCTCTATAACTATGATCTTTGTAGTGACATCCTTGTGTCTTAAGTAGATATAGTCATAGCCCCAATCTTGTACCATTTTGAGCTGATGCATGAACGGTCTGCCCAATATGATATCAGAATTGCTTCTCTCATCAAAATTCATAAAAGCAAAGGTGTGTTCATATGCAATTCCACAAGAGGATACTACGATTTTCTCCAAAATGCCAATAGGTATCTCCAACTATCCATCCGCTAATTGCAGTTTCATTTGGATTTTCCTTCAAGCAAGCTTTTTCCTATGGAATACCTACCCCACTATCTAATATAACAATCGTTTTTACTCCTTTGTATTCCACAGGCAAGGTAGTATTCCCTTCTTCTCCTTCACAGTACTCTCCCACATTATTCACTGGTATTGGCTCTAATTTAGTTTGTTTTGATGTCTGGTTATTTGATGTTTTTGAAGAAATAATTGGTTGCTGAATTATCAGCCCTATTTTCTCCAAATTTTTGTCCGATGAGGTGTTACGTGCAGTAACTCAGATAGAGTTAGCGTACAATGGATAGGAGACGACATCAGCTCATGAAGAGTTTTAGTGTCCATCATCTTAGGACCGGATTTCCATTGAGATGTTACTTTTCTAATTTTTGATCTTGTTTCATGGTTTCCAATGAACAAACGTAAAGTTTTCAAAGACTGAGGTTTGCTCTCTTCAGACATTGTTGTACCTGCATCACCATATAGTGATCGGATATCGCCCGGGTAGAACTCATGTTCTAGATGTATCTCAATGATAGGGGTTGACTTAAGCGTTGCACTTCCATATTTTTTGTTTTTTATATCCTCCCATAGATCCTGTGGCCATGGTATAATTGCCTGTGAACACACCCCATCCTCGTATCTAAAGGTGTTTCAACTACCGGTTCTTTTTGGTCTCTGTTTTTGATACCTCGATTCTCCAATTCCTGGATTTTTTCTCGTATCAATACCTTAGTCCTTAGAGCAATTGGGACAGGTGGTTCCATAAGAGCTTGGGCGCTTGGATGAGCTCCTTGCACATTTGCAACCTCTCTTTTTCATACCCTGGATGAGGATACGTTAACCATCTATGCTCCTGGGTTTGGTTGGGCTTTAGCCTAGCTTCATAAGCTTTCAAAATTGCATCTAATGGCTCAAAGACCTTGTCCACCAAGACCAAATCTCCCGAAGGTATTATTGATTGTTTTACTACATCAATCTTTTCTTTATGGTCCCTTTCTACTCTCAATTGTTCTTCTGTTTGCTGCAATTTTCTTTTTAAAGCTGATTTTTCTTTTATCCTTTTGGCTTTCATCTTGTCCCTTTTTTGCCTTTCAAGATTTCCTAGGGGTTCTAACCGACAAATTCTCTACCTCGGTTTGGCTAGGTGGGATGTTTTTGTCTCCCATAGGTATGTTCCGTGCCGCCTCCAGTGCTTCAGCTATCATTACAACATTCATTGGAATTGCTGGTTCCATTTTTGATCCACTTGAGCTTGATACAATTTCTCTTTTGTTCATAGTAGCCTTCCCCTTGTTATCAGGGTGTTTTGGATAGTGTGGAATTGAATGGTCATTTCTACATCCCTCACAGTACCCAAAGAGTTTGATATGCTGGGCCTTTGTGTGGACAACTTCTTACCCAATGATCATTGCCACATTCATAGCATGGTCCTACTAGTGGTGGGAAAGATTGTGGAGTCCCCATCGATTGTTTGGTTCTAGGAGGGTGCTCCCTAGGTCTATAGTTTTGATTTGCCATGAACATGAGCATAATTTCATTGACCAAGTAATGGTTTTTTGTTGGTTGTGCTATGTATAATGATTCTGACATCCCTTCAGAACCTATCCATGGAATTTTTCCTTCAGAAGCATAGGCCTACTATCTAATCCTCTCTCAACAGAGCTGTCAGAATCTTCTCGATATGAAATTACCTGTATCATACTCTGATCTGCAGGTGCCTCTATGGGTTGTGAAATTCTTACCATGGCTTTGTTTTCCTGTGGTAAAGGAGGCCGATGTCCCAACACAGGTTGAGGTTTTTCCTACCCTTGGATTGCGTTATTTTGTCCTACTTGGTATCTTGGAGGTGGTAGCAATTGTTCCCCTCCAGGTGGCCCATATGGTCTTTCTCTAAAATAGTTTCTTTTGTAGAAACATTCGTGGGTCTTATGGTTTGTCCATTTTTGTTTGATAGCACACCCCACTTTAATACACGTTGTACGTTTGCTCCTGGCCTTGGCTGCATGTTGCACCACTCACTTGAAGGGTCTCCTCCACAAATGTCATATTTCCACAGAGCCTCTTTCATGACTTGCTCAAATGTAACAGATGCAAATCCTTTTTGAGAGTATCATTTTGCAGTCCTTCTATGAAAAGGACTGACAGCCTCTCTCCTGAGGTAGCTCTCTAGCAGGACATCTTTCTATGTATTGCTTAGATTGAAGCAAGGCTTCCTTCACCTTTTCTTTCTCCTTGTGTCTAAATGCATAGATTTGGGAGATCGTATTATTCTTAATCCCTCTCTCTGAGAATTCCTCTGTAAATTCTCCTAGAAGTTGTTCTATGTTGGGGAATTTTTGGTTGTTTAATGGTTAGAACCAGTTCTAGGGTCAATCCAAATCCTTCGTATTGGGTATGGAAATTTGTGACCTGCTCAACCCTCAACACCTGTTTGAATATTGAAACGTGAGCATACGGATCCCCCGATCCACTATACTTTTCGGGTACACATTTGGCCACTTGAGATGGTCGCATGCATCTAGTCTCTGCAACCATTCTAACCATCCCGAGTCCTTGTGATGTGATCTCTGTAGTTTTGTATTCTCCCCTTGGAACTACAATCAATGTCCTCTCCGCCATTCTTTCATCCGGCCATTCTACTCGATCTCGTGTTATAGTCGGAGGGGTCTTAGTTGCGTAAGTTAAATTAGGTGCTTCAATGCCCTTGTGTGCTTTTAAAGAAACCCTAAACCCCATTGATCTCATGGGTCATGCATTCAAGAAACGTTGATGCACAATTGAGCCTTCCACTCTCGTTCTTATTGAAATTGCGTATCCAGTTTCTAGTCTCATTTGAGTCGTCGTGGGTTAACTTGCTCGGGGTGTACATAATATTGGTGGAGTGGTCCACCAAAGTATGCATACCGCTCTAGCTCCTTTCAATCTATAGGAGAGTATTTATAGACATGCTTATCCATCATGACCACTTGGATACTTCTCCCCTCTGTGTATGTAGAAACATATAGTCTCTTGTGGTCGGTCATCTCCTCGATGCGGGGTTCATCACATCTATAATAGAGTGTGTGCTCTCCATGATTGAACTTATATAGCCCCACATAAGTGTTGTCTGTATTAAGCCGCTCCGTCTCGTTAGTGCGTTTGAGTACCACGTTTTGCTTGTCAAACTTGGGTGGTTCATCCACTAACTCCTCATCTACCTTGTCCTTGGTGCCACTCAATCCCCATTTGTCCACAATATAGGGGTTGTGTATAACTAGGTGTATCATTCCTTCCCGATAAAAGTATATGTCTCTGTTATAGTCCATATCTACAAGGTCCTTAAACTCGCTCGGCTTGTTTTCCAACTTAACACACTAGCATCCATTCCATCCTTAATACATTTTGGCTTTAAGCTCGTTCTCAAATTGAAATTTTAGATACAATAATTTGACGTCAGATGCAGATCGAGAAGGACCTGCCCATGTGGAAGTTCCTTCCTTAAAGTTCACCCTGTTGAATTCCTCAACCATTATGGTGTATGATCTTTCTGATGAAGTATCAGAGAAACTTTCCTCTAAAATGACTTCTAGCGGATGCAGTGGATTTTGATTCACACTACCTTCAATTGAATGGTTTCTCACTTGGTCTATTACGCTGGGATTCCTATTCTAGTACGATTTTCTTGATTGCAAATACATGAAGAATTGATCTTAAAAAACCCAAACCTTGCTACCTCATTGGCTAACCTGTATTCTTCGATTTGTCTGACTTGTTGGGTCGTACTCTCTAGCACTTGTTGCAACCTATTAAAAAAATGCTTGATGTCTATAAGTTTATAGTCGCTCTTGTTAGTTCAAGCTTACAATCAACAAAATTTTTTCTGACACGTTCAATAACTTCACAATTTTGCTCGTAACATCCACAATTCAAATCCAATTACAATTTTGAAAAGACCACCAGGGTCATGGAGACTATCTCTATCTTTGGTGAAATTCTGCTCTTATTATCCCTCAGAGGAACATGGATTGCGATCCATGTTGGAAGGCCGAACTGATTTTTCTTGGTTCCAACAAAATCACCATGATTAGTAGGTAAGATCTTTGGTACTAAAATTTTTGAGAATGGATTTTTGGATTGGAATTTAGGTCAATTTTGTTACTTGCCTTGAATGGCAATACTTGGATTTTGATTTGGTTTTTGACATCCCAATTCAGTTTTGAAAAGACCACTAGGCTCCCTATAATAATGTGCTCTAGCTATGGTGCATGTTTGGTATCAATCTGTGACAGAGGAACATGGATCGTGATCCATGTACCTAAGTGTGAGTTTGCATTGAAACTTGGCACATAGCTTCCCCTTGGTCCACTGATGTCTGCTATATGGTTTTTGTGGGATTTGGACTCTTTTAGGCCAACCAAAATTCAATCCTTAGGTGTGTTTCAGGGTTTTCACCTTGAATTGTTTTTTGCCCTTTTAACCCACTTTTTGAACTTTTTTGACAATAGTTGTTTTGGGAAATGTTCTTCAAATCTTACCAGTTATCCATCTATCAAATATCAGCTCAAAATCCAAATGAGGTACATGGATCGCGATCCATGTTGGGCCTCATTTTGACATGAGATTTGGTCAGCTTATAATCTTGGGTATGGTGATACTTTTCCCCAAATCTTTTGGATTTGAACCACTTTTGCCCAACCAAAAGCAAAATTTTGTGTCTGTTTTGTGGTTTTTGGCTATCAACTGTTGTTTTGGTGTTTTGATCAGGCTTTTGCACTTTTTGTTGTGGACTCTTTTGGAAAAGTTGCTCCCTCAGTTCTCAGGAGTGTACTGATCGATTATCGTGTCCAAATGTCAACTTGGTACATGGATCGCGATCCATGTTGGACATCATCTGCTCATGAAATTTGTCATGCTGGTTCCTTGCCTTTTGTTGAACCAATTCTCACCTCTTTTTGAATTTGGACAACTACAAGTTCAGTTCCCCCAAATTTTACTTAATTTTCAAGGTTTTGTACAAATTCGCCCAATTTCTTTAGCAACCTATTTTTGGCCAAACTCAGGATTTTGGTATCTGAGAGTCAGTTTGAACAAATGAAGGCAATTTTTAGTCAACTAGCCATAGAGGTACATGGATCACGATCCATGTTGGGCAGGCAATATGGGAAAAAATTGTCCACTTTGCCTCTTGCAAGGTTGTATATCCCTTTTTGCCAAGTTTTGTTGCGTTTAATTTAGCTCAAAAGCTTTGGCCATCAATTTTGCAAATTTTTAGAGTTATGGTCTTTGGTACCAAAATAAGGTTTCAGATAGTTTTTACCCGGATCCTTTTAGCCCCAATTAATGGTGGAGCTGAAATGTATCTACAAACATAAATGAGTTTAACAGTGCAGAAATGACAACTCAATGTATGGTGAAACGGTCCTTTTCAAGCATAGGGAAAATCAGAGAACAAAATACTTCTTGTACTTCACTCACAACTCTCTTTGCTTATAAGAAATCCTAGAGTTAATCTCCTAATCAAATAGGAGAGTAGTGGCTCAAGGGACTAAGATCTAAGAACATGATCACACCGGCTAAACGACGTACTAATCAAGCATTGACATGTAGTGAGCGACAAAAGAAAATGGTTAACAACTAAGTGTGTGTGATCACAATTAATCTAGCATAAAAGTTATATTCATTTAGAAACTAATTATATTAGCAAGAACTAGTGTATTCTAGGATTTGATATTGCTTTGATACGAATTGTTAGTGTAGGTTGATAGGAGAGGATAGGTTAAGTGAGAAATTCATAGCTTAAGCATAATTTATAGAGATCAGTGTAAATACACAAGAGAATACTGCACAAATTAGCTTGATTATTCAAATCATAAATGTGTATATTGTTTGTTGTTAAGTAGAGCAGAGAGAGAGAGAGAGAGAGAGAGAGAGAGATTATAGGTGTTGCCTTCACACTAATCTATTGATGAAATCCTAGAGTTAATCTCCTAATCAAATAGGAGAGTAGTGTCTCAAGGAACTAAGATCTAAGAACATGGTCACACCAGCTAAACAGCGTACTAATCAAGCATTTATATGTAGTGAGCGACAAAAGAAAATGATTAACAACTAAGTGTGTGTGATCACAATTAATCTAGCATACATATTTTATTAATTTAGAAACTAATTATATTAGCAAGTACTAGTGTATTCTAGGCTTTGATATTGCTTTGATATAAATTGCTAGTGGAGGTTGATCGGAGAGGATAGGTTAAGTAAGAAATCCATAGCTCAAACATAATTTATAGAGATTCGTGTAAATACACAAGACAATAATGCACAAAATAGCTTGATTATTCAAATCATAAATGTGTATATTGTTTGTTGTTAAGTAGAGCAAAGAGAGAGAGATTCTAGGTGTTTCCTTCTCACAACACCTTTAGGTGTCACATGCTTAGCTTTCCACCTCTTAAGCTGACTATGTTCTTCATACATCACATGCCACATCACATTGTTCACATGGATTTTGTCTACTTGGCATATACAACACATATTTAGGTTAAGAGGTTTCTCACACACATGGATGCAACAAAGGTCTCTCTCTCTCTCTCTCTCTCTCTCTCTCTCTCTCTCTCTCTCTCTCTCTCTCTCTCTCTCTCTCTCTCTCTCTCTCTCTCTCTCTCTCTCACACACACACACACACACACACACACACACAGAAGAAGAAGAAGAAGAAGAAGAAGAAGAGAATATTTAACACCATAGGAATAATCCAAAGAGACCTTAAAGATCTATCTAATGAGTCTTGAACTCAAGCCATGTTATCAAGAGGGAACTAGGTTGCACAATCTACAACACTTGAGAGAGAGAGAGAGAGAGAGAGATCAAAGAAAAACATGAACAGGAAGAAGAATAAAACATTAGGAAGAGAATGGGGCATAAAAGGTGGCGGGGTAGATAGCCTAGACATGCTTATATAAAAATGCTTTTTCTTTTTTTCTTGAAAAGTATATGCAAATTTTCCTAGATCTAGTTGGAGTTACTCTCCACCAAAAGTACTTTTTCAATTTTTAAATATTAAAAGTTTCCCTCTTTGTCTTCTCTCCCTTCTTCTTTGTCCCCCTCCAAAGGTGTCCGAATCTTTCTGTGTGTGTGTGTGTGTGTGTGTGTGTGTGTGTGTGTGTGTGTGTGTGTGTGTGTTGAAAGTGTAGATCTGCAATCTTTATCCTCACTCTTTCTCTAAAATGCCATGATATCTTTCTCTCCTCTTATTCTCATGTTGGGGAACCTTTTCGTAAAGTAGTCTACCACACATCATTTTAGATTTGTAACATCTCCTTCTAGATTTTCAACCTCTTCCTCCATAGCTACATCATCTCCTTCTAGACGTACAACCTCTTTCTCCATAGCTACAACATCTCCTTCTAGATTTGCAACCTCTTTCTCCATAGCTCCAAAATCTTCTTCCAGATCTACAACCTCTTTCTCCATAGCTCCAACATCTCCTCCTAGATCTTCAAGCTCTTTATCCATAGCTCCAACATCTATTTCTAGATTTTCAATGTCTTTCTCCATATCTTCAACATATCCTTCCTTGATCAAGGTTCCCTAGCTCACTTTCATTCTCTTCCCAAGCTTACATCTCACTTTCAAGTTCCATAACCTCTTTCTTGATGTGCATTATCAACTTTCCTACTGTTGTATCTCTTTCCACAATTGCTGGCAATATCTCTTTCCTGAATCCATCTCTCTCTCTCTCTCTCTCTCTCTCTCTCTCTCTCTCTCTCTCTCTCTCTCTCTCTCTCTCTCTCTCTCTCTCTCTCTCTATGAGAACTATGCACTATGCAAGTAATTTCTACCAAGAGTGTGCTTATTCATAGCTACCAAAGGATTACAATGGAGTAAAGATCTAATGTGCATGGTACCAATGCAGGAGTGTGCTTGCTCATACCAGAGGATTACAATGGGGTAAAGATCTTGTGTTAAACAACATATACAACATGCTGGTGAGCATACTAGATATTCTAACTAGCAAAAATGGTGTTAATTAGCATACAGATTTTGTTAACTAGCATACTTTGTATGCTAGGTAGATTACTAGGCATGCTAACTAGCATACTCATTATGTTAACAACATACCTAGCTTACTAGAAATGCTAACTAGCATAAACCTTGTGCTACACAACATACTCATCATGCTAGTGAGCATACTGGGTATGCTAACTAGCATAAAGGGTGTTAAGTAGCATACATATTGTGTTAACCAGCATACTCTGTAAGATTACTAGGTTTTTATTTAGCATACATATTGTGTTAACCAAGATGCTCTATATGCTAGGTGGGTAACTAGGCATGCTAATTAGCATACTCATTATGCTAAACAATATACCCAGCATACTAGGAATGCTAACTAGCATAAACCTTGTGTTAAATAGCATACTTAGCATGCGAGTGAGCATACTATGTATGCTAAGGAGCATAAAGGGTGTTAATTAGCATACATATGTGTTAACCAACATACTCCATAAGATTACTAAGCATGTTAACTAGCATACTCACTATGCTAAACATCACACCCAACATACTAGGAATGTTAACTAGCATAAAAATTTTGTTAACAACATACTCAGAATGCTAGTGAGCATACTAGGTAGATTAACTAGCATAAAGGGTGTTAATTAGCATACATATTGTGTTAACCAGCGGTCCCTATATGCTAGGTAGATTACTAGGCAAGCTAGGTAGCATACTCATTATGTTAAATAGCATAGCCAGCATACTAGGAATGCTAACTAGCATAAACATTGTGTTAAACAACATACTCAACATGCTAAACAACATACTAGTTATGTTAACTAGCATAACATATTGTGTTAACCAACATACTCTGTATGCTAGGTAGATTACTAGTCATGCTAGCTATCTTACTTAGCATGTTAATAAGCATTTTGAGTATTATGTATAGTGTGGTTACGAGTATCAATTTACAGATGAGAATGCTATTGATCAGTATACACAAGTTATTATGCACTAGAGATGCAATACATAGAATGCATAAGTTATGACACAAGTATTTGATCGATCACCCGAGGCTCGTTTAGGAGGTGCACAGGGTCTTTTATGTAGCTTTTTCTCCCCACTCTCTTTCAAAAAACATCCTTCTTGTTGGGTGAAATGCGAGTCTTCTCTCTCTAAAATGTGTAGACCAATCCTTAATTTCATTTGTGACAAGGCTATGATGGTGTTGCTTGTGACATGCAACCAATGAAAACAATTGACCATCAACACAAGGCTTGGCTCGCCGTGATTTTTCCTTGAACAAGGTGCAATGACTGACTTTTAGTACCTTGGAGAATTTTTCAATAGGTATGTTTTCCTTTGAATTCAACATCATCTACAAGGATGCATTCTTGAGCAACAACTCCTTGTTAGACCCTGGCCACTTGACAATAGCCAGTGTGTTGCGTGTTGGGGTATAAAGCCCAATGTGGTCGCCCAGGTAAGTGGGCGGGCCGCCAGGTATGTACACATATTCTTTTGTAAAAACCTAGTAAGAACTCACTATGCTCTACACATTACAGTAGAGCGAGTTCACCATATTGTCGTGCTCTTCTTCTCGCACTCTCTCTCGCGTCGCAGTTCCCCTCGTACTCCTTCAACTGGTATCAGAGCTCAGATCGAGGCTCGGGGCAGCACTGCAGGAGGCTAGAGTCACCAGCTCAGATTGGAGTGAAATTTGACAGGCGAAGACACGGCCCCAAATCTTGTGGAAAGCTCGAAGGGCTTGGTGTTCTCAGAATTTCATTCTGAGGTCATTTCGGCCACCGTTCGGCTTCGACAAAGGTCTGCGCAGGCCATTTTCGACGACGTGGTCTTGACGGGTGCAGATCCGACTCTGCAAATTTGGGGTTTTTGGCCTACGACTGCAGGTGCTGAGGATATCGACACTCCCAGAGTGTTGATTTGTGGCTGTCTACACATCGAAGGACGGCTCACAGTTCTTGGAGGCGTGTCACATACGACATGGGCGCATGTACACACAGAATGTAGGCGACATCCACTAGTTCATCAGGTAGCTTGTGTTTGCTGCTTGATATTCCAAATTTCATCCTGACATTGCAGGTACTTCCACATGGTATGTATTGTCAGAGATGATGTATGTCTGTTGAGGGTTTACTGGCTGAGAGTCACGCAGCAAACAACCGCCGCAGCGGTTACAGCATACAGTGGGAAATTTGTGGATGTATGACTTTGTGGGAAGTCTATGTACTGTCAAATTTACTGTAGCCTTTGTTGAGGGTCGAGTGAGGTTTTATTAAGCTGAGGGATTCTCGAATGTTGAGATCCTTTCGGTGATACAGGTCTTGGAGCGATCCCTCGAGCACCCTTAGATAGGCAGCTAGGATGTATTGACTGTGAGTTAGACAGTTGGGATTGCATCTTTGCTTTACTGCCGTTGAGGCATTGTCACAGTCTATGCTTACAGGACAGTGACAAGACAGTGAGAGATAGTATAGGTGCAGGACAGGTTTACCCGCAGCTTACAGTGTCAGAGAGACAGTGTTTTTGAGCTGTTTTTTGGCCTGTTTTTTGAGTACACCAGAGCCATTTTACAAAGGAGACTCTGCCGAAATTTAAGCAGAATCTGAAGCTTTCTTGGTTCATTTGACAGGTTGATATTGGTTCAGAGGTCAGTTTACAGGGGAAACTCTGTCGAATTTTTCCCAAGAAAGTAAACCACTGTGAAGCGTAGCTATGGCTGGATCACAGGACACTGCTCTTTACAATATCAAGAAGCTGGATGGAACCAATTTCCCATTGTGGAAGAAGCAGATTTGGCATGTGTTGGTACAAAAGAAGCAGATAAAACCTATAAAGCTCAAGGGGATAAAACCAGAAGATATGGACGAAGATGAATGGAGCGAAATGGATGAATTGGCACTTTCTACCATTATGCTGACTTTGGCAGAAAGCGTTTACTTCAATGTAGCAGACGAGATGTCGGCTTATCAAGCATGGTTAAAGCTGAGTGATCTTTATGAGAAGCAGAGTGCAGCTTCACAGGTATACTGGCTTAAGAAGCTTGTTGACTTGAAGATGAAAGAAGGGACACCTATGTCCAATCATCTGAATGAATTCAACACAATCTACAGTCAGTTGTCAGCTCAAGGTGTCAAGTTTGATGAACCTGTTAGAGCTATGTTCCTATTGATCACATTGTCGGAAAGTTGGGACACTTTTCGCACAGCTTTGAGTAATTCTGCACCTCCAGATGGTTTGAACATAGCAGGTGTAGAAGGAAGTCTGCTTACTGAAGAAACCAATTGAAAGACAATGGACAAAGGCAAAGGAACAGCCTTAGTTGTCAGGGGAAGGACCAAAGAAAAGTACAAAGGTGGAAAGAGGAATCAGTCTCGTAGCAAGTCCCGCAGTGCTAAAGGCAAGAGTGACCTAGAATGCTACCATTGTGGCAAGAAGGGTCACATGAAAAGAGACTGCAGTGAATGGAAAGCAGAAAAAGGCAAAGAGAAAGCTGAAGACCATGGTGAGAAGAACAAGTCCTCACTGAAGATTTAAGAAATAAATGTGACAAACACTGTTGCAGAGGATGACAGTCTAGTGTTAGGAGACATCTACTTCTTGAAGAATACAATGGACTCAGCTCTTCTTACAGCATCTGATGGAAATGCACTGAGTGACTGGATTATAGACTCAGGGGCATCACTTCATGTGTCTCCAAACAAGGAGTGGTTTACTTCTTATGTGACCACTAAAGATCATGTTCGGCTAGGCAATGGGAAGACATGTGAGATCTTAGGTGTTGGAGATGTTCAATTGAAGTTTCAGAATGGCTCTTCTTTCACACTGAAGAATGTGAGACATGTTCCCGCAATTACAAAGAGCTTGATCAGCACAGGTTTACTTGATGATGCTGGCTACGTCACCACTTTTGGACAGAACATGTGGAAGATATCCAAGGGTTCTATGATAGTAGCACATGGAGTAAAGTCTGGAGGACTTTACATGATTTATGTATCAAATGTCTCTAAAAATGTAATCAATGTAACCGAGAAGCCGAACGTTTCTTTGTGGCATAGCCGGTTAGGACATATGTCCAAGAAGGGAATGGAAATCTTGTCTCGTTCTGGTTATTTGCCTGGCTTTTCATTTAATGATTTTGAATTCTGTGAACATTGTCTGTATGGTAAGCAAACACAGCAGCCACATAAGCATAGAAGCAGTAGAAGAGATACACAGTTGGCACTTGTTCGTAGTGATTTGTGTGGACCTATGCCTAACCTATCTCTAGGGGGAGCTTCTTACTTTATGACATTTATAGATGATTACTCGAGGAAAGTATGGGTTTACTTTCTCAGGCACAAGGATGAAGCGTTTAGTGTTTTCAAAATGTTTGTGACACTTGTGGAGAATCAAAGTGGCAAGAAGCTTAAATGCTTACGCACTGACAATGGTGGAGAGTATGTTTCAAAGGCCTTTCAGGACTTTTGTGAGTCAAAAGGTATAAAACGTGAACTTACTACTCCTTACAATCCTCCTCAAAATGGTGTTGCTGAGAGGATGAATAGGACCATACAAGAGAAGGTTAGAAGTATGTTGTCTAATGCACAGCTGCCAAATGGGTTTTGGGCTGAAGCGGTATCAACAGATGTTCATCTTGTAAATAGATCTCCTAGCAAGGTTTTGCAGAAGGATTCAGTGCCAGAGATGGTATGGTCAGGCAAAATGCCCTCATACAAGCATCTCAGAGTCTTTGGCTGTGAGGCATATACTCACGTTCCAAAGGAATTTAGGAACAAACTTGAGCCAAAGAGTAGAAAGTGCATCTTTCTAGGCTATGGTAATTCTAGTGAGATGGGGTACAGACTTTGGGATCCCGAATCCAAAAAGGTTGTCCGCAGCAATGATGTTCACTTTAATGAATCCAAATATCATTCTAAACCAGAGAGGGTTGAGGAGATTAGAAGAGTTCTCTTCCAAGAAGATGGACCTGCACGTGCAAGACAAAATGTCAGGGCTCAAGAGGAGCAAGGACAGGATAGAGTGAAACCACAGGTTGTGGCTGAGCCTGAGCCACCTATTGTGCATAGATCTGGACGTGTCACGCGACCTCCTGATAGGTTTGTTCCTTCTATGAACTATGTCATGTTGACTGATTGCAATGAGCCTTCATGTTACAAGGAAGCAGTGCAAATGAAGGACTCCGGGAATTGGCAATTGGCCATGCAGTCAGAGATGACAGCTCTGCATAAAAACAAGACATGGAAGCTAGTTAAATTACCACAGGGCAAAAAGGCTCTACCTTGTAAATGGGTTTACAGGTATAAGATCACCACTCATGATAGTCAGCCAAAGTACAAAGCAAGGCTTGTTGCCAAGGGCTTTAAGCAAGAACAAGGCATTGACTTTGAGGAAGTCTTCTCTCCGGTGGTCAAGATGACTACATTGAGATGCTTTCTTGCATTGGTTGCCATATTAGATTTGGTGTTGCACCAAATGGATGTCAAGACAGCGTTCTTGCATGGTGATTTAGATGTGGAAATTTACATGCAGCAGCCAGAAGGGTTTGTTGAGAAAGGCAAGGAAGATTGGGTATGCCAGTTGTTAAAGAGTCTTTATGGATTAAAACAATCACCGAGGGCATGGTACCATAAATTCCACAAGTTTATGCTTTCTCAAGGCTACAAACGTAGTGAGTTCGATCACTGTCTATATACAAAGAAGGCTAAGGATGGTAGTTGGATGATCCTTATTTTGTATGTGGATGACATGTTGATTGCTGGCAAGCACTTGGAAGAAATTTCAGCTTTGAAGTCAAAGATGGCAAAATCGTTTGACATGAAAGACATGGGTGAGGCAAGTCATATACTTGGTATGCGCATTGAGAGAGACAGATCAAAGAAGTTGATTTGGTTATCTCAAACAGAGTATATTGACAAGGTTTTGCAACGTTTCAATATGGAGAAGGGAAAGGCATTGAGTGTTCCATTGCCACCATATGTGAAACTTAGCAAACAAGATTGTCCTGTGTCTGAGGAAGAACAGGCTGAAATGGATAAGATTCCATATGCGTCTGCAGTGGGTAGTTTGATGTATGCAATGATTGCTACTCGCCCAGACATTGTATTTGCAGTGGGAGTAGTAAGTCGATACATGTCAAACCCAGGCAAGAAACATTGGGAGGCAGTGAAAGGAATATTGAGATACTTGAAAGCTACAAAGAGTATGCGTATATGCTATGGGAGTCAGGAGCTAAGTGTAAAGGGTTTTACAGACTCAGATTATGCAGGTGACTTAGACAACCGAAGGTCTACGTCAGGGTATGTCTTTACATTGGCTGGTGGAGCAGTATCATGGCGTTCTAGATTACAAGATTGTGTTACTCAGTCTACTATAGAGGCTGAATATGTTGCAGCATCAGAGGCATGCAAAGAATCAATTTGGCTTAATCGACTAGTAACAGATTTGGGAATCAAAGAAGAGATGCCTGTGTTATATTGTGATAGTCAAAGTGCTATACAATTGGCTCGCAATCCAGTTTATCACTCAAAGACAAAGCATGTGGATGTGAAGTATCATTTCATCAGGGAAATGCTCGAGGATAAGCAACTTCAGCTTGTCAAAGTTCACACCATAGAAAATCCTGCTGATCTACTTACAAAAGGACTTCCCTCAGAGAGCTTTGCGCATTTTCGTAAGCAGTTAGGTGTAGGGTAGTACATCACTTCTCTACATCTCTTGTATATTAGCTTGTATAGTAGCTTCTCTCACACTTAAAGTACCACATTGGACTTTAAGTGGGAGGTTGTTGGGGTATAAAGCCCAATGTGGTCGCCCAGGTAAGTGGGCGGGCCGCCAGGTATGTACACATATTCTTTTGTAAAAACCTAATAAGAACTCACTATGCTCTACACATTATAGTCGAGCGAGTTCACCATATCGTCGTGCTCTTCTTCTCGCACTCTCTCTCTCGCGTTGCACTTCCGCTCGTACTCCTTCATTTCGTACATTGGAGACATTTGGGCTCTATATAACAGCCTCCTCCACTAAGGACTAGTCCGACCACAGATTGGCCCCCGGGGAGTCCACTATGTGAAAATTGCATATAACATGTGTGAACAAGAGGTATTTAAATAATCCCTTACTTGTATATTTCCAAGTATTATAATTATCCCTTGTCACTAGTCTGGTAACCTAACAGGACATAAAAGTGTTCTTTCAGGGTTTTGGAAAACAAATTCCAAAACCATAGTAGATCCACTCATTTTGAAAAATCCTTTCATGAGCTTATAGTTCAAGGACTACTACACATGGCAAAAATGAGAAACTTGTAAAATTCCTCATCTCTTGGTCACAACAAGCCTCCAAAGCTGATGGACCAGTGTATTTTGTCTAAAACAACCGTTTCTTACGGTTGATTGCATATAAATAAAAGTGGAGATTTTTGTAGGACATGAGATAAAATTTCCCATTAACTTCAATGAGTTGGTGATCAAAACATATGGTTGCTTTTGTCTCACTTTTTTTTTGGGCAAAAAAATTAGGTACAAAAAAGTTACATTTTTGCCATTGTGCGGAACCATCATCAAAGTTTCTATAGTCACGCTCAATATTGATACTATATACATGTTTTCTCAGTTCCCTTTGGGCCTTTGAATACAAAAGGAGCCATGGAGCATGTCAAAAGAATAATGGATCTATCACTAAGTGGAACCTTGGGGACAATGATGAAGTGCTAAATACAGCAAACATGAGAAAACTGGGTTTAGCATTATGACATCTAGAAATAGAAACTACTCAATATGTAGCCAAATTTGTAGTTTATGATTAGACATGGTTACTACCTAGAAAATACACACAATTGGCCTAAGAAACTAGCAATATTGACAAAGCTATACTTGCTACACTAAAATGTCTCGTTTTCTTCAGCAATTAAAAAACTCAACCATCATCGTATACTATGCTATATAGCGCATTAGGTCCCCAAAAACTTAAGGAAGACTAGTTTTATAGTATACATGCCATATACACAAGGCAAATTGCATTTGGATATCAAGAAAGCTACCAAAAAAATTATAAAAGTGCTAATTTTGGCCAAAAAAAGGATTACGCAATTCTTGTAAGTTGGTCTTAACTTTCAATTTTAACGCTTAGTTCTCCCTAGAAGAATCAAAACATGTTGAGAATGATAAGGGCTTATCCTCTAACAATCTAAACCTCACAAACATGAAGTTTAGAGTGGTATAATTGCAAAATTTTGAAAAAAAAAAACTAAAAGCAGGACTCGTTTTTTCACACAATTTAGGTTTGAAAATGTTGTGCAAGAGTAAGGTTAATGGTGAGATTGATATTCAAAAAAAAAAAGTCAAGTTCTTTTTAGCTCACAAGGCAACTTGTTCTATATATAGCACCTAGAAATTCATTTTCATACTCTTCAAATAATTCAAGCAAAATGGTCACTTAACAAGACACAAAAATGTCCAAGGACATAAAATTGTCCTGTTACCATTCTAGTGATAATTATGTAGGCATTTAAAAAAAAAAACTAGGCCTTATATATGTGAACTTTTACTTTCTCAATTAAAAAACCCTTTATGTAAGTACTTTTTTTTTATAAATGTACCTAATTATAAATCCCTTATTTTGTTCGCATTTGCTCTCTTACATATTTCCTAGTGGAGGTCCCACGGATTTTCCCGAACAAGCAGACGTTGAGCAACAAGATTCCGGATTTCCCACTTTGCTTCTGTAATTAAACCTTCAGTCTGACTCTTGAAAGCTCTCACAATCCCGGAGGAGATTTTCTTCTTCTACTCATCATCAATGGTATTATGTCCTCGCTCAACTTTCATTTGTTTGTACTCTCACTGTTTACTCTTTCTTTCTCTCTCATATTTCCTGATAGCAGAAAGAGCTGGATCTTGGGAGTTGTAATTCATTGCATGTAATGCCTCCCTTCTTTCTCATGAGGACTATAAACATGCCTAATATCTTACTTACTTGAAATCACTTAAATAAATAGCTTTCAAACTTGATGCTCTAATTTCAAACATGCAATGATGTGACCAACTAGACCAATGACTTTATTTAGAGAAGGCTAACCACAAGATTTGCTTACTATCATATAATAGTGTGCCTCCATTTCAAGCATTGGAGCCTCATTGGAGCTAGTGGCAATAATGTTGTCTGCTGGTTCTCCATATCTGTAGTTCTATGCTGGAGCGAGGGAGAGAGCTCAGCTTTGACACCTCAACTCCGAGACAGCATGCCCGGCACAAGGAACAAGAGAGAGAGAGAGAGAGAGAGAGAGAGAGAGAGAGAGTTTGCGTTGCACACGCGTACACACACACAAACACACACACACACACACACACACTGCTATACCCCATGTCGTCTTTAGTAACTTAAAAAACAAGGCACGCCCCAAATGAGAGGGGATGAATAATATTTTTTATGACATTCTAAATTCAAATTGCACTTGCTCTTTTGTTTTCTATATATGCTAACAAGCACAAGTACCTAGCATTGTTCGGGGCGACATTTTTAGTGACAGGTTAAGATGCTTATACCCTATGCGTAAGTTTCTTAAAACAATTGCATATTCAGAGATGTGTGCCTCCATGCTTAGAAAATCAATTGACAAACATATGGTATAAGTCTCTTACAAGAATTGCATATTCAGAAATGTCTGTGTCCATGTACCATTCAGAAAGCATTTAAGTACTTAAATTTGAATTTTATGTTAATTTTCAGTAGAGAAAATGAATAGAAAACTAAACTTGTGCACATGCACTACAACATTAGTATGCTATTTTTTAAAGACTTAATTACTTTTAAAGTTGACAAATTCACAACTCAAGAAACTAATGAACTACTAAGAGAATCACCTACATTGAATTAAAATTAAAAGAACTTAACTTAAACTTTACGACCAGTAGTTATACATAGAGATGGGATGTAGAACAAAAAAAATTAAGATAAGGCGTCTGAGCTTGTGCAATGATACACCGTGGGAATGAGATGTCCTTTCAAGTAAAACCTTTCATTTTTCTAAATCGTACAACTTTGCTATTCACACAAAAGGAATAATATTCAAGAAATTTATATCTAAGATTGAGGTACTCGCAAAGATGGCTACGATGCGAGTTATCATTAACACGGATATTAAGCACAATATCATTAAAAAGTTTCCACTGGCTCCCACTATACAAAGTTAAATGGACAAATATATGAAAGAAAAACACACCAAATTGTGCATATGTTTGAAGCAACCTAAGAGGTAAAAGCATAAACGAGACAATCCAAAACATTTAGATAGAAGCAGAACATGCACAATTTGCAAAAAACCTAGCTTGAGGCAAGGATGTGTCAAGGTTCAACTGAGAAGCTATATACTTGTTGTACCTTTGCTAGACACTTGTTATCTTGAGTTTGCTTGATATCCATGATTTTTCCCTTCTGGTGATGTGCTTGAGAAGCCATGTCTCCTTGACACCTTGTGTCACCCACATAAATCGTTTGTAGTCACAACAGCAAGCCAAGAACTACTATCATCTTGCACACTACTACAACTTATTGAGCCAATAAAACTCCCACGTTGATGAGCACCTGAACAAGCTATGAAAGAAATGCAACACATCCTGCAAAAAAAAAATCACTATTCACTTTTATATACACAATTGTTCTTAATGCGACATGCCCAAAAATATTGAGATGTATACAAAGACAAACAATGGCACTGCTACAAATCTCTACATGCAAGATGAAAACGAAAACCAATATGGTGCATGAGCAAAGCTACGAGAACTTTGAAAATAAGAATGAAGCTCACTATTCTTACCAACATATATGTTGGAAGAAGCCTAATAATCTTACCAAACAATGCTCCTGTGCAGAATCTCCAAAATAATGTGGATGAGTGAGGGGGACCATTTTGGATCTACATGAGGAATACGGAATGAGGAAGGTGTTAATAAAGATACTCTAGAGCAGCGAGTGCTTTGATCTACACCTTTATGTAGAGGTGTGAAGGTCAGGTTGAGTGATCAACATTACCTTCACATCTAGATGAGGAAGGAGGACCAAGGAAGGTGTTGATAAAGATACTCTAGAAGCAGTAAGTGCTAAAGATCTACAACTCAAATAGAGGTGTGAAGGTGAGGTTGAGTGATTAATGGAGAAGGGAGGTTTCAAACCTCTGTTACAAGAGGTATTTGGAGGGAAAAGTGAGTTTAAAGAAGGTGATGCAGGTTTTACAGTTGGAGGGGAGAGAGGATAGATGCAATAGCCTTGGAGAGAATAAAGAGGAGAGAGAGAATGCCAACACATTTTTAGTGGGAAGTGGGGGAGTCAACAACCTCTAAAGAGAGAAAGAGTGGGTTTTTACCCGAACTTTATGAAAAAAGATTCATTTTTTAATTTTCTTATTTTATCAATAAAGTAAAGATCCCTCCACCTCTAGGCCTACAAGTTTGACCACTCACTTTTAGGACCTGTCACACCTACCATTTTAGTCCACATAGCAGTCCCCCATTTTCTCATTCTTTGAATCTCATTTTTAATTCCATGACAAATAAAAAGGCCCTCCTACACACCAATTCCCTTCCTAACCAAAGAAGAAGGAGAAAAAGAAGGAAAAGAAACAAAGGAGACAACATTGTAGTAGTAATCTCCACAGTACTATGAAAAGTCCATTTTGATTAACTTGATTAGTTGTCAACTCTTGGCATGACTATCAGCTCCCTCCCTCCCTCCCTCCCTCCGTCCTTCTCGCTTCTCTCCTTTAGAGGAACTACAAAATTTTGAAGTAGTCCTACCTCCAGGTTCTCTCGAATGGAACAAAAATATTTACACTATAAACCCAAACATGTGGAGTACTAATGTAAACCCAAACATGTGAGTACTAATGTAAATAAACGCAAAACAATGATTTGTTCATTCTTCATTTTGGTGCTCAAAATGGATGATGCAAGTATGCACCATGCCATTTCGCTGCTAGTAAAGCACAAAAATTCTACTTGTGGGACATAAATGATGTGGTTAAAGGTGTTGCATTATGTCATACAAAGCCTAAGAGCTTAAAGTTAACATGGTTAAAAAACCATGTCATTTGACAAGTAGAAGAGTTGCTATCCAGGAGACAATCTCCTTTATTGGGGGCAAGCATAGGGTCACAAGGTAGTGAGTGGTATCGTATACTACCAGTATAAAAAACAAAATTTGTTAGTAGTTTGCTCCTTTATTGGTGGCAATGTAGGGATGGGTGCTAGTACTGTTGTTCACTACGAGCATGAAAGAAAATTTGGCTTTTTTGTTTGCTTCTTCAAAGTCCAAAAATTTTGGAAAAATTTTCACACAATCTCCTTTGAAGTTTAATTGCATTGCTGCCCCTAGAAACCACTCGTGAGAGCCTTTTATCATGTCAAAGTCATGATCAGTGACTTTGAAAACCAAATTTTAGGTCCATTTCTGATGACAAGAGGCTCCAAAGCTCCATCCACAGTGCATGAGCCTTGATTCTTGAAGTGATCTTCGAAAGTGTTGTTGATTACTTTTGATCATGGGAAACTGTCAATGAAGTATTTGCATGATCTAAGGTGGTGAATTGGACATCATGGGTGTCTTAGATAGGAGAGTCTTTGGAAATGCAAGTTTGAATATCAAAGCATTGAAGGGAAAGAAGATATAAAATTGACATTTAGTCCCACATACAGCCTTCAACAACGTGAGCAACCAACATGACATGTGATATGAAGCCCAAAAGTTAGGAAGACTTGCTAAAATCATGGTCAAAACTTAAGTTATAAGCAAGTTGCCGTTGATAAGTAGTAGCCTCACCCATCGTTCACAAGAGCAACAATCCTCAAAAGCTTGGAAGAAGACCACTTTTCACGTTCAGCCTTGATCAAGAAAATCGCAGCACCCAAATAAAGATTTAGAGCTCATCCATCTAGGGAAAAGAAAGGTTTTGAAAAACTGTAAATGCCAGGAAAAGGTCCACTTCGAATACAACCTGAGGTACTAAAGTCTAAATAAAGAACGTGGATTATTTTGACTCAACTTTAGAGAGAGTGAGCGGAGTATTTGAGGTTCTTGGTCATGCATACACAGCTAGAAACATATCTATGCCTGCAATGTGTCTGTATAGCAAACACACTAGTATGCTTGCTACTCAGTCATACCTCCCAAAATCGAAGGGATCGATTGCGGAATGTTCCACCAATTGCGGAATGTTCCACCAAGGCTACTTATATATACACACCTAGTTTGTCATTGTCCATTGTGTTACATGCATGCATGTATGTGCACCCTTATGCAAGATCGATGACTCATAACCTTGACAAAATGCCCAATTTTTTACCTTGATACTATTAAGGCTCAATGAGACTACGACAGGAATTTTCAACTTCAATTGGGGAATTTACACATAATTAAGGTATTTCATACTATGCTTGGAGAGATATGTGCTAAATAGTTAAACGTTCTTAACAATATGACCTTTTGTTTTTCACATTGTTTGTAATGTTTTTGGTGTCTTTTGTGGGTTTTTTTTTTTTTTGGCAAAAGGGGGGGGAGGAGGAGGAGGGAGGGGGAGGAGGGGTTTGGCATGTCTTAAGGTATTCTTTTTGTCATAAAATCTAATATCTAACCAACCCAAATGATTTTCTCATGTTAAACTGATCATCTAATGTGGGGAAATAGATAGAGAACAAGAGTTATAATATAGACATGTGCTTATTGGTCTATCTCTAAACGGGACCAATAGTAAAGGGGTCCAAATGAGAGATGATATATCAAAGAGCAAAGATAGTCAATGGAGCTTGGTAGGCTTCATTGAAGACCTCCAATGGATAGTGTTAAAGGTCCTTTGACCTTAGGTAAGCTATGGCCTTGCTTGAGGTGGGAGAGAGAGAACACACACCCCCTCACACAAGGCAAGCTTTGTACCAAGAAGGCAAATAGGACACTTGTCAAGCTCCTCCTCATGGTGTGCCTAAAGCCTGTTGATTGGTCTCCAAAGGAGTCCAATGATAAACTAGTTAATTTAATTAATTGTTTTAGCATTTATCAAGTCCTCTCTCTCAAAGGGGAAAGGGGGACATGTGTCCCAAGCTTACCCTTGTTGCTTGATATACCTCTTGCATGCGATTGGCTAGGCCTGGAGGGGTCCAATGAGCTTCAAGCATAAGCTACAAGAGGGGGTCGACCAAAGCAAGAAGGGGAGTTGCTTGGGGGTTATACTCTCCCGCACACACACTTATTGTGTGAAGTCCAAAGTGCAAGAGCTCCATCTCCTTCTCCAAGCTAGTAGAGAAGTTAAGAGCCTACACCACCACTCTGCTATAGAATGCAAATCCAACCAAGAGCCATGCTTCAATGCTTAAGCTTGTCATCTTCTCCATCTTCATTACTATGCTATTATATATGCTAGCAAGAAGAGTGATGATAAGTTAGTAACTATTTCTTTCTCCTATGAATGTTTATTCTTCCTCTTCCCTACACTCATTCCCCGCTAGCTCTCTCCACCTTCGAAGGTATTTGAGGCCTTGGGAGTTGGGACTAAGGCTTGGGATAGTTAATGCTTTTTGCAAAGTTTATGTTATGCTTGTGATGCATGAAGCTTTCCATCTTCATTGCATCACCTACGTCACAAGGAACACAAAGATTGTATTGTACCAAGTCTCTCTTGATGGGAGAATCTATAATACAAATGCCTATTGGAGGGGGGGCCGGCTCCACATAAATCCGGTCCTCAATTGTTGTCATGTTCTCTAAACTCTCTCTCTTGCAAAAGTATTGTTCATGCCAAGTTAACTAAGTACTATGATTATGTTGCTACCCTCAATTAAGTTCACTCTCTACGCTCTCAAAATGTCTCATAAAAATGTTCTCTCTAATTCTCTTAATTCCGCTATTCTCAAAGTTCATAGGTCATTTCCATTACACTTTTTCGTCTAATGAAAGTCAAAGTTTTCATGAATTTGTGATCAGTAGGGCTTGTCTAAGTTCTCTAGGGAAAAGGAGTATGTCTATTTAACTTTGAAAGCATTTATTTAGATGGAATCTCGGCAGATGTTGGGGCACTTTGAGGGGTATAAGGGAGTTGACACGTGCACACAAAGAGAGAGAGAGATTTTTAGTATGGCAGCAAGGTGGATGTGAGAGATTGATGAGGCATGCAACCAATTCCTTCGCTCCCTCTGTCGGTACTAGCACATGCGCATGCGATAAATCTCTCTCTCCCTCTCCTTGCCTCACATTTCTCCTTAGACCATTAAGGTACCCAGGCAAGGGCATGATGAGCATCTTTTGCTCTTAGGCATAATGCATTGCTACTAGCGAATCCAAGCTAGCATATCCAAAGGCAAGAGAGAGTGAATGAGTGCGATGGTGGAGGTAGAGAGAGAGAGAGAGAGAGAAGAGAGAGATGGTGTGTGTGAGGAGCTGTGTGGCAGGCTCTGACTGTGCTCCTTATAGGGTGCACAAACACGTGATGATCCCAATGCGAAATCCTCCTCCTGTCTCCCTGATTCCAAGGTGTGATGGGGCTCCTTATAGGGTGCACAAACACGTGATGATCCCAATGCGAAATCCTCCTCCTGTCTCCCTGATTCCAAGGTGTAATGATCGAGCGTAACCTGTTGGAGTCTTTAGGTGACCACCTCCCCACATCCCATCCCCCTTCGTTGGGGGGGGGGGGGGCAAAGAGAGAGAGAGAGAGAGAGAGAGAGAGAGAGAAGTAGCATCTCCTCCTCAACTCTTGATGCACCCCGAGCATCCCTTGCAGAGGAATGAGAAAGGAGAGAGAGATTTTTGACCTGCATCCAATTAGGCTTCCAATGCATTGCCTCGTGTTCTCTCTCTCTCTCTCTCTCTCTCTCTCTCTCTCTCTCTCTCTCTACTTGTCAAATCTCTCCTTTTCAACACGAGCATCTGCCAGCTAAACAAATCCTTCCGAAATTGAATAGACATACAGAGAGTGTTTGCAAAAGTGTGGTGGAAAATGTTTTGACCCACATAAAAACTTGTAAATAGAAATTCTACCAATATTCCTCATCAAACACCCTACATTGTTATATACTTCAGCAAATACATTGACTTGTAATATTTGTGATATTTAGTCATTAGAAGGACAAAACGAAATTATGACCTCCTACTTCTTCCAACTGCTTGTTCTTTGAAAGAGTAGGGTGTGGGCAATTTGTGAGCAGTTTACTCTAGAATGAGGTTTTGAGCTCAAGACCTATGTGCATGTATGTATTTTTAATAAAGATGTGCGTGTGAAGCGAAGAGGTGAAGGGTGTCTGTCGTGCATTGCATATCCAGAATCCAGATTGAAAAGCAAAGGGAGAAGGCTGAAGGGGGAGTGGATGGCACACTTCTTGGCTGAAGTAGGTAGGGCACCTGAGCTGGCTACGTGGCGAACGAGCAAAGACATAGGCCTCCACACCGATAACAAAATTCTGAGCATGAACGGGAGAAGGTGGGCAACTACTGATCATCATGAACGGGGGGGAGAGAGAGATGAAGTGAGAATCGTGGCCATCATCGTCCTTCCCGCCCCAGCGTTGGCGCGCGCGCTAACACGCTGTCTCTCTCACACACACACACATCGCCCACTTCTCCAAGAAGCCGGCGCTCACTCTTATAAAGAGCCCACCATGCCCATACATACATACATACTCTCTCTCTCTCTCTCTCTCTCTCTCTCTCTCTCTCTCCCCCTCCCCAGATTCGGAATTAACTGCGGCGCTGCACAGCCTTTCTCCCTGTCTCTCCCTGTCGCCGCGTGCTTGATCAGTTAGTACTGCGCATAGCTACCTCTCTCTCTCTCTCTCATTACCCGGGTGGAGTGATGATAATGGCTGACGGCTTGCGGCAGCAAAGCAATATAACAAGTAAAGTGCTTCTCGCAAAACGACCTGCGTGTTCTGCCTTTGATGATGCTGCTGCTCAATTGCAACCTGATTCCAAAAAAACCAAATCAGTAAGCTCTCTCTCTCTATCTCTCTCCTTCAGTATCGGGTCTTGAGTTCAAGACCCATTGGATGGATAGATGTTCGAGGTCCCTTTGGGATTTTTCCTACAACGTTAAAACATCTCTTCTTCTTCTGTTTTCTCGCTCTCTCTCACTCTAATTTTCTGCGGTTTGTGCTGTATTAATAGGTGGACCAAGTGGATGATCCCTTGGCCTTGAGGTGGTCCATTCTGAAGCAACTCCTACCCCTTGGTTCTCAAGTACTAATCTCCCTACACTTTCCATCATTGCATTTCATCACATTCCAAGCTGCTTAAACAATGGGGACTTATGCCAAAATGTAGGGTGTTTGTTGAGATTTATAACCAAAATGGTCAATTTTGGACCTTCGTAATTAAGATCCAATGGAATTACAATTGGGATTTAGATTTTCAACAGGCAAATTCACATTACCAATTGGGGGATATGAGAGCATTCACTCCACACCTTCACACTATTAAGTCTCCCCAATTTCGAAAAAATAAAAATCCTTTCAAAACATCTCCAATGCATAACTGAAGGGTGAGTTTAGAAAATGGAAAAGACATGGAGGTAGAAAGTCAAGACTTTTTGTGTGCATGATGTAAATAGACACGGTCCAATGCACCTTATACGATTGTGTTTTTTGTCTTGACTTTCTTTAACGCTTTCAAGCCTTTGGAATTTTAGGAAAACCTTTTATTTATTTTTTTAGAGCTATTATGAAAGCCTTTTATTTAGTTGAAGCCATTAGGAACGTATTTAAAGCATTTATTTACAACTGCGTTAACAAAATTGCAGGGAGTTGTTTCAAAATGGCTAGGCCTACCCTCCTCAGAATAGGACTTTTATAAACTGGCTGATGAAGGCTTAAGCCAACCATTTCAACGAGAAGCAATCATAAATAGACATCCATGCAATCCTGCGCCTTTAATATATTTATAAAAGAAACTAGTCACACGCATGTGCATAGACATTGCTCTGAGAAAAAGAGAGAATTGTTTAAAGAGAGAGAATGATGCGCAAGCAATCAAATTGATAGAACACAGAAAGCAAAGAAGCAAATTTGATAAGTTGTAGTTTTCTCTACTGGCAATCAACGCTCAAGTGTCACGTAGTCATAGGAAAGTGCTCGTTATCTCCAACTATCTCGAAAATATGCAACGAGGCAATGCACTTCCCTTTGACAGTAGGGGGTACCAGCTGGAGTAAATTCTATAAAACAATGGAATCTTAGCTGATGCGGGAGTGGGGTGCGAAGGCTGTGGAAGCAGGAGCCCGAAGAGGGGGCGGAGACCATGCAAGCAGGTTCCGGGCGGTGCAATAGGCAGAGTACACACATGCGGACGAGCGACGAGCATGCCAACACAATGCGTGCAGAGAGTGAGCACGCGTGCAGAGAAGCAAAGTAATCTTTTTTCTTTTCTAGAGTTGCATTAGGGAACAACTCGGCAACCTCGTGTGAGTGGTTATGGCGGTGTAGCTGGAGACGTTTGTCTTCATGGCGTAGGTTCGAATCCCCTCTTCTCTTTTGAAAGAGAAGGAAATCCTCAAGATTCAAGAAGGTGAATGAAGTGAATCCGTACGAATCTCACGTTGAATTGAATATAATATGCTACAACCCAGTAGCTAGCTAGTAGCTAGTAGACAATAGTCATGCTTTGCACTTAAATATTTGTATATTTGTAGTGTCCTTTACCCTTAAAAAATTTCATCTAGAGATAAGTTTTGTAATTTATTAGGTGGAATTACACTTGAACCTTGGGGTGTACACCTCTAAAAATGGAAGTGCACTTCAAACCAAGGGGTATTTTATTGGGCCAAAATTTGAAAAATTTACAAGTTCATATTCACAAAATTGGTTTTTTATTACGGGAAAACATGTAAGTGTGTTTTTTCTTTAAATGCCCTTTGAATGCACATGATATAAGGTATTTCCCATAGTTGAACCAAAACTCGAGTTTTTGAAGCGACACATCACAATGCACATTGTGGTGATGTTCTGTGCCCATTTTGTCTGCACCTTTGCATAGCATACACCGACAAGCACACACCATTTGCTATGTTCCATTACCAACAAAATCATGATCCTTTGTGTAGGTGCAAGCTGAAAAGGATGAGCTCCTTCAACTTGTATTTGAGTATGTCCAAGATTTGGAAACACAAATTAAGGTATCTCTCTCTCTCTCTCTCTCTCTCTCTCTCTCTCACACACACACACACACACACACACACACACACACACATACTTATACACATGTACGTGTGCATATGCATGTACACACACACACACACACACACACACACACATTGAAAAAATGGCACATTTTTGGCGCTTGACAATTTAAGAAACTCCACACCACTGCAAGTCAATCTTTATGCGAGCAAGGGTTCAACTATATAAAATTATCTACATTATGTGCATCAAAAGTTATTATATCAATTTTAGTACTTAAAATAATTAATTATGAGGTAAAATGATCTCTATTACTTACACGTGTTTCCTTCAAATGCAATTATAATTTTGTTTTCTATATACAATTTTGAATTATCTTTAAAACATTCAATAAAATAACCCTTTTGTTGAACTCACGTGATACACTCATGTTTCTGGAGGTGTACTCCTAGAGTCTCCATACCAATTCCCCTTGTCAACTTGAATATTTTTGGCTTTGTGAAGAACCCTTAGAGGAGAAGAGAGTTAGGCGGACATTTGAAATTTTATAATTTTAAATTTGATAATCTCAATAGTGATTGGACCTACCTTATACTGTGAGTGATTGAAATCTTTTTTTTAAATAGCAATACTCACACTCTGAGTGATAATATATCAAAAGACAAAATTATACATAGCCCTGCTCACACAAAATTAGGGCATCTTGTTCCATCCACTTATGAGTCCATAGAGCCAAGCTTTTTACATGGAAACCAAACACCTAGTACATCAATCACATAAGATCGAGCATGACCAGAAAGGTTTCCACCACAACGAACCCTCTCACACAAAGTAGATAGTGCTCATAATAGACAACAATATAAGAAATACAAGATATATGATGCCACTTATCACCCGTGGACACAAGCAAACAAGAGAACATGCCCCTTCATTTACACATTTGTAACTACTAGTGTATAATCCGTCCTACGGACGGTCCATGCCAACTCCCTATCAGATAGTCCTAGCACATTTAGTCGTGCGACCAGGTAGCGGCCATCAACTGATACTATGGAATATACCATGGCTGCTCGGCGAACTTGAGCACATCGGGTCCAACCAGCCATTGATCAGTGAATTTTTCATGGAACACTCGTGAAGTGATTGGTTGAAAGAAGACGCTCATGTACGTGTCAATGCCCATTGACCAAGATGCGTCCATGTCCTTCCTTGGTTGAATCTAGGGCCTCTATGATGCTGACCTTGCACGTTTGCAGGGCTACGTCTTAGACTCTAGGACTTCACTACAAAATTTTCCTCCCTCCAAACTCCGAACCCATCAACTTTCTTTGGTAGCAGTTGCATTGTCACATTACCGTACCAAGGTTGCGTTCACTCTCTCTCTCCCTCTATGTCTATCTCTCTCTATCTTTCGTTGATGGTTGCGATTTTACATGCAGGCACCATATCTCATAAGTGGGCTAGCAAGTTTGTACTGCTTCGAGACCATCTTTAGTGAGAGTCTCAACACTGCGACTCTAAAAGCCTCGCTCTGTGACATGTCACTCAAAAACTTAAGGAAGGGGAGAGAGAGAGAGAGAGAGAGACGGGGTTTCTTAGCACTCCTCTATCCTGCCACCTTACACCTGCAACCTTTAGTTCATAAATGCACCGTTGTAAACCTGCAGCAACATCCTGAGAGAGAGAGAGAGAGAGAGAGAGAGAGAGAGAGAGATTGCGGCAATAACCCAACACAGAGCCTCAACACTCAGTAAGACTTCATGATGAGAGAGAGAGAGAGAGAGAGAGAGAGACGCCAATTGCACCCAACACAGAGCCTCAACACACACTATGAGATCCTCGATGACATCAAGAGTAGAGATAGGGAGAGAGGACTCTGGTCTTCTATCAAGAAGCGGCAAATTTTGTACCTCCTGTTCGACTGACCTTCAGCCACATCTACGCTCCAAATTTGCATCCCTTGCACGCCCTTCTACCGAGATGTGTAATTAGCCTGGAACAACTGCGTAGATAGAGAGTGTTACTTGCATTGAGGCCTTCTCTTACAAGGGCCTTCTCACATTGACGACGACGGTTCGATAACGTTCTTTTAAATTTACAATAGCTAATTTTTCCTCCATCAACCACGTGGCACGTTCCACGAACCTCTCTCTCCATTATTATAGTTAGATTAGATAGAAGCAGCAAACAACCCCTGAACCACCACCATGCGGGTTGAAAAGGGGAGCCAAGCCTCGGTGCCTCCTCCCACTCATCACTGCCGACCTGTCTCCATTTATCACTCAGAGGGCAAGTCCGTCGACAGGAGAAGCAACAAAGTTGATAGTCTTTTCTCCTCTCCCCGTGGAGGGAGGACCCCTCGCGTTTGTGAGGGAGGAACATAAATAGGGCCAGATCTGCTCGGTAGCTTCCTTCCGAGGTGCTTGTAGCTCAAAGGCAACGCCCACAGTACTATGAAACTCCTCAAATGTAGCTAGTCTCCCCCATGCCCAGTCGCGTGACCTCCCCCATGGGATCAATGGTCCCAAGTGAAAGATCTATTTGGACCATCGATCTACTGAAATTAAACTCGGGATCCCGAGTTTAGATGTTTCAAAACTAATCTCAGGATCTCGAATTTAGTTTTTACCAGCCACGGGGCCCTAATCTCAGCATGCCCTCGCTTCCCCAGCTGGGATTGAACCCTCATCGCTAGCTTGAGAGTCTGGGACCTCAACCATCACGCCCGCGTGCACTTTCTTGAAATCGATGTGCTTTTCCATAAACTTAAACTTAAAATAATAGATCTCGACATAAAAAGTAAACTCGGGATGCAAAATCAAGCTTGTGACCTCTGTTTTCAAGTAAGGCCTTTGATGCCGACCACTTCTCTCGCCCAGCTCGTAGCGCCACACCTGGCAAGCCTTGCCTTTTCATTTTTCAACATAAACGGGGCATCTACAAAGATTCTCTTTAAATAACGAATGCCCCTAAAAGTCTATCTAGCTCTAGGGTAAAACCCCCAACTTAAGGCCACCCTAGGGGCACTGCAAATTGCTGCCAGCATACTCCACTGTTTTCAGGTTGAATGGGCGCAATTGAAAGAGCTCATCAACGCCTACCTACAGTAAAAATCTCGCCCACAAACAGTGCTTCGACGACGACGCGCAACAACGTCGAAGATTTTCTGTGTAACAAAAATGGACGTGAGTGGAAAGCTACACAAGGGGGGTATTATGAGACATGGTAGCCGACAAGGCTTGAACCGAGATTCAACGGCAACGATTTAAAGTTGAGCTGAGCTAGCCACCTCGCCACAAGGCCACTTGTGTCCCAATGTTGGACCTTTACAATTTTAAATTTGGAGAGTCCAAGGTCCCATTACAAGGGGCCGGTTTTTTATTGGCCCCTTTACCCTAACTTCACTTTTTATTATGTGGAATCTTGCGAGATTTTGTTTCAATCCTCTCGTATCGTGCGTGCGCACAAGATAGTGAGAAGGAGACAAATATTGCCACCTATCTAATAATTTGAAATATTGAAAAATTTTGATCTCTGTTTCTCTCTCTCATTTTCTAAACTTCAACCCAAAGCCACAGGGGGGACGTCTTGAAATTTTCCATGGTGCAAAATGGAGGGACATCCTTGTCGTAGCCTTAGATTGTGAATAATTATTTGATCTTCTTTTGTTAAATTTATCAATGGATCTTTTTGTTTCTCGATCCTAGATGACTTGACGACGCCTCTCATTCTATTCTCAAGAATAGAATGAGAACGTTGAACCTTCACGGTTTCACCTGACTGATTTAGTAGAGGGAAAACTAGACACCTGTTTTAAAGTTTCTTTGACTGATTTAGTAGAGGGAAAACTAGACACCTGTTTATGAACTCTTTGCCAAGCGGACATTTCTCTTCCCTTTCATGTACTGTAATCAATAATGACGTAGAAGAGATATAAGTTTGACACGTAGAGTTTGCATGCTGTGATGTAAAACACCAAGCTGCACATTGAATGGGAGTCATAGGCACTTCCGGCTGCCACTAACAAATATGTAAGCATAGCATGTAGGGGGTACTAGGCTGAGCCAGTGCTCGAAAAAAACCTAGGTTTAGTGTAATCCCACCTACAAATTTTGAAATTTACCTCTAAATTTTATATTTGAAGGCGAGAAAACCTACAAAATTTTGAAGAAATTAGTGTAATTCGGTGTAAAAACCTTCAAATTTTGTCATTTTACATTTGTAGTTTCACATATGTAGGTTTGTCAAGTTTTTGGAAAAATGTTTTTTCCGAGCACTTGGTACTAGCCATACATAGGCAGGATTAGAAAAAAAGTGTGTTATATTCGTGAAATTTTTAAATTACGCCTTGAACACACGTGTTACATAACATCTTCATATAGTGGAATCCCCCTATACAAGGCTCCAATCTCTTCACTTTAAGGTTAAATGGGATGAATCAAAATGAGATGTGATTCATATCTTTAAACAAGATGCGACAAGTTTCAATTGAGTTGAGTTGCTTGTGTGCACTTTGGTCGAGTGCTTTTATGTGAATTAGAACAAGAAGGAATGACAATGTTATTTTGTGAACTTTTGCAGAGTTTCAAGCATGAAGGTGGCATTAACACAAGCGCAACACCAAGTGATCAAGAAATGGGAGCTCTTCAAAAGAAAGGCCTATGCATAGTGCCCCTCTCAAAGCTAACTAGAGCCTTCTAAAACCCCATCCTCGAAAACATTCTAACACCTAGATCTAGTCCACATACACTAATTTGTAACGTAGACTCATTTTTGAAAAACCATACACGCCACACTCATCAACTGTAATGTAAGTTAATAGATAATTCTACCAAAAAATTGAAATAGTTAAACATATGATATTGTTTTGTTAGCCACATTTGTATCGAATTCAAGTGAATCTAAGGGTAAGACCAAACAAGAACCTAGAAGAGAAAAGCTTTTTTTTTTTTTTGTGTGTTGGTGGTGGGTGGGGGGGGTGCGAGGGGGGGGAGAGAGAGAGAGAGAGAGAGAGAGAGAGAGAGACCTTGTGCTCTGCTTTTGACAAATCCTATTACCTTAAGTGGACATGGTCTTATGTTTACAAATGTCATGATCTTCATGTTCCAATTTTGATGTGTCCAATATGTCCTTAGCTTTTAGATTGTATTAATTATTTGATTCAATCTCGCACTATTGTGTGCATTCATTTCATTTGTGTAAGTGTTGTTGTGTCATTTGAAGATTCAACAAGAGTATATATTCTTGGAGAAGAAAATGGAGAGAGAGAGAGAGAGAGAGAGAGAGAGAGAGAGTTTGATACCTTTCATTGAAGCAAGTTTTCTTGTTTCTTGATTGGTACCATCTCTAGTATGTTACAATTGTGATGCGTCAATCTTGAGCCGTGTACCTCGCAAAAGAACCATGAGAAGGGTTAGAATTTAAATAAAGGGATGATATGGATCATTTGAAATATGTTCACTTTTAGATGTTGTTCCCTTTTTATGTTTGGGAACAACATTAAAATTGATGTATGAAGCTCATCATTTTCAACTATACACACGACTTGTTTACTACGGATTAGATGAAAAAATCAGCCAATGATCTGTCGAGCGAGAGAGCTCCCAATTACGCAAAGTATCACATGACTTCAAGATGCAAACATAAGTGATTGCATCTAGAAAAATGCCCTCGCTTTGCATTCGCTGGAAACAGCCTAAAGCATTTTGTGTTGAGCATATTCAACAATCAATGCATTTAAGAGACGATATTGCGGACAAAAAGATGCTCAAACACTTTTTGTGCTTTCTCAAGAGTACAACTTCTCTAATATGTGATTGGTGTTCCTACGTAGTGCCACATGTTTTCAAGATGCAAGCATACGTGATTACATCAAGAGAAATATTCTCGTTTCACATGCTGGAAACAACCAGCTAGAGCTTCTTGGCCTTGTCCCTGTTGGGCATATCCTGCAACTGATGAACTTGAAGAGAACATTCCAAACATCAATACAATGCCACATGCCTTCAAGATGAAAGCATAGGTGGTTGCAACTAGAGATGTGCCCTTGCTTTGCATCTATTGAAAATAGCCCAAGCCTTTTGCCCATCTTAGTATCCTCCAAATTCCCACATGCCTTCAAGCTGCAAGCATGGGTGATTGCATCTACAAAGATGCACTCACATCATATAGAGAGATGTGCTTGCTTTGCATAAGGTAAAAATAGACTATGCCATCCAACAATCAGTGTGTTTCAAGAGGCGACATTCCGTACAAGAAGCTCCTCAAGCAACCTTTTGTGCTTTCTGAAGAACATCATATTTGGTATACATGTTGTCCCAGGCAATGCCAAGCACAACCTCTTTCCTGGTTTTGTGAGCATGGTATGGGTGGATGTAAGTCATATTGGGATGGAGAACAACTGAGGTTTGTGTTGATGCCCATCAAACGGAGAGATACCCTCACTTTGCATCTTTTCAAAACAACCCAGGGATTTTGCCCATCTCAGCATTTTCCAAATTGCAACATGCCTTCAAGATGCAAGCATAGGTGATTGCATCTAGAGAAATGCGTTTGCTTCATATAGAGGGATGTGCTCGCTTTGCATAATCTAAAAATAGTCTAAAGCTTGTTGGCTCCGTCGATGTTTGGCACATCCTGTAATCAGTACGTTTCAAGAGGCGACATACCATACAAGAAGATCCTCAAGTACTTTTTCTGATTTTTGAAGAACACCATATTTGGCATACATGTCGTCCCACGCCAAGCCAAGCACAACTTATTTCCTATAGCACTCATGTTCAATTGGAAGCAAGCCTACTTGCTTCGAGCATGTGTTTGTATCTATAGAGATGCACTCTCGCTTCATATAGAGAGATGTGCTCACTTCCCAGCAACCGGAATTAGTATAGAGCTTTCTTACCCCGTAGGTGTTCGGTAGAACCACGTAGAGCTTATTGGACCTGTCCTTGTTGGGTATATTTCTGCAATCAATGCACTTGAAGAGACAAAATTCCACAATCGGCGCATTTCAATAGGCAACATAAACACCCATACATGTTCAATTGAGAACACTACATGTAGCTAGAGCTTACATCCGTCTCAATACATGTGCACATGTTCATAGCTTGCTTGTTTCAAAACATGCACACATGTTCAATTGAAAGCAAGCCTACTTGCTTGAGATCCTGTCGCTTGCATCTGTTGGGCATATCCCGCAATCAATGCACTTGAAGAGACAAAATTCCACAATCAATGAATTTCAATAGGGGACATAAACACACACACAGACATGTTCAATTGAGAGCACTACAAGTAACTAGAGCTTACATCTGTCTTAAAACATGTGCACATGTTCACAACTTGCTTGTCTCAAAAAATGCGAACATGGTCAGTTGAAGCCTACTTGCTTGAGATGCTGTCACTTTGCATATGCTAAAAACAGCCTAGGGCTTTTGCCAATCTCAACATCTTCCAAATTGTGACATGCCTTCAAGACGAAAGCATAGGTAATTGCATCTACAGAGATGCGCTCGCTTCATATAGAGAGATATGCTCGCTTTGCATCAGCTGAAAATAGTATGAAGCTTCCTTGCCCCGTTGCCCGGGGGATTCACCATGGAAAACTTATCGCACCACGTAACTGCAGTGGGAGGGGTTTTTTTAAAAATTTACATAAGCGTATAAGTTAGAAACAGGCCCCCAATAATTTATCTCCCAAACCTAAAAATAAGGGAGGGGGTATCATATTTGGGGGGGGGGGGGGGGACCTAACCCGAGTTGATTACTTGTAACAATTGATCATCGATGTGAACTAGAACTTGGATGAATTTGGGGAAAAAAATTTATCAAGTCACACATCAAATTTTGCATCAAGCTGGTCATAGATAAGGACTTATTTGGAGCAGGTTAAGGGTTGATTTACACTAGATTTGGATGGGTCAAAATTGGACGAGTAGCCATAGTGCAAGCTGATCGTGCACATAGTTTGAAAGTCAAACTAAGACACATTGAGGGCACATCTAGTTATCAACATAAGTGGTTCCTTAGTACATTGCCAATCACTATGCTACACACTCCTTGACTAGTTTTACTCAATTAGATTATGTGAGACCTAAATTTTATATGTAAGATAAGGGTATGGTAGTTTTCTTCATTGATTTTCATATAAGCGTAGAAAGGGGGGTCATATTCCCTAATATGAGTGGTATATAGGGGTTTAATCAAAGTTGTCCGCTCGCAAGTGGCGTCCTGTTTTGTATGTAGAGTGAATCCCCCGAGCCCCGTTGATGTTCAACACACCTCACTAGAGCCAGCTAGAGCTTCTTGGCCTTGTCCTTGTTTGACATTTCAATGCACTTGAAGAGACGACATCTTGGACATCAAAATGTCTTCCAAATTGCCACATGCCTTCAAGATGTATGGATAGGTGATTGCATCTACAGAGATGAAATCGCTTCATATAAAGAGATGTGCTTGCTTCGCAACAACTCAAAATTGTCTAGAGCTTTGTTGCTCCGCCGATGTTTGGCACATCTCGTTACAACGAGCTAGAGCTTCTTGGCCCTGTCCTTGTTGAACATATCCTGCAAAATCAATGCACAAGAGATGACATCCTGGACATCAAAGCATCTTCCAAAGTGCAACATGCCTTTAAGATGCAAGGATAGGTAATTGCATCTAAAGAGATGCGCTCACTTCATATAGAGAGATGTGCTCACTTTGCATCAACTCATAATAGTGTAGAGCTTCCTTGTCCCGCTGATGTTTGGCACATCCCGCTAGAGCAAGCTAGAGCTGGCTATGTCCTTGTTGGGCATATCCCACAATCAATGCACTTGATGAGAAGACATTCTAGACATCAAGGCAATGCCACACGCCTCCAAAACAAAAACATAGGTGATTGCATTTGGAGAGATGTCATTGCTTTGTTGAAAACAACCAAGGGCTTTTGCCAATCTTAGCATGCAAGCATAGGTGATTGCATCTGTAGCCACACAAGCATACGAAAATCCTACCTCATGCGAAAGTGGGTACAAGAACACCAACCTGTGTCCAAGCTAACAAAACCTATCAAAATGAAAGTAAACACTTGATCACTATCAAAGTGGGAATATATCGTCCATTGTACAAGATGGCATAACATTGGAAACTTTTATGGTGAGAAGACAGGGAAAAAAGGACAGAGTTTCCTTTGCAAAATGAGCCAAAATTCAATGAAAATCACAAGCCAAAAAACTGCACATAACTGTCCGAGTGGGAGTCAACTCGACCACTAAACCATCAGAGAGTGAACTGCGAATACGTATAAACCATGGTGAGAAATTCCGGGAAAAATCCCACAGAGTGTTCCCTGAAAGCTGAGTAAAAACTCAAATACAATCTCTACGATAAACCATAACGCTACTCAATGCCAATGAGTAGAAATGCCAAAATGGCTCCACATTTTCACATACAATGGCAATCCACACTCAATGTACATTAACGGAGTGACTGTGCATAAGCAAACGCCAAAAGAGTTGCAATCCAAAAACTTGATCAATGCGAAAACAATACTCTCAAGAGAGCTCACGGCACTTGAAAGTGTTCACCAAAATGCATGTACAATGGGCATCAACCATGCTCCATCACCATATGCAAACCATTGGCAAAGACTATGAATCCAAGCACAAAATCACTGCCAAAGTATCTTGTGAAAACCTGTGAAAGAAACTCCACCAGTGTGCTCTAAAAACCGTGTCTCTCAAGAGACCGCTTCGATGGTGTGTAAGCGGTCTCTCAAGAGACCGCTTCGATGGTGTGTAAACGCCTCCGTGACTCTTTGTCCAAATCTATCAAAAAAATCTTAAACCAGAAGCTCTACACAAGTTGAAATTTCATCTTGAGCTCAAAATTTATGCACCTAACTTCGGGCATCTGTCGTGCTTCCAAAAGTGCATCAAACTCGCACACTATGCGAACACAAAAAACCTGCAATTTTTGTATACAGTCAGTCTGAGCTGAATATCAGTAAAACGGTGAGGACTTTGCAAAAAGTTTCTTTTGCAAAGTTGTCGACCACGTCAAAACGGATGGATTCGAAAGCCAAAATTCTCAGATCTGCATTCTATAAGGAGAAAAACGAATCTAAAAATAGTGCTGATGTGCACACATTTTTTAGGACAACACCTTCACTTACACACAATCTTCCACACTGCTTTTTGAGCTTCCACAAGAGCATACATCACTCTCAACTGAGCTCACAAGCTCCCATTGCATTCTCACAAATCTTCCAAGCTTTCTTGATCTCTCCACTGCCGAGAGCGAGTGAGCTATTGCCTCAAAGGTGTCGTGCTCGCCACGATGACTATGCACTTTGATACCAATTGTGAGTGTGCGAATTCAGTGCGTGTGCGTGTGCGGGGGAGAGGGGAAGAGAGAGAGAGAGAGAGAGAGAGAGAGAGAGAGAGAGAGAGAGAGAGAGAGAGAACACATTATGTAAATGGAGAAGCCTTAGAAAGTAGTAGTGAGGAGCTTCTTATTCTCATGTATATGAAGAATAAGGGTATGTACACATGTAGGTAGGTGGCTGGATACTGGACGTCCGGGCGGAGCGCCTTTACCCCAACATGCTTTGTAGGAGATTAGAAAATATCAAAAGAGCACTTAGCCAATCATACCCAAAGCGGCCTTCTCTCGGGTGGTGAGAGAGATAATGGATGAATATAGTGAATCTGTTACACATATACAGCGCGTAGCTTTGCTGGCCCTACAGGATGCCGCCGAAGACATTTTGGTGCAGTTGTTTCAGGATGGCATTTCCTGTATGGTGCATGCTAAGCATGTGTGTAGCATTGAAAAATATGGATTGAGCTTTAGCAATCAATTTACAAAATGAAGAATGCCTTCATCAAAAATAGTTTATCCCATGTACTCTCTCTTGATGAGATTTGTTCATACAATATCAAATGTCGAATTTCTACCATTCCGTGTAATTGTTCAATTTGATTTTGTACATTGTTGTTTTATAAGTATTTGAATTGTTGGGTACATAGTGAAAGCATAGAATGGTGTCTAAATACTTGGTGTCCATGGACACCAAGTATGATGCTATGGATGGCACCATAGCTGGGCTTTTAAGTCAATAAGTTTTAAAAGAATATAGGTAAGATAACTGACTTCACGACTCCACTACTCGGATTGAAAGACATGGAGCGGTTAGCATGCGTTGACCTCTTCCTCTCTCTCCCTCTCTCTCTCTCTCTCTCTCTCTCTCAGATGGCCTCCAATGCCCATCTCCATCTCTCTCTCTCTCTCTCTCTCTCTCTCTCTCTCTCTCTCTCTCTCTCTCTCTCTCTCTCTCTCTCTCTCTCTCTCTCTCTCCTGTTCAGAATATGGATGATGGAGACTCCCTTCCTCTTGCTTTGGTTCCAGCTCATACCTCCTCACAAGCAACAATGGATCTTCTTGAACTCAACAATGCAACACAACTGGATTTCAGTTCACTATTACAATCAGGAAGTTTTGTACGACTTCATTCATTTCAAACTACTGCAGACTGTTCCAGGATGGTGGACGACAGATTTTATGATGAGGCACATGGAATAGACACCATTCATACGCAGGTGCACTCCAAGAGAAAGGCTTGTCTAAATGAGGATGAAATTATTGCAATGAGGAAGGATGAAGCACAGGCTAAACGTGAGTATAGAAAGCGATGTCGTGTAAGAAAGCAAGTACAGCCAAGCGTCAACATTGGAGCGGAAGATTGTCATAGGGAGGACGTCTATGTACACACAAAGGAAGACAAGAACCAACATACTATTCAGAATATTGTTCAGCACATTGTGAGACAGTTGCATAGTTACGGGAAAGAAGATAAGAATGCAATTCTTCAAGGTGTTTTCAATGATGATAGAATCTTGCCATTCTGTGAAGATTTGTATCTTCCTGCAAATGGCCTTATTTCTGCACTCAGGTCTCCTTACAGGAATTAAAGATTCCAAAATCAGCTGACGAGATGTTTTTAAAACGAAGCACATTCAGCATGCTAGTGAATGGATTACTGCATGATAATGGGATCCAAGGTAGAGGTGTTACTCTACATAAAGTGGAAAATCTATTAAATGTTCATCCAAGGAATTTATATTCAGCTTTGGGTAGACTTGACAGTGATCCTATGTCAAGTACGCTGAGGTTCGACTTATGCAAAAGGAAGTCTGTAAATGCTGGGTCCTTATCGGAGGAATTGAAGCAGACAATTATTACATTTTGGATAAGCACAGTAGGGTGTCTCCAAATAAGAAAGATATTTGTCGGAAACGATTGGGCAGAAAACATTATCAAGAGCATCCCATACACTTACTTGATGAATCTCAGGTAAACATGTCTCATTCTTACAATGAATAACTCTCAAGTGAAACATCTCACTCTTATGAATAGCTACCCATTGCGTGTTATGGAGTTGTGTACATCCTACTATATGTGATATGTAGCCAAGTAATGTGTCAAGATAGTCCATTGTCTCTCCCTACGCTATTATGTGTGCTATATTGCACAAGTGTAGCCCAATGTCCCTGTCTATGCTATAAGTGTGCCATGTAAAAGGACTCTATTGTAGTAAGATAGCAACATGTGTGCTATACAGTAAAAGTGTGTGTAAGAATAGCACAATGTTCTTGTCTACGATATGATGTGTGGTATGTGAAAGAGATATATTACATATTGAGAGCACTATGTGTGCCATATAGCGTTAGTGTGTGTAATAAGAGGCCAATGTCCCTATCTATGCTATTATGGCATAGTATTTCTTATAGTATGAGTGTTATATAGCATAGCTATGTGTAATAATAGCCCGATGGTCCTGTCTATGCTATTATGTGTGCCATGTAGCATGACTCTATCAGAGTATGACAACATCATGTCTGCTATATAGCAATAGCACAATATACCTATCTATGGTATTATGTGTGCTATCAGATTTTATAATATTATGAGAGCAATATGTGTGCTACATAGCAGATGTTAGTGTAATAGTAGCACGGTATTCATGTCTATGCTATTATGTGTGCTATGCAGAGTGTGATATGTGTAATAATAGCACAATATCCCTGTCTATGCTCTTTTGTGTGTTATGTAGAAGAACTGTGTTATAATATGAGAGCACTATGTGTGCTATATAGCAGACGTGTGTGATGTGTGTGTAATAACAACTAAAAATCCCTATCTATGTTATTATGTGTTATATAACAAAATTGAGCATGTAATGAAAGCTGAGTTATCTATCTATGCTATTATCTATGCTATGTAGCATAGCTATGTGTATTTATACCAATGCATCTGTAGCTATGCTATTATGTGTGATATATAGCAAAACGTAATTCTAATGCATTTTTTTTTCAAGCAGATAGAGTATTTCTTGAAGTTTAAAGATAGCCACCCACATGTGACAATTGGGCAAAGGTCCTTTGAGAAGCTGAAGCCTTGGTTCGTGCGAAAGTTGAAAGATCGAAATACTTACTGTTGTGTTTATCATATCAAACTGATGTATCTCAAAGATGCATTTAATGTTATGCGCTCATCTGCTTTTGGTTTTCATGGGAGGTCATGTACATGTAAATGCAATGTTTGCAAATCAGATGGGGTGAATGCAGAATGTCTTGCCGTTGAGCACTCGTTTTCAGGGATCACGAAGTTGTGGGAATCATGCGTATGTACAAAGGCTGAGGGGGATATGTTCCATAAACACACCTGCTTGATGGGCCAATGCAAAAACTATGGTGTGGAAAAGCTCAGCCTTTGTCCACGAGAACTTGCAGAGATGACAAAGACAGTTCCACTGCAAGTCTTCGAGGACATTAAAGTTCAAACTAAGCATGGTCTAAGTAAGAGAAAGATGTTGTCACTCAAACAGGTGGCTTTAAGTGAGCTGACAGGGAGGATAAAAGACGACATCAGAATCTTCATCGAGCACAATTTCACTTACAGATGGTAGGCACATCAATACAGAGAATGTTTGAAGGTGTTTCCTTCAGATACCATTATATCTGTAGTAGACTTTGCTGAAAATTACTCGTTCAAAGAGCAAAATGAAGTACAATCCATGCATTGGCATACAGCTCAATGCACCATCCTTGTTCACATAACGTACATGCGTGACAACGAAGATGACAGTATTATCAAGCATATGCATTTCTACATCTCCGATGATAGGCAACATGATACGCTATTTGTCCAGCATTGTTTTCTTCTTTGTGATCAGTGGCTTAAAGACCAGGGGTTGAATTTCAAGAAGCACTGGGTGTGGTCAGATGGTGAAGCCTCGCAATTCAAGGCTGCAAGGCCATTTTACTTTGTTGCTAGATATTACCAACTAACAGGTACAGAGATGACATGGAATTTTTTTGGCTCTGGCCATGGCAAGGGGGAGCATGATGGCGCTGGCGCTGTGATAAAGAGAGCCCTTACACATGAAAAACTCAAGAGTAATGGAGTTGTTCTTAGGCAAGCTGTAGACGTGGTTGCATTTTTTACGAGAACAATGTCCAATGCTGCATATAGCTCTTATGCACAATCCACTAAAGCAGGTCCTACTATAAACATGAAATTTTGGCTAGTAAAAGAGACAGAAGTGGACAGGTCTAATCTATGGGGTTGTGAGAGAGTACCAGGATCTCGATCACTCCATTGCATTTCAGGCTTTTGTTGTCATGATCCTACTCAATTAAGGACCAGGCGGCTTTCTTGTTTTTGTGATGCTTGCATGAAGGGCCATTGGAGGACTTGTTCCAGCAAATCATATGCAGGCAAGTGGACACATAAGGCATTGAAACCACTCTCTGAGGTAACAGAAGAGACTGAGGTACCAGAAGATGAAGCTGCAATGTTTGAGGGATCCTAGGATATGCTGAGTGAGTATCTCATTGAAGGTGATAACTTTGCAGTCAATGCAGACGCTGGCAATGCAGAAGGTGTAGAGTTCTTTCTTTTGAGATGTACAAAGAGAAAGTGGATGACAGATTGCATCTTAAGAGATAAGTGGAAAAACAAATGTGATAAAAACACTTATGTCGTCACAGGGTGTTAGTATCTACAGCAAGAGGGGGACCCAAATCACTACACTCTACTTGATGATAGGGGAGTTACTAACGTGTACTCTCACCTTGTTCGGGCAATCAAGTTTGACATGCCTTTGGTAGATGCTACCTCAAAGACATATTATTTATCTCCGGAACTACATGAAACCATTTACAATGCCATGCCCTATGAAGCAGCATGATACCTATTTAACAGGCTTATATTATGTTCTATATAGCCTTCACCATTCATTACCTCCTTACACATGTCCATTGTGCTATGTATCACATAGCACACAACCACATAGAGCACATAGCATAGAATCACACACATTTCAGATAATGAGGTTACTATTGTGAACATGTTGCACCTTGAAAAAATTTAGCCAAGATATTTGTCGGAAACGATTGGGAAGAAAATATTATCAAGAGCATCCCATTTACTTTCTTGATGAATTTCAGGTAAACATGTCTCATTCTTACAATCATCTCACTCTTATGAATAGCTACCCATTGGGTGTTATGGAGTTGTGTACATGCTACTATATGTGATATGTAGCCAAGTAATGTGTCAAGATAGTCCATTGTCTCTACCTACGCTATTATGTGTGCTATATTGTACAAGTGTGTGTAATAATAGCCCAATGTCCCTGTCTATGCTATAAAAGGACTCTATTGTAGTAAGATAGCAACATGTGTGTTATACAGTAAAAGTGTGTGTATCACATAGCACAATGTTCCTTTCTATGATATGATGTGTGGTATGTGAAAGAGCTATATTACATATTGAGAGCACTATGTGTGCCATATAGCGTAAGTGTGTGTAATAAGAGGCCAATCTCCCTATCTATGCTATTATGTCATAGTATTTCTTGCAGTATGAGTGCTATATAGCATAACTATGTGTAATAATAGCCCGATGGTCCTGTCTATGCTATTATGTGTGCCATGTAGCAGGACTCTATCAGAGTATGACAACATCATATCACCAAAATAAAATTACATCATTCAATCATTAAGTTTAGAGAACTTTGAACAAGTCAATTTTTTGTATAGTAATCGCAAGTACATTCAGTGCACAAAATGCTGTATACATGATTCCATAACCACAATCAACCTTCCTTACATACTTCTCGTTGACTTATATAGTGGTTGATGACACGAGTAGACACATGTCCGAAGGATTTTCAAACTGGTTCATCTTTGCATAAGCATTAGGGCTGGGTGAGACTGTCCCCTTGACTAACCAAGGGAACAATGTGCTAACCAGGTAAATTGGGGACTGACAAATATCTGCTAGTTCAAATGAAGTAGGACAGACACAAGTCCCGGGAGGGTTGAGCAGACACTTGTAGAGTGTGTCATCCACCACCAGTGTAATATCAGAGTTGAACTTAGGATGGTGCTTCCAAAAGTCTTTCAAACACTTGAAAAATATGGGCTTTGCGTTATCTCTACATGGAGGGATCCCAGGAACTTCATTTAGATTGAAGCTCGCCTCTCTACACCCCTCTTGACCGATAATATCGAGGAGACGCTGTTTCTTCAGCCTAAGAAAGCATGCACTCAAAGCAAGTGCTAGATTTTCCTGGGTCATACAGCTCCATAGTGCAACTTGTGCTCTTTGCAGCAGTGCATGCAAAAAGATTGATGCATTGGGCTTGACCACATATTCAAATTGCATCTTTCCTGTAGAATTTGGCGCAGTGACTACCTGATACCTTGATCTTGCCCAATCAGGAATACTGCTTCTCGCTATTCCTTTGTAGAAGGAGACCTTATACCTCCTTATGAGAAGCCCATTCACATCCAGTATGATGCATAAATTGTCCCTTCTCTTCTTGTCCTCAAAAGACACAGGAGGCAGTGCAACAATCTGTACTGGCATTACCACAAGACACGGCCTCTCTTGCCTCTCATATTCATGTCCATTTTTGGCCTCTTTATTAGCATTCTTTGTACCTGCCTCATCTGTATCTGTAGCATTCGCTCGACCCATAGGGACCTCTGGACTTTTACCTTTGGTATTCCCAACAGTGGGATCTGTACAAGACTCAGTTGTATCATGTGCAACTGCCTCTTTCGTGTCCACAACAGCCATGAAATGTTCTCCCATTGCCTCTCCCGATTGAGCTGCTCTATCAGTGGGCACCTTTGCGCCTTTCCCTGCCTCATTGTTTTGCTCTATACATGCCTCAATTGTATTATGTGTATTTGCCTCTTTCATGTCCGTAGCAGCCACGAGAACTTCTCCCATTGCCTCTCCCGATTGAGCTGCTCTGTCGTATGCCTCAACTGTGTCGGTAGAAGCCGCGACATCACCGTTACCCACTGCTGAGCCTATTCCAGGTACTCTCTTAGTGAGGTCCTCCTCACCCAAGCCTCCCATATCTTCAACAGTGGCATCTGTACCCTTTGTCTCCTCTTCATCAACAATGTCATCAGCTGCATCGCTTGGACAGACCACATGGGCTTGAGTTGTGACATCACTTGCACCCACTGCCTCACGTGTTCCAGCTTCTCTCTCAATGAGGACCTCCTCACCCATGCCTCTGGTATCCTCAACAGGGGCATCTGTACCCGTAGGCACAACTGCATCAAGAAGGGCATCCATGACAGCATGAACAATACTTTCTGTTCCACCATCATTAACATTTCCATCAGCAGCAGCATCTATGCTAGCATCAACTTCCATAGCATCCACAACGTCATTTGTGCAGGCATCAACTACCGTAGCATCAGCAATGGCATCTGTGCAGGCATCAAATGTGGTAGCATCATCAATGGCATCTGTGCCAGATTCAACAGTGGCATCCGTACCCATAGCCACAACTGCATCAAGAAGGGCATCTATGACAGCATGAACAATACTTTCTGTTCCACCATCATTAACATTTCCATCAGCAGTAGCATCTGTGCGAGCATCAACTTCCATAGCATCCACAATGTCATTTGTGCAGGCATCAACTACCGTAGCATCAACAATGGCATCTGTGCAGGCATCAACTGTGGTAGCATCATCAATGGTATCTGTGCCAGATTCAACAGTGGCATCTGTACCCATAGCCACGACTGCATCAAGAAGGGCATCTATGACAGCATGAACAATAATTTTTGTTCCACCATCATTAACATTGCCATCAACAGCAGAATCTATGCGAGCATCAACTTCCATAGCATCCACAATGTCATTTGTGTAGGCCTCAACTAGCGTAGCATCAGCAATGGCATCTGTGTAGGCATCAACTACCATTGCATCATCAATGGCATCTGTGCCAGATTCAACTGTGGTGGGGGTGGGTAATGTACCCTTTTCAAGTTTAGCACGGTCAACATCTATATGCCCATCATCATGCACAACCTGCACATCAACTGCATTAGGCACATTTGGAACAAATTTAGCAGTACTAGTAGGTGTGCAGGGATCAACTGTATCAAAAGACTCTTTTTTTTTGCCTGTAACCCCCCTGGAAGCTGTAGCACCCCCTCTTGTATTCTTCACAGGATAAGACTGAGCCAGTGAGCCTACAGACCCCTCAACTGTATCAAAAGACACTTTTTTTTTTGCCTGTAACCCCCCTGGAAGCTGTAGCACCCCTTCTTGGATTCTTCACAGGATAAGATTGAGTCAGTGAACCTACAAACCCCTCATCTAGAAACCTTGAAGAGCGAGTGAGTCTCATGCAAGTTCCTCTTTTTTCAGCTTCTTGATTATCTACGACAAGAGAAAGTAGAAACATATTACTAAACATGTACAGAAAATGAATCAAATAGTTTGCAACTACTCGATGCAAAGAATTAAGAGACATGTCACTAACAAATTCCAACACTTGATTCATCAATGAGCATGGATACAATAGGGGTGCAATGGATTGCACATGCCTTCTAAAGACATCTTCTAATTGCATGAAGTTACAAAAAAAACACACTCATTGCTTTGCATTTGGTTTCTTTCTCTTCCTAAATGAATCAAGAGGTATATCCATTGTGGGACTTCCACCTAAGTTCTTGGGAGTCGATTTCTTGCGCTTTGGTGTTGGCTTCTTCCCCGTTGGAGGGGGTGTTGCTTTCACCGCATCTGCAACTGCCTCTTTTGATGCATTATCTCTAGTGTCCACACTTGGTGGTGCTTTGGCACTCAACGGAGAACGCAACAGCCTTCTTGGAGTTAGTTGTTGCCTAGGTGATTTGACTGCAGAAGACTTTGCCATCAAGATGTCTTCAACTACTCCACGTACTGCATCCCCTACGGCAGACTCCGCTTCAAGGGCTGGCTGCATCCCGCGGGTAGACTCCGCTTCAAGGCTTGGCTGCATCCCTGGGGTAATCAGGCCATTCTTCCTTGTGGAATGCATCGTCTTGTTGGAGCAAGCATGCGATGATTGTTCTACAAAGCAAGCTATTTACAAAGTCTCACTTGGAGTATCCCAAAATACACACATAAATACTGATTTTGGTACCTACCAGTGGCCTTCGTAGAGACTCTCTCTGTTTTTGTCCTCAATGATTCTTGTATACAGGTCTCTGCTACAATGTCTGTACCTGCAAATGATTTCATTACATGCAAGAGTTTAAACTACCAATGGAAAGTGGGCCTGCAATAGTAGTGACACAGTGACTACCTGCACTTGATTCTTTCATCTCTCTTCACCTTCAGACCAATCGTATCCTTAGCTCTAGGGAGAACAGACATGTTGCAATCTAGTGCAACACAATAGCCATACTCCCTACATACATGCGCGAAGCATAGCATATGGTACACATGGGTGCAAGGCAGGGAGAATACATCCAAGCTTCTGGCATCGAACGGGAATCCACATCCTACACAATGGTAGAACCCATTAAGTGCCACCTCGCTAATGCTCTGCTTAAAATCCACAGGAGGAAAAGGCTCATCAAACTAGCTCCCACATTATGTGAAGTCCTCTCCATGGTAACACAAAATTTAAAGTGCTCTGATTCCTGTGCTATGTTGGTCTCTACTTCTGCAAGCAGTGCCTGTGAAACAAAGAAGACAACACATCTAATTTAATTCTCATAACCCAACAAAAGCAGATTGCTGAAAAGAATATGCAGCGTGAATCTTATCCCTTATTTGCAATACCACATATAAGACAAGCACTTACTCTATATGCTATAAACACAAGCTTGATGTGGTATATGATATGCACTGTGCTATATAGCACATAGCACAATCCAAGTATAATGTGCTATAAGTGCTACATAGAGTATGCACTGTAGATCATAGCAGAGAGACTTTTTAAAATACCAGATATAGCCCAAACATTTTCTCTATATATGCTATATAGCACAAGCTTGTTGGGTATATGATATGCAGTGGGCTATATGAGACATAGCACATAGCATATAGCACAAATATTGTGCTATGTAGCACATATCACAATTAGTGATGTGCTATGTAGCACATAGCAAAAATAGAGATTGTGCTATATAGCACAATTCACTATTCCACACACTCCAGGGCTATATTGTGAACATATAACACACAAAATGTGCTATTTAGCACATAGCACATAAAAAGATTGTGCTATGTAGCACATATCAATATTTAACACACACTTCAGGGCTATACTGTGAGCATATAGCATACAGGTATACTATATAGCACATATTACACATGTCCATTTTGCTATGTATCACATAGCACATAACCACACAAAGAACATAGCATAGAATCACACACATTCCAAATAGATGAGGGTACTATTGTGAACATGATGCACCTAGATTGAACTATAAAGCACATAGCACATAACCACACATAGCATATAACCACCTACTCCATGAAGATGATGGCTATGTTGTGACCATATAGCACATAGCACATAGCATATAACCACCCACTCCATGAAGATGATGGCTATGTTGTGGCCATATAGCACATAGCAGAAATAGAATATGCTCATACAGTACATAACCATACAATCCATAACACTCTAACCACATAACCACATGGAAGTGAACCACATACTCCAAAACAAAGTGAAGCACATGTAGGAGGGTATGCACCTTTTCTTTAGCCACATTGGCTTCTAATCAGCAACGTTCTCTCTAGTAGTACTCGAGAACTGTCCAATCAAATCAATCAGGCGTTGTCGAGCTATAGGGTCTTGCACGCAATCAATCTCCGTTTGCAACTTTATGGCCAAAGTGTTTGAGCTTTGAGCACCCTCAGCCCTATGCAATTCTCTGACTTGATCCTCTACCTGCTTCTTTGCACCCTCAAGTCTTGACTTATAGTCTTGCAATCTGCCCTCTGCAATATTCTTCATTTCTGCAAGTGCCCTGCTATCCTCCTCTGCCAATTGTACCAGGCATCCTCCTGTAGGCACGCTTGACAATGTACAGACGTACCTTCTGTTTTCAATGATGATCTGGTAGAGGCAACAGTGGTTTTGGAACCTCTCCCTCTACCACTCATCTGCTCTTCCCACCTCTTGATCTTGTTTTGCAAGTTGTGTCTTTCTTCTGAGGCTCTCATTGCCCTCTTTGCAAAGATAGCCCAAGAAATTTGATGTTTGCCAAATTCACTACAGTTTTCCAATGCAAAGGCCTTTGTAAATTGAGTCCCTACTTCATACATGAAGGGACCCTTCTGGTAGACATCCCAGTGTCTCCACACAAGCTTTTGTAAGAACTCCGACCGAGCATGGTATGCCTTCACTTTCTTCTGGCTACCCGGAACAGGCTTTGGGCATATAAAGACAGCTTCCCAGTCCTCCTCAGAGATGTCATTGTTCCTGTCAAGCTACGCGGATCAACTCCCTCCAATGGCAATCCACGCTCCATATGAAATTCCTCGGCAAGACGACAAAACTTCGTATGCAGAGGTGGTTCAATGTTCCTAACTAGACTGCTGCTTGCTTGAATCAGATTCTTTGAGGAAGGTGCCATGATGTAGTCTCAAGTGATATACCTGCACATCATCCAATGAACTCATGAGACGTGGTGTGCCCTCGCTTATCATCCCTGCTAAAAAGAAACAGGAACTTCATGGGCCTACTCTTGTAAGCAGGGCATTCAAGGTGATGTGCTATGGGATTTGCCCCAAGATTGCATGCAGCTTGTGGACTAGAAAATTACCTCGGGAGCTCGCCTCTTGTTGCAAATGAGCAAGGTGTGGCACTCATGCAGCTCCAAATGTAGCTTAATGTAGCTAAATGATCCCAGGTGGGGCGCGCGTGCTCAAGCAGTAGAGAGTGTACATGTTCAATGGGAGAGACATACCTCGAAGAGAAGAGGGCAGTTACTGCAATCGTCCTTGAAGCAGCATGACCACCATGACACATGGCTCGTCCGACAGTGTCAACATGAACAGTTTCTCGAAAATGCAGCCACCCATCGGCCTGTCGTGCTCATCAATCTCTGCGATAACTTCATTTGATTCCTTCACAATGGTCACATGTGGTCTTTGTTTGACCTTTTCCTTTGATTTTCCCTTATCCATGCCCTCAAGCACAAGTAAACCAGAACCATGTTCCAAGAAATAAATTGGGTGCCTATGTACCCCATGCCCAAATCTATGAGATCATCTTCATTCTTTGTCCTATAGTCCCATTCCGTGAGGCCTTTCCAACGTTTGTTTGTACCATAACGCTCGATGGATGGACCAGCTGTCAGAAAAAACCATTGATTAATGTCATGGTAATTTCTCCCGAAGGTGCAATGTTTTTGGAGTCCATTGATACCTCAATGAAAGAGAAGACATCTCTCTACTTGGCAAAGGTATATGAGCGAGCTATCGCTCGACTACTTGGGCCGAAGAATGTGACAGCTATTGTTACAGATAATGTTGCCAACTACAAAGGAGCGGGTTTAGTCATTATGGAAAATTACTCAAAAATTACATGGCATGGATGTGCACCACACACCCTAAATTTACTCCTAAAAGATATGGAAAGATTATCATTCATAAGACAAGTCCTTATTGATACCAATCACGTAGTCAAGTTTATACAGGAACATCAGTTTACATATGCTTTATTTTGCTCCAAGTCTTCCGAATAAAGCACTTCAAATTTTATGTGTCACACAATTCGCTACAGAGTACTATGTTTTGAATAATCTCAATGAAGTACGAGCTCTTACAGAAACTGTTGCAGATCTCCGTTGGGAGGCTTGGCTCAGCAAGTATCCAAGCCACCACAAAGCAACTCCAAAATGTGTGTCCTTGGTGCAATCTCCTTTCTTTTGGCGGAACATTGACAAACTTGTTGGGGTTAGTAAGCCCTATGTGGAACTACTAAGGGTTGTCAACAAAGATAAGTTTTCCATTAGTAAGGTTTATTGGATCATGTCTGAGGTGCTGCATCAAACCAAAGAATACAACCACTACAATGCAAGGCAAAGAACATAAATCATGCAACTTGTGGAGAAACGATGGACTCAAATGCACACACCATTGCATAGTGCTACATTTTTCTTGGATCCAAAGTTTCATATGAACGGACAAGCTTCCAACAAAGTGGTAATGAGAGACTCTAGAAACGTCTTCTCGTAGTTGCTACCAGGCGACGATGGCTTGGATGCATTCTAGCAGAGGGTGGATTATGCCAATAGGGAAGGAACTTCTGGAGATCCCTGGGTTCTTAATAACGAAAAAGGTTTTCAGGCCCAGTATGGTGGAAAGAATATGGAGGAGACTTAGTTGAGTTACAACATGTGGTGATGAGGGTGCTTTCAATCGTGGCATCCACTGGTAGCTGTGAGCACAATTGGTCTTCTTATGACTTTGTGCACTCAAAGCATAGATATTGCTTAAGTCCTGCTCGTGCCACAGACCTTGTGTACATCTTTTGTAATATGCGTCTCATTTAGGCACCCACGAACATAGCCACACGGGCAACCAAAGTACACTTTGGAGTGCTTCAGACTCATGAAATGGTGGCGGAACAGATGTGTAGCGATGATGAGATGGAGTGGGAAGTGGCTTTAGAATGTTCAGACAATGAAGAGGTTGATGACTTGGTGCTTGTGATAGATTGCAAAATGTGCACACCTTATGGACAATGTATAAGACTTCTCTATTAAGTTCTTTTCAAGTATTGAGGAGAGTTTGCATAAACATAAGTATTGAGGACATGATGTGGCGACCAAATATAATAACATCCACACATCCTAAACAAAATGACACCTAGAAACCAAATTATCAACAAAGTCATCAATTCGCTACTCCAAAACGAATTCATTGCCATAAACATAGAGAGAATACAATGCGTCTCAAAAAAGGACGGGGTAATTTTCCATTAAATTTTCCAACTACAGTCTACAATGTCTTTAAGAAATTGTGATATCCACCGCTTCTTCAAGATTTGCATTCAATGATTTCTCAAGCATATCCATCGTTTCTTGAATATCTGCCTCGTGACTTGGTCTTGCCTCCTCAGGCAGAGGAGAGAGAGTACCATATCGTGCTTTGTATCTGGCAAATTTTAGTGATAAAACAATTACTTCTGCTTCTTTGGCTGCAAACTTCTCTTGTAGCGAGAGAAAGCTCTCTCCTTGGCTGGCTAGTGTAGCCCCCTGAGACACGATACTAACAATTTGTTCATGATCATCTGGTAGGAGCACCACTGGCCTCTGTCATGCCGGTGGATCTGCCTCCCCACGACGTGCTTGTGCCCTTTCTTTAGCTCTTCCAAGTTTGACACCAGCGTTGAAAGGACGGTCTGTTCGCGCTTCTTCATTATATCTTGCACGAAGACTTGCTGGATGAAGTACGTGTCAACTTGATTATTAATAAGGTAGACTTCGCTCCTTTTGGATGAAGCGTAGAAGCAACACACGTTGTCAGGAGTTTTTTGGAGCAAGGGATTGCGCATATGTACATATACATGCATGGTGCATCAAATAAAGGATTGCCCATTTTCCTTAGCCAGGTGGTTATGTGGGGCCCACATGTGTACAGGTAGGACAGCATGTACATAGTGCATCGATTTTCACTATCACCAGTACCAGTATGTTTTTTCTACAATAATGAGGAGTTTATAGCGCGTAAAACTTCTCGAGGAAGCTATCCGCGGGCCGACGACGTGAGGTCAGCAGGTGCGTCAGATGGCATCTAGTGGCGTCAGGAGGGCGAACGAGGTCAATATTTGCACGCGGATGAGGACGGACACAACGTGGCTGTTTTCTTGTGAGAGTTATGCAGAAAGGTCATCATTAGGACCACTTTCTGGGGCCACTTCACGTGGTGGCGAGATGCATTATTGGAAAAAAGCTGAGTGCCAGGTGTGCAAATGATGCAAAAAGGTGACAACTATGCACTGCGAGGTCAGTTTTTGGCCTGTTCGGGGTCCGTTTGAGGTCATCTAAAAGGCCAAGGGTGCCCAAGTAATAAAGCTAAGTGTGGGAACTGAAAAAACTGAGAAAAGACCAGAAAAAACGTGGAGAAGAGAGGAGGAACAGCCGCTGGTGTGTTTTTGCCCATTTTGGAGCCTATTTTGGCCCTAAACTGCTCATCCGAGGTCGGATTTGAGCACTTTGACATTGTAGACTGGGGTTTTGGGCCGTTCCGGACGCGATGGCGCTGTCCATTTTGCCAAATTCCTCACTCTTTTCCTGCTGTTTTTCTGTGTAAGTTTCTCCTATGAGCGAAGTTTCTGCTCTAGTTTGTGATTGTATCTGGTATCTTTTACCCATATTGTGTGAGTTGTTTGCCCCATTGGTGTTGGCCCAAGCTCATTTGTATCTAAACATCAGAAATTATCCTCTTTTGAGCTGAGTTTTTTGGGTGTGTGTGTGTGTGTGTGTGTGTGTGTGTCTGTGTGGAGTGGGCAAGTGGATAGTCTCTTTCCTCTCACTCCAGAGGTGTGTTCCCTGTCTCGTCCAGGTGTGTTGTGTAAGCCGAGTGGTGCCCCATAGTGTGTGTGTGTGTATCTTCCCAAGAGTGTGTGTCGGGTCGTTATAGAGGCGCTGTGTGTGTTTTCATCCCGCTCACATTCTTTTGGTGCCCCCACTGAGGATCTTCTTCGAGTACCTTCTGCTTCGAGCTTCGAGATTCGGGATTGTAGGTTGTAGATTACAGGTTACAGGTTACAGGTTACAGGTTACAGGGACAGGTACAGGTACAGGTGATTCACATAGGTACAGGTAGCTGGAGGACAATGATATAGTAGCATTGGTGTCACTTGCAGTTGTTGTGGGTATGCATCACTTGGCGCCTATTTGAGCGCATTGTCCGCTGGATTGTACGTAACTTGTGGAAACTGCCATTGTACGCATTTGTGGAGCCATACTTGGTTGTATTTGGCAGTCCCAGCCATTTCTGAGACTTGGTCTGGAAGATAGTCATTTCTGAAACTTGACTATACGTGATTTGCATTAGCCTTCGTGTGAGGGTCGATAGCGTGAGGTTTTTATTGAGCTGGGGGATTCTCAAATGTATAGATCCTTTCGGTGATACAGGTAGCTGGAGCACCCTTTTTGTGACCTCGCCATAGGCTATGTACTAGTGAGTCCTACTTGATGCTCGGGTTCTATTGTTGACAGTTTATGCATACATAGACAGTCTATATTTTGGGTTCCTACTGCTCTACTTCTGGGGAAACTCTGTCGAAATTTTCCCAAGTTATGATGGCTGGTTTTTTGGTATTTTGAGCCATTTATGCTGTTATGCTGCTGAAATTTTGGCAAAATCAGAGGTTGAGTCAGGTGTGCCTTTTTGGGAGCTTCATGGTTGGCTTTAATGGATGATCAAAATGGCCCTCAGTTCACTCCTTTTCATTTAACTCAAAGAATTCAGATTAATGTTCATGTGTCCAGGAAGATCTTTTTCCAGCAGCGCATAGTCTTTATGTTTGGGCCAAGAAGATTGAGAGAGATCCTGGAATGTCCTTTGCCTGTTGTCATTCCGATGATTAACTATGAAAACTCATTTGATGTGCATGTGTTTGTCCTTATCTAAAGTTGAGCTCCATTGAAGTTTCTAGGGATTGGGTAGTGAAAAGTTTTGGGTTCTTGCACGTGTGTTCGAAGGGGTTCTCAAAGCATCATAATTTGGGTAGCCATGGCTTTCTCTTATCCCGAGTTTCATGGAAGAAGTGATGAAGATGTGGAAGAATTTTTGGAAAAGATGGAGGTTGCCTGCATTAGTAACCAGATTCATGACCCTACGCAAATGTTACGCCTTCTCCAAATTTGTTTGAAGAGTGATGCACGAGTTTGGTCTAAAGCATTTGAAGAGGAGTTGCGGGTGGCTGATCCACCTGTAAGGTTGAGTTGGGACAATCTACGACATGGGTTGGAAGTGGAGTTTGTGAAGATAGAAGATCCTGACAAAGTGTGGCAAGAAGTACAGGCTTTGGTGCAAAAGGAAGGTGAGCCAGTAGATGCGTACATACGTAAGTTTTCATTGGCATGGGAGCGAATGTGCAAGGCTTTAGCACCACAGTTACCCTCGCCTGACATGATGAAGAAGGACAGGTTCTTGGCTGGTCTTTGGGAGAATATACGTTGGAGAGTGGAGCTAAAGAAGCCTAGGACATATGAGGATGCACTAGAGTTAACAAGGAACAAAGAGTGGAAGCTGAGGAAAATGAGCCAGTTAGGGGTGGAGTCTTTGCCAATGAGGTCTGAATTTCAGCCTATAGAGTCTTTACAAGGGCGCATGTCAGGGGTTCATCACGAACCAGTGGTTCCTGTTACTACTCAGGTTATGCGAGCAGTGGTCACTATAGCAGTGCAAGATGATGGGCTAAGGCAAGACATGAGGAAAATGGTAGATTTGATGAAGAATCTCAGCCTAAACATGCTAGGTCAAGTGGGAAATAATCGAGGTCGAGGGAGGTATGCAAATCAGCCAGGAGGTGAAGAAAGACCTAGGAATGGTGTTGGACAAAGCAATGGTAGGTTTTGGAGGCAGACGCCCACCTGTTACAATTGTGGAGAGTTGGGTCACATCATCCCGCAATGTGATAAGCCACCAAGGATGGGGGGAGACATGTATCCATTGCCAAGACAGGTGTTAACTAGGTCAAATGATTATGGCATCGAAATTAAGGGAGATGAAGGAACCAGTGGACTGACCCAGGAGGAAAAGGGAAAGACAAAAGTGCTAAGTGTAGTCACCTTGGAGAAGGCATCAAAGCTAGAGGATACATTAGTGATGCCTATTGGGAAGAGGACCACAGAGGATAAGGAAGGAAGAAGTGCCCCAGGTCCTAGTAAGAAGAAAGGAAAGAGCCATGAAGGCGAGGATGTCAAGGCCAAGAGGAAAAGGAGAGCTCGTCGAAAGTTTCATGTTTTAGATTTTCCACTAGGGGATGGGCAATTAAGCTATGACTTGAAGGAGGATCTGACGAGCAGGAAGGCAGATGTTACTTTTGGGCAGCTTATAGAGATGGTGCCTAAGCTAAAGCGACAATGGAAGAGAATGGTTAACCCAATGGAGAAAGAGCCAGAGAGAGGTTCAGTGAAGGTGTTGGCAATGGACGAGCTACCAGACATTTGTCCAATAGTAGATGTGTGGCATAAAAGGAAAAATTTGGGACAAGGTTATGTGGATGGCGGAGCCCAAATATGCGTCATAACACACTCATGCGTTGAGAAGATGGGTCTCATAGTGGCTGGGGTGTCAGGTTTTCGGATCAGATTGGCAAACCATCAAAAAGTAAAATGCTTAGGTGTTGTAAAGAGCTTAGAAGTGGAGGCATATGATGCAAAGGCAGTGGTTGATTTTCATGTGATGCCAGCAGGGTTGGGAGCATATCCTATTATACTGGGAAGACCATGGTTACGTGCAGTGGGAGCTGTTCAAGATTGGCGACATGGTACGATTAGCCTCTATGGAAAGACAGGTACCAAGAAGCTTTATAATATGGACACAAGGAAATGATTAGAGGAGCTTTATGAAGATGAGGATGAGTCTAGTGATGAAGACTCTTCCACGGTGACAGATGAGGACAGTGATAGCACTACCAGCAGTGATGAGGATGCTGATGTTGCATTTCTTTTGATGGATAAAGAAATCCGGGAGTGTGGTTTAGTCGCATTTGCGAATGAAGTTGAAGATGAAAGTGAAGGGCCTTATGAAGTGATTGAAGGGCTTATGCAAACCAAGGTTGAGTTGTCAAAGAAGCAGGAATTAATGACGCAAATGATTAGTGGAGACCTCTCAGCTATGGAGAAGGATATATATTTGCATATGCTGGCTAGTTTTCCTGATTTGTTCATTACTTCATATGAAGAGATCAGAGGGTTCAAGGGTGAAGAGATGCATATAGAGCTGAAAGAAGGTGCTAAGCCAGTGCGGCAAAGGCTAAGAAGGATGGGTCAAGAGCAAATGGAAGCCTTGCGGGTAGAGGTGGACAAGTTATTGAAGGTAGGGTTCATAGTTCCAGTGGAGACCACAGAATGGGTGAGTCCAGTTGTAGTCAGTCCAAAGAAGGATGGGAAGTGGAGAATTTGTGTGGATTTTAAACCCTTAAACGCAGCCACTAAGAAGAACCCATATCCTCTTCCATTCATCGATCAGATCTTGGATTCGTTGGCAGGTTATGAGAGGTACAGTGTGTGTGATGGTTTTTCAGGCTATTTTCAATTGAAGATTGCTCTTAAAGACCGCACAAAGACAACTTTTATTACGCCATGGGGCTGCTATTGCTACACAGTATTGCCATTTGGGTTGTCAAATGGACCTTCCTTTTATCAAGAGAGAGCAAATTGGGTGTTGGAACCATTCATTGGTAGTTGTGTTAAAGCTTTTATGGATGACTTCTGTGTCTATAGCAGTAGGGCTGATCACCATGAGAAGCTGCAGATGGTATTCGCTCGATATGATGAATGTGGAGGATAACTAAATCCAAAGAAATGTCATCTAGCACAGCCAAGGGTGAAGTTATTGGGCCACATGGTGTCAGAAAATGGCATTGAGGCTGATCCAGATAAGGTGAAGTCTATTATTCTTCTTCCATCACCTATGAGTACGAAGCAATTGGCAACCTTTATACACAAAGTGAAGTACATGGCACGGTTTATTCCATTGTCTTCGCAGCTTCTTTATCCATTACAGCAAGTGGCAAAGCATGATCCATTGCAATGGGATGACAAGTGTGAAGAAGTGTTTCAAGAGGTGAAAGAGGTGTTAGGGGGGTTGTCAGCCATGCAGGCTCCTGATTGGGAGAAAGTTTTTTATGTAAATCCATCAGTAGGGGATGATGCCATTGGAGCCATGCTATTGCAAAAGGGGAAGGGCAGCCATTATATGAGGCCATTGTATTGTGCAAGCCGAGTGAAGCTGGTAGCGGAGAGAAAGTTATCGGAAGTAGAGCTAGTGATGGCCAGTGTAATATTTTCTTGTCGACGATTTCGTCATTACTTGCTACCACGGCCTTTTGTTTTCTTGACGAGTTATGCCTTTTTGCCACAGTTAATTAATGGTACTAACATGTCAAATGTGGTGAAGAAATGGGTAATTGAGCTGCAAGAGTTTGAGTTCTCTTTTCTAGTGGAAGATAGTACAAGGGCTACCCTGGCTGATTTGTTGACCTACAAGGAGAATCCCCTTATTGTTAAGGAAGAGGTGGTGAGACAGGTAGTTGAAGAAGTGCCACAGATCAGCAATGCACATGTGTTGTTCTTTGATGGTTCATACAGAAAGAGCCACGATGCAGCTTCAGGGGGTATAGCACTTTATGATCCAGAGGGGAAGGTAGTATGCAAGAGAGGGTTCAAATTGGATGCGCATAGTAACAATGAGGCTGAATATGCTACATTGGAAGCCGGATTACACATTTGTTTGAAGCATGGGGTTCGAAGGTTGAGCATAAAAGGTGATGCCTTGTTAGTGGTGAAGCAAGTGCTGGGTGTGTGGAAGAGCAAGAACACCTCATTGAAGGAAATGTGCTTTAGAATTAAAGGCCTGTTAAAAAAGTTTGAAGCATGGAGCATCAGACACATTGAACGTGCTCTAAATGGAGAGGCACATGAAGCAGCTCAAGGCATGATTGGGGAGCTATTCATGTTGAGGACCACTTTACCTCTTTATCATGGCCGGGAAAGTTTGGCTCAAGAAGAGGAGTTTTTGCTAACAGGAATCATTCCAAAGGAGATTCAGAAGTCTAAGAAGTATGGCTTTGTGCGTAGAGCATACAGGTACAAACTGATTGGTGATGTCTTATACATGAAAGGGGCTGATCTCGTGTTGAGACGTGTACCTTGGCGGGAGGAGCTTTACAGAGTGTTGGAAGAGAATCATGAAGGCGCATGTGGTGGCCATTTCGCTCTAAAGATCACCTTGCATAAGATTTTGCAAGAGGGGTATGTATGGCCTAGTTTGCACAAGGATGTTCACCATTGGTGTAGGTCTTGCAATAGATGTCAAGCATTTGGGAAGAGAGTGTTGGAGCCAGAGCTACGAAAAACCATTATGGCGTTTGATGTGTTTGAAAAGTGGGGGATTGATGCAATAGGCCCGTTACCTATCACAAGCAGGGGCAAAAGCTATATCTTGACGGCAGTGGACTATCTCTCTAGATGGGCAGAGGCTATAGCAGTAAAACAGATCACTGCAAAGGATGTGGCAAAATTTGTGTATGATGAAATATGTTGCAAGTTTGGGGTGCCATTAGAGCTACTTTCAGATAAGGGGCCAGGATTTAGAGCTAAACTGCTAGACTTCTTATGCACAAAGATGAAGATTAGGCACCAGCATACCACTCCTTATTACCCGTAGTGTAATGGCTTAAATGAAAGATTCAATGGTGAGTTGGTACAAATTCTTTCTAAAGTGACAGAGCACCAAGGAAAGAATTGGGATTTGGAATTGCCTAGTGCATTATGGGCTTACCGTACTTCGGTGAAGACAGGTACAGGGTTTACTCCATTTCATTTGGTGTATGGAAAGGAAGCACTATTGCCTGTGGAGGTAGAGTTGCCTGCGGTCAAGATGTTAGAGAAGTTGCTTGGGTCGCCTAGTGATGCATTCAAAGAGAGGCTCTTGCAGTTACAAGAGGTCCAGTTGGATAGGATGAGCGCATTGGAGCATTATGGGCAGATGCAGGATAAGGCTTTGGCAAAGATAAATGAAAAGGTTAAAAGTAAGGGTATCAAGAAACATGACTTGGTTTTGCGCTACAATAGTAAGATGGACAACACCTTCCAAAAGAAGTTTCAAATTAAGTGGGAAGGCCCTTTCAAGGTAGTGGAGTGGTTTCCAAATGGCACATATCAGCTGGCTAACCTGGATGGTGTTCTACATAAGTCAAGGGTAAATGGGTTGCGTCTTAAATTGTATCATGCTAGATTGATGATGGTGGAGCAAGATGAGCTGTCTGTGGATCAAGCAGTGTTGGTGAGGGATGAGGAAACCTGTGATGCGGCGAGTCTCATATCTCTCTTTGTTGCTGCTGATCATGAATGATCTAGCACGCTAGGGGATGGGCAAATTATGTCAGGAGTTTTTTGGAGCAAGGGATTGCGCATATGTACATATACATGCATGGTGCATCAAATAAAGGATTGCCCATTTTCCTTAGCCAGGTGGTTATGTGGGGCCCACATGTGTACAGGTAGGACAGCATGTACATAGTGCATCGATTTTCACTATCACCAGTACCAGTATGTTTTTTCTACAATAATGAGGAGTTTATAGAGCGTAAAACTTCTCGAGGAAGCTATCCGCGGGCCGACGACGTGAGGTCAGCAGGTGCGTCAGATGGCATCTAGTGGCGTCAGGAGGGCGAACGAGGTCAATATTTGCACGCGGATGAGGACGGACACAACGTGGCTGTTTTCTTGTGAGAGTTATGCAGAAAGGTCATCATTAGGACCACTTTCTGGGGCCACTTCACGTGGTGGCGAGATGCATTATTGGAAAAAAGCTGAGTGCCAGGTGTGCAAATGATGCAAAAAGGTGACAACTATGCACTGCGAGGTCAGTTTTTGGCCTGTTCGGGGTCCGTTTGAGGTCATCTAAAAGGCCAAGGGTGCCCAAGTAATAAAGCTAAGTGTGGGAACTGAAAAAACTGAGAAAAGACCAGAAAAAACGTGGAGAAGAGAGGAGGAACAGCCGCAGGTGTGTTTTTGCCCATTTTGGAGCCTATTTTGGCCCTAAACTGCTCATCCGAGGTCGGATTTGAGCACTTTGACATTGTAGACTGGGGTTTTGGGCCGTTCCAGACGCGATGGCGCTGTCCATTTTGCCAAATTCCTCACTCTTTTCCTGCTGTTTTTCTGTGTAAGTTTCTCATATGAGCGAAGTTTCTGCTCTAGTTTGTGATTGTATTTGGTATCTTTTACCCATATTGTGTGAGTTGTTTGCCCCATTGGTGTTGGCCCAAGCTCATTTGTATCTAAACATCAGAAATTATCCTCTTTTGAGCTGAGTTTTTTGGGTGTGTGTGTGTGTGTGTGTGTGTGTGTCTGTGTGGAGTGGGCAAGTGGATAGTCTCTTTCCTCTCACTCCAGAGGTGTGTTCCCTGTCTCGGCCAGGTGTGTTGTGTAAGCCGAGTGGTGCCCCATAGTGTGTGTGTGTGTGTATCTTCCCAAGAGTGTGTGTCGGGTCGTTATAGAGGCGCTGTGTGTGTTTTCATCCCGCTCACAAGGTGCAAGCCCTTTGTGTTGAAAATCTAAGATTTTCAACGGTGTTGTTGCCTTGACCTGGCCTCCTGAATAGTACGTCTTTCACAAAAAAAGAGGGATATCACTTGCGTACGTCCTCCAATTTCATTGGTTTGCCCTCCAAACCCTCAAGCTCTGTGGCCTTGACAAAGAATAAGGAGAGGTCTTGAGCCCCGTAACATAGGCTCTCCTCTCTGAGGATGCGTTGAAACTCCTCGTGGTCAAGCTCACCGTTGACATTGGGAGGAGCGTATGGGGCTGCCATTTCCTATCGAATCACACGATAATAAAATATTAGAGCAAAATGATAGATAGACATTGATCAAAAAACTACAATAGATGGTACAATCAATGTTCAATATACATAATTTTAAAATTCACATCTCTCTCATCACTTTGACAACACCAATGTAATAAAATAGCATGAAATTATGAGATAATTGACATGAGACAAGACAAAACTGTTTCATTGCAAAGTATAGACACATTCTTAAATTACAAGGTATGAATTCAATCATTGGATGACCTTAAACCTGCACTATCTGGGAGCGTGCGATCAACACGCTTAATGCCTTGTAACATGATGAGGAGATCATGTGAGGACTTGCACTGGGTGGGATTGGGAGATACACAAGTGTGCAGGACTTCCTGAAAGCGCCCGAGGAAAGTGATATAATTAGTGTCATCATCCTTAGGTAAATATTTAAGGAGTTCTTGAATGAATTTACAGAGGGAGTAGATATTTTGGCTGCACATGTAGACTGGAGGATTTGTGGATATACATCCGGGAGCCACCCACCAATATCACTTGCTCCAAGTTTCCCTTGTCGATGGGATAAGATCTGGCAACTTTGGAAATGTGTTCTCTGTGGGGAACAATGTTGCACTACCCCAATCACATATGCCCACATATAGTCCAACCCAATCAAAATGAAGCAAGATATTACTTCCATGAATATCATTTGAGTGATGTTATTAACGTGCAAAAAGATGAAGGTTCAGAGCAATCCATTAATGATAGGCCATATATTCTGCTTGACAGCTTCAAAGGTCCCCTCAACGTGTTTGAAACCCTTGCTCATGGCCACATTCTTTACCTCGTTTTGGAGTCTCTCTAGCCAGTGGTTGAGGTTTCCACCATTTGGAGCTCGCGTGGCGTGTCTTGCCAATCCCAGAGAAGCAATGATTCCACTATGAGTGATATTCATAATTGTGGCCTCATGCAACACTATGTCATTGGAACTCTTCTGGCCATCACCCTTGACTAGCTTGCCTGCATAAAATTCATCTGTGAAGGTCACTTTGACCTTCGTGACCATGCCGTATCTACCTTCTCCAATGCTTGCAATTTGTGGAAATTCAATGCAAGCCATGCGCATGATGACGAGGTTGCATGGGTCTAAACTTCTCATGTTGGGCAGCATTGGGACATTGCTAGAGATTGGTACTTCCGAAGCTGTAGGCACTTTGGGTACATCATTGGGCTCTTCTACACTCGGTCTCTTTCCTTGTTGCTTCATGATTCTATAGAGGACCTCAACTTCCTTCATGCGGTCCATGAAGCCAGACTTCCCTTTAATTTGCTTGTCAAGGGTTTTTGCAACTCTGCAAACTTGCCCCATGATTCGACTCACGTCGAGGACCAACTGACCACCTAAAAGGACTTCAATCCCACTTGAAGCACTACAAAATTTTGCAACTAGTGCTGCATATATAGCACTACATAACTCATCCAAAAATGATTTGTATGAGGACTCTTGCAAGACTTCCTGGAGGTGATCACTGCGTAATCCATAAAGATGAGTGCATACAAACTCATCCACATATTTGCACTCAAATTTTACTATCTTGACTATAGTACCCATGATGTGCGTATAAGCTCAAACTAAGAAACCAAAAACCATAACTTCTCATCAGTATAAGTGACATGTCATGCAACACATTCTAGTCATTCTTTGCAACCTATATACGCAACACAACCATGAAGCAATCACCCTAAACCCTAAACCACAGGTCCACATGAATGTAATTTATGATTAACATACATAAGAATGTCCACACGATTATGCATGATGTTAACTATGATTTTTCATATCATAAAAAATATGTTATTATTTTTTGAATCAAAAACTTCGCATGTATGAGATGCTATTAATAGGAATGTGACAAAGTCATACAAATACACATTATTTTACAAATGACAAAGAACAATGTAAAGCATGGTGTCACGTATGTATCCCTCTCATTGTAAGGATCTAAGCAAATCCTAAGCACCAGACACAGGGGTTTTATTCCCGTTGTAAGAGCAAAGGATAAACTTTTGATCCAGACGCCGAGAATGATCACACTTTAAAAATCAGTAGCTCATCAGATAATGGTTTTATTCCACAAATCATGTCTAAGAGAAACTCCTCCTGTTGTAAGAACCGAAGATCGTGATGCGGAGAGTAGTTTAAAGATTACACTTTTCTCATTATACAGATCTACAATGTAGATCTACGAATCATGTGGTCCATGAATACGTATATTGAAAAGTGTATAGCTTGATGACTCACTATATAAAAATTTATTCGCACATATCGTGTCTAGGAGTAACTTCTTCCGTTGAAGAACCAAGGCTCAGACGCAGGAAGAAGTATGATCTTTTGTAAGCTCACATTTCATTGGAGCCTATTTTACCTAAAGCGTCGTACAAAGTAAGAGTGTCGTGATACATATCAAACAAATGCACGTGCTATCTAATGGTCTCCTAAAACACCATACAAAATATGAGTGCCGATAAACATATCAAAACAATGTACGGTGTTATCTAAATTCCTAGAACATTGACTCAAGTAAGAGTGCTGCAAAGCATATCAGAACAAGAGTCAATGTTTTCTAATTTTTTTCTAGATTACTATGAGCGTAAGATATAAAATCAAACAACCCATAGTAATTTCTATACCCTAAATTTTAAACTATTATGTGACTAAGAGGGCCTGAAGGCGTATCAGAGACATACAATTATATAATCACGTGAAAATACAGTTTAAATTATTTTTTTTAAAATTCAAACGTGAAGAGAAAAGATGCTCACCAATACGCGAGGCTGATCTGCTCGAAAAACGACTCCAACATGTGTGAACTAAGGAGAGAGCTAGAGAGTGTGAGCCACAGAGAGAGAGAGAGAGAGAGAGAGAGAGAGAGAGAGAGATCTTGATCAAAAACATATCAAAGAGTGAGAATTTTTTTAATGGACTACCATATCAATTGATAGTCTTTCGATCTATATCAGTATCGAATGATATTTTGTCGATCGATGTTGTTTCGATTAAAAGACTATCGATAGATAAGCTATTGATCAAAAGAATATATTTTATTCAAAAATACCATGTATTATACAAGAATACGTGAATAATGACAATTTATTTGGTGTAAATTGCATTATTCGATCGAATAAATGCAACCCTGTTGACAGCTGTGCAAAAGATATCCCATGATGGTGGTAACGAACAAAGCAATAAGATTGCTTTCATCTCATCATCAATGTTAATTTGTCGTGCACGAATCTAGGCAAACAAAGAGTCAAAGTCATTGATATCACTGGCAACACATGCTGACTCCTTCATGCGAAGGTTAAAGAGTTTTTGCATCATGAAAACCTTATTACTAGCCGTATCTTTTTCATAAGTGTTGCATAACTTTTGCCATAAAGCATAGGCAATATCACATTCTAACACTGAAAGTATACTGACTTGACAAGGTGCAGTCTAATGGTAGACGTGCATAGCTCATCCCACAGAAGCTGAGTCAAGTTCATGTCTTCAGTTCATGCCGCATAGTCAATAGGCAATTTCTATCTCTTTTGGACAATCACATCTTGCATTTGGTTTTTCCAAAGTTGAAAATTAGTGTCGGCGAACTTCTTTATGTCATAGATATCACGCTCCTTGGTAGTAGACATTATGACAAGTCCAAAAGTTTTTCGGAGAATTTCAGCAGAGTCTCCTTTATATTTGGGACTATATCAACCAAAATATGAGAGACAAAATGACCAATATGTCAATCAAAGTGCATAAAGAGGGAAATGCTACTCACAAGGCATACAATATAGAGAGAAACTGAGGTGCATAAACTGTCACACTGACCATAGACCGCCAACTTGGTGTCAAGATCACCTATCCCACTCTATACATGTCCTATGGTGAGATCATGTAAGGGTAACTCTAGCTACCTATATCACCAAAGGTATCTCCACATTTGAGAATACCCCAGCTCAAGAAAACCTCACCATGGCCCTCTCAATGTAGAATATGCAACAAATGTATAGCCAAGTCTAAAAAATGGCTATCTTTCGGACCAAGTCTTAGAAATGGCCGGGACTCCCATATAAGCCAAAAGTGGCTCCACATAGGGTGTACAAAGGCAGTATCCATAAATAACGTACAAGATCTGAGAATGCGCTCAAATAGGCACCAAAAGCATATGCATACATGAGCTAAACCTGCTCACAAATCAATCCAAAAACTACACGCAAGATGCGGTAATCAATGAACCTAGACAATGCCTATCAAATCTCTTACACTTGAAGAGATTACTGCATGCTAAGCCCGCATGACCCAGGTCATTTCACATATGGCATACACTCTTCAAACCGAGAGCAAAACCACTACCAAAAACACGCTCTAAGCAAGAGCAAACACTGTCACAAAACAAACTGTGGAATCCTCAATGCACATTAATGAAAAACCGGCAGAATAATGGTAGTAAATTGGCAAGCTGTGCCAAACAATAGTTTCAACTGCACCAAATCACTGGCATAAAGTGTAGCCAACTCAAGCATCATTGAGCATCTCCATGATAAGGCATAACCTCCCAATCTGTCAAACTGCAATCAATGAGCATAAACCACTCAACATAATGCTAGATCAAATGGCAACCAATGCAATTGATGCCAAAAACCTATGGACCAAATGGGAGATCTGTCAATCAACCAATTTTTCCACACATGCATACATCCACTCTAAATTGGGTGAAGATTCAACTCTCCAAAGCTTTGCATCACCCTGATCTGAAGCCCTGATTTAAGCTTCGAAATATATACCTATGCAAAATGAAAAATACACACAACCGTTGCAACAAAATTTGTGATCAAAATTAGGTCAAATAGACATCATCATTGAGTTTGAAACATGCCAAAACCTTGTGTAGATCTGAGACCGTATGAGGGGTTTATGACCAAAAAAGTGATTTTTGGGCCAAAAAATGCACTTGTGCGAATTTGTTTTTGCAAAACCGCTTGTTGTGTGATGGGTCTGGGTTGATCTGTGGACACAAGGAGCTCATAATAAGCTCCTCCTCTTTGCTTGACCTGCATACACAAAATGGAAATCGACGGTGTGCTTGCCCTGCTTCCAACATCTGCAGCAAATCGATTGCAGACTGATTCTTGTTGAACACTAAGGTTTAAGCCTTAGCTCTTCTCAAAGCTCGTGCACGCACGGAGACAATGTCAGCACCGCTACCACTGAACCAAGCTTTGATACTAGATGATGGAGCAGAATCGGGGGCAGAGTAGAAGGGGAAGAGGAATACGCACACACACTCACAGCTTGGAGGGGGAGAGCCAACACACAGTGCCCCCTTTAATCTTCATTTATCCAAATATACACACAAGCACAATACACACTAGACTTAGTGTGATTGGCTCACACAAGTGTATAGATGTACACTTAGGGTCAGTAATAGTTAGTGATAGGGGGCCGGTGACATGGCCATTAAACCTAGCAAAAAAAAATCTCTACTTTTTCCTCTCTCTCTCTCTCTCTCTCTCTCTCTCTCTCTCTCTCTCTCTCTCTCTCTCTCTCTCACACACACACACACACACACACACACACGAAGTTTTGAGTTCTAAACTTGTCAGGTAGATGTTTGGGATCTCTCTCAATGAATAAGAAGAGGAAACTATAATCATCTTTGAGTGTCGTAGATTGGTTATCAGGGTTGGAATTCTCTCTCTCTCTCTCTCTCTCTCTCTCTCTCTCTCTCTCTCTCTCTCTCTCTCTCTCTCTCTCTCTCTCTCTCTCTCTCTCTCTCTCTCTCTCTCTCTCTCTCTCTACATTACGTGATGCATGGAAGCGTTGAGAGCTCGAATTTCCTGAAGCTCTTTAAGATAGAGTATGAAAGTAGAGTCACCCATCAAATTTGAGGGTTGGAGTTTCTTTGCGGCCTTCAAAAGGAAAAGTAGGGTCATCTTTTAAATAACACATGGAGGCTCTCTCTCTCTCTCTCTCTCTCTCTCTCTCTCTCTCTCTCTCTCTCTCTCTCTCTCTCTCTCTCTCTCTCTCTCTCTCTCTCTCTCTCTCTCTCTCTCTCCCCCCCCCCCCCCCCCCCCCCCCCACACACACATATTGGTGCCCCACGCAAGGGTGTAATAAATTTTTAACATATGCGCCCCTCCTTTCTTGGCATGGCATGTCCTCACGGTGGTGAGAGAGTGATCATGGATGTACTGGGCATTTAACTTTTCTACATTGGTCCTGCTCTTCCATGTTAGGGCTATTTGAGATTCCCAATGTTTGCAAATAAACTGGGTTTAGTGTGTTTTTATCATTAAAATTGCAAATTCTAGGATGGATTCCAATCTTTCCTTGAAGAAGATCGACAAAATTTTACCAGTTTTAGTGTGAATTCCATCAATTCTTAAAATTTTGACCTACAATCCAAAAGAGTTTTATTGCGTCCTTATTTATTTTAGATTTTCTTTGATTAGAAAAAATATCTTTGGCAAACCCTATTCAAGCTCTCTCTCTCTCTCTCTCTCTCTCTCTCTCTCTCTCTCTCTCTCTCTCTCTCTCTCTCTCTCTCTCTCTCTCTCTCTCATCACGCTCATGTTATCCCACATTAGTTGTAGGTAGTGCCAATTTGACTTTGAGACTATTCGACTTTGGCCTTTTGCGCAAAGCTACAATGTGCCATGTGCACATCCTCATGGCTAGAAGGACAATGATCCATGGAGGTGCCAAGTGCGAGATTTTAGCTCAACATTATGAAGGCCCTAAGAGGGCTTGTTTCATAAAATCTAATATCTAACCAACCCAAATGATTTTCTCATATTAAACTGGTCATTTAATGTTGGAGAATAAACAGGAACAAGGGTTAGAATATAGACATGTGCTTATGGATCCTTCTCAACACGGGGCCAAGGTTAAAGGGGTCCAAATGAGAGATGGTCTGCTAAAGAGAAATGCTACCTAATGGAGATTAAAGACCTTAGGGTTAGATTCATTAAAGACCTCCAAAAGTTAGTGCTAAAAAGTCCTTTGACCTGAGCCAAGCTAGGGCTGACCTTCAGGTGGGAATCCTACCCAAGCTGAGGTGCTTGTCGTGTTTGCTAACTAAGGGGCTTAAGGTGTTTTTGGGAACCTTGCCCAAGCTTGAGGTGCTTCTCATACTTTTTTTTTAAAATAGCAAAACTCGCAATTGTGAGTGAATTATATTGATCAACCTAAAAAATTCCAAGGTCTTGTCATGCTCGTGTTGAGCCATGACATCATACAGGGACCAAAATCACAACGGCTATCAGGGTGCTTCTGATATCTTTTAATTATTGATGGCTAGTATTTCCCCCCGTCCTAGGCATGCCAACTACTGACAACAAGGCACAAGTAATCCTAGACCAATCCTCAGAGTGTTGCTTGCATCCGAGTGTCCATATTAGCACTTTGCTTTCTTGTATAATTTCTGTGAAGCTTGCCACCTCGAAACCTCCTTCAAACACACGGTGGTTTCTTATCTACCATACATTATGTAAGAGAAAGTATCGGACAATTTGAGCGTTGTTGAGGAGGGCAAGACTACGTGAATTCTTCCCTCCAAGGAATAGATCAGTCTTGAAGAAACCAATTTTCCATGTTCTTTGGACCCATTTGCATATTTTCCCTGCTAGGCCTTTGATAGTTGGGCAATCCATAAAGAGGTGGGCTAGATCTTCACTAGCAAGCTTGCACCCCAAGCATGGATCTGACGCAATCCCTCTATCCTGAATTTTCACCCCCGTCGGTAGAGCACCTCAGATTACCTTCCATGAAAATACCTTCATGTGTTGCGGAACCTTAGGCTTCCAGATGTTCTCTATTACTTGCTCCCACCTTCCTCCGGCCATTGCTTTTTCCATATCTTGTTAAGGGGGCTAGACCAATTCTTCTTATGCATCAGTGTATGATAAATGTCTTTAGAATGGGGTTTCCATAGGATATTGCTTCTGAGCCATTTCCAGGCATTCCAGTCCAACTTCGAGTCACAAATCGGCATCACTATATTGTCAAGCTTTTTCATCACTTTGTGGACAAGCAAGACCTCCAAGCTATTAAGTTGGTACTGGGCAACTAGAAGATCAATGGTTTTCCAACTCTTGTTGTCCCTATCCCAGAAGTGCCCAAGTCGATTCAGACCCTTGTTATTTAGTTTCTTGGCTGTCTCTATCCAATAGGTAATTTGTGGTGGATCTACAACTTTGGACAGCCAGGGGGACCAATGCAAAATGGAGTTCTTGAAGTATCTGGTTTCTTACTCCCACTTTAAGACTCCTGCTGCCTTATTGCATTTTCTTACCAATTCTCTTGAGCTGCCCCCCAGTCTAAGGGTATACCATGGCGGGGCTAATAGTTTGTCATGGAACGCCACCCCTCTCCATTTACCTCCTTTCGAGCCAAGTTTAGACGCTTCCATCATATCTTTGATCATGACAGCCCAAACTTGATCCTGTTTAGCCAAGGAGACGAAAAATTTGGCACAACAAGCTTCTGCATGGGCCACCGGGTTGATAATTCCGAGGCCTCCTTGATTCACCGGACGAGCAACTGATTCCCAACGGGCCCATTGCCAAGGCCTGGTGGATTTCGTGTTGTTTTTCCATAAAAACTTTTTTACTGGTTTTAAGAACTCTTTCCAGTGACACTTAGCCATCTTGAGAAGCGGGCTAGTGTAGGCAACATAAGGAATCATGAATGCATTTATCACTTTTATCCGACTTTGGAATGGGAGAAGAGCATAGTCCCACCTACTCATTTTTGTTTTGATTTTTTCAAGCACCCACTCAAATCTTTGCTTGTGAGTTACATCCACCCCCAAGGGTGCTCCTAGATGTCTGAAGATATTCCGTTTTGTGACAATCTCCCCTTACCAGTCAGAAGGGTCAATTGAGTCATTTTTCGATAGGGAGATCATCCTTGACTTCTCTATATTACACTTGGCCCCCGAAGCTACCGAGAATATTTGTACAATCTCCAGAGCTTTCCTGATGACCTGGGGGCACGCCTTCAAGAAAAGAAGAGAATCGTCTACAAAAAGTTTTGCTAGGAGTTGGCTATTTCCTGGTAAAGCCAGGCCTTGAAACTCCCCTCATTCTGCACTAGCTTCAAGTGCCGTGATTAAAGGATGCGATCCTATGGAAAAAATCAGGGGGGGCAAGGGGCATCCCTGCTTAATAGACCTCTTGACCTCAACAGAGCCCACAACTCTATCGTTGAAGAGGAGCTCTCACTGGCTTACATCCCCTAGTACACGTACCAGACAACATAGGCGAGGCCCAAAGCCGAGAGCTTCCATGACGGCTTCTATATATGACCATGTTATTCTGTCATAAGCCTTATCCAGGTCCAACTGCAGCAGAATGCACTCTTGCTTTGTGACAGTTGCGTATTCGATGCCCACCATTACTGCCAAGATGTTATCGTAGATGGACCTTCCTTTGATGAATCCATGTTGATGGGGAGAGATGATCTTGTTTAGTAAGGAGGCAAGTCTGAGGGCTACCGCTTTAGCAATAATTTTGTAGGCCACCGACATATCTTAAGAAGCATAAAAGACAAATGTCAAGATCCTCCCCATTTGGGCTCTCATGATGTGTTTGAATCCTATTGGATAGGCTTTAGAGAATTTACATACACAAAAATAAATGATTAAGTTCTTTCTCTCAAAGAGGAAAAAGAGGACACATGTCCAAGTGATATAATTAAATAATACGAGAGAGAGAGAGAGAGAGAGAGAGAGAGATAACAGAGGGAGGGGTGGACCAAGCATGAGAATGGGTATACTCTCCCCCCCCCCCCCCCCCCCCCCCCCACCCCCCCCCCCCACACACACACACACACACACTCATTGTGTGAAGTGCAAAGTGCAAACGCTCCATCTCCTTCTCCAAGCTTGTGGAGAGGTTGAGAGCCTACACCAGCACTCTTGGCTATGGAATACAAATCCAACCAAGATCCATGCTTCAATGCTTAGTGAGGAGCTATTTCCTGCTCCTATGAATCTTTCTTCTTCCTCTTCCCTACCCTCATTCCCCGCTAGCTCTCTCCACCTTCGAAGGTGTTTGAGGCTTTAGGACCAAGGCTTGGGATAGTTAATGCTTTTTGCAAAGTTTATGTTATGCTCGTGATGCATGAAGCTTTCCATCTTCATTGCATCACCTAGGTCACAAAGAACACAAATATTGTATTGTAGCAAGTCTCTCTTGATGGGAGAATCTATAATACAAACGCCTTTTGGAGGGGGGGACCGGCTCCAAGTAAATCCGGTCCTCAACTATTGTCATATTCTCTAATCTCTCTATTGAAAAATTATTGTTCATGACAAGTTAATTAAGTACTATGTTTATGTTTCTACCATCAATAAATTTCACGCTGTATGTTCTCAAAGTAATCTCACAAAAATGCTCACTCTAATTCTCTTAATTCTACTGTTCTCAAAGTGCATAGGCCATTTCCATTACATTGGTATCAGAGCATCTAGTTTCGCTTTTCTTGCTTAAGAAGAGAGGTCCTTAAGTAGCCTATTAATGGCTGATTTTGTTAATTATACTAGGATAAGTGGGACTAGGATCTATTATCAATTATGTTGAGCCCACTATGTGGGATATGGTGCACACCTCGGGAGCTTTGGTCTTTATAATGGGGTCATTTTAGACTTTCGTACGGCTTTACCATTGTTGAGCCATAAGAAGTCCGAAAGGAGCTAGCCCTTGACAATTCTGCAATATTAGACCCACTCCACTACTCTCTATAATTAACCAATTCGAACCATGAGTGTAGATACTTAAGTGCTTATTTTCAAAGGCTAAGAGGAGTAGCAACTAAGGTTTTGAATTGCCAAAGAATACACTAAGTAAACACATAAGTATAATTAGCACGGTTGAAAATAACCAAGAGAGTAGAATGAACATTGATAACTTTGATTTTGCACATGAAGGTTCTAATGATGATACCCCCATGTTTGTCAATTATCTTGTTACTAGATTGCAGCAAGTATGGGCATATGTATCAGCCAAGATAGTGCCAAGCACGACATCTTTATTCAATAGCCTTTGACAAGCATTATACTCCCGCAATCAATGCATTCCAAGAGGCGACATTTGAGACACAAAGCTCCTCAAGCACTTTTTTTTCTTTCTCAAACACATCACATTTGGTATACATATCAACCAAGACAGTGCCAAGCACAACATATTTTTCAATAGTCTTTGACCAATTGTGAAGTTTTGTGGCCATATTAGCATCTTGTATAGATCCACATGCCTTCAAGATGTATGTGTAGAGCCACATGCGTTCAAGATGCCTGCGTAGTTGATCACATGCATACAAAATTGTATTTCTATGCAAATCTACAACCAAATCAAGATCTTGCTCTACATTTGCAAATATAATGTTTCCTCATTGCAAGCTCCCAATTCACCAAGAAAAATCCTTCAAAAGGTCACAAAGATCGTTATGGTCTTGCTCAAACCATACATCATCCCATAGCTTGAAATTAGAGCTTTGATGTCAAATGTGACACCAACAAATATTAAGGGGCAGCATGTTACTTGTACTCCCCTTGGGCTGATCTACGATTTCAATAGGCCTAACGGAGCTTTTTGATGTGTGTATCCGCCTGCCCCGTTGACGAAGCCTTTGAGGAGATACAACAAGATTTTGGTCATTGGTGTCTCTTTTGTGGGGATTCTCAAATTGGATTTAGAACCTCCTTAGGCTCATGAATCAACCATTTTGAGCATCTTTTATGACTTCAATATAAGTCCAAGAGGAGCTAGCCATATATGGATTTCATGGCAAATCAACAATTTCTCCTTATGCATCAGTTTTGTGGTGGCCTTAAGCTTATCACCTCATACAAGTTTTCATTTAGTGCCGTCACAGTTATATATATGCAACATTTTAGGTTCCTTTACCTCCAAGTCTTTGAAGCCATATGAATATGCTATTTGAAGAAGTAAGGTTGACACCATACATGCAGACTATGATTCATGCCGGCTTCCTTGATGCCCTTGTCATCTCTTGTCAAGTGTTTTACTGTTGCCTGGTAGAATGTCAGGGAAGTGTATGTCCATTCTATCTCCATTGCATTTGCCACACAATTGTTTTCAAAAATAGCCCCAAAGCAACTTTTATTATCCACCATACCCAGTTGCAGAGCATGATTGCCAAATGTGGATCATCAGCTATCATGGTGTTTCTCAACCCTTAGAAGTGCATTGTTGTTGGTTTGATAAGGTTCCTTCTTGGTGCATCCACTATTAAAGTAGAGAGATTCCTCACGTTCCCAACTATAGGCTTGCTTCGAGCATGTGTTTGCATCTATAGAGATGCACTCGCTTCATATAGAGAGAAGTGCTCGCTTCGCATTAGCTGGACCTAGTGTAGAGCTTCCCAGGCAACGCCAAGCACAACTTCTTTCTTGTAGTGCTCATGTTCAATTGAAAGCAAGCCTCCTTGATTTGAGCATGTGTTTGCATCTACGAAGAAGCACTCACCTTATATAGAGAGATGTTCTTGAATCGCATTAGTTGGAAATAGTTGAGAGCTTCCTTGTCACATCAATGTTCGGCATGGCTAGGTAGAGCTTATTTGAATTTTCCCTGTTGGGCATATCCCGAAATCAATGAATTTCAAGAGGCAACATAAACATGTGCATATGTTCAATTGAGATTTTTATAGGTAGCTAGAGCTTCTTGGCCCTGTCCCTATTGAGCATATCTCGCAATCAATGCATTTAAGGAGTCGACATTCCACAATCAATGTGTTTCAAGAGGTGACATAAACAATGTGCACATGTTCACTTGAGAGCAGTACAAGTAGTTAGAGCTTCTTGGCCCTGTCCCTATTGGGCATATCCTATAATCAATGCACTTGAAGAGATGACATTTTGCAATCAGTGCATTTCAATAGGCAACATAAACATGCACACATGTTTTTGAAAGCAAGCCTACTTTTTGACCATCATAAAGAGTCCTTCTTCAGGTAGACTTGAGAATAGGTGGAATTAGAAACATTTCAACAACTCACAAACACAGACAAGTAAGAAAAAAACTCATCATCTGGAAATAGTATAGAGATTCCTTGCCCCACTGGTTGTATCTTGTTGTTGGGCATATCTCGCAATCAGTGCATTCCAAGAGATGACATTCCACAATTAGTGCATTTCAAGAGGCAACATAAACATGCACACATGTTCAATTGAGATTTCTAGTTAGAGCTTCTTGGCCCTGTCCCTATTGGGCATATCCCGCAATCAATGCACTTGAGGAGACGACATTCCGCAATTAGTGCATTTCAAGAGGTGACATAAACATGTGCACATGTTCAATTGAGATCCCTACAGGTAGCTAGAGCTTCTTAGCCCTGCCCCTATTGGGCATATCCCGCATTCAATGCACTCAAAGAGACAAATTTTTGCAATCAATGCATTTCAAGAGGCACACACATGTTGTTGAAAGCAAGACTACTTTGAACATAGTGAGAAACCGAGAGAGAGAGAGAGAGAGAGAGAGAGAGAGAGAGAGAGGTTGCCACCCTTGGTATTTACAAGTATGCTGACGAGCTGCTGCATGCGACAACTTGCTGCAATTGTGATAGAGGATCTGATCCAATTGCAACAACGTGTTGGATGTGTTTGGCCTAGCTAAAGTGCTGTTAATTGTGATGGCTTGCTGCGATTGTGATTGACAATTTTCTCCAATTGCAACAACCTGTTGGAATTAAAAAAGCAAGCTTTGTTGACTACGATCTACCTACAATGATTAAAACAACGCATGCAACCTGCTAAAAAATAAAGATACAGTCATTTGAAAAGTGCTTCCACGTGGACGAAAGGAGCTGCAAGATTTTTGAATCTTGCTATATGCTAATGAATTAATAAAACTTTACATCCAAGTGACGTGTACAAATTTTGTGTGACGTAGACCTAAGTTTAGTGCAAAAGAAGCTTGGAAGGTGTAACCATTAATCTGAGGTTTAAGAAAAGAATGAAATTTCCTAATATGGGCGGAGCTTGAAAGTCTCCGTCACCAGCCCACAATGAGCATGCATGTAAAGTTTTTGATTTTACTGCATTTATCACTCACAATTTGTGAGTTTTGCAAAAAAACAAAAGAGTGAAATTTCATGTAGTCTTGTTGTTTTGTTAGTTCCTTCAAGCAAATTGAAGAGAAATATTGATGCTTGTAATTGAAGAGACTTATTGATGTTGGTAACCCGACACATGACATGATAACAATGTTTTTTTGGGGTTTTTAAGAATAACTTGAGGCTAATCATTTTACAAAGTCCTTCATATCTAATAATGCACTTTGGAGCCCCTTCCACTTGACAAAAAGAGAGGGATTGGAAGGGGAATTAGGAAGTGAATTGGGTATAGGAGGGCCTCTTTATTTGGCAGTTTAAGGGAATGCTTAAAGTTTAAGCCAAGTTTGACCAAGCCTAAAAGAGAGGGCAAAAAGGCCTATGTTGAGATTTAAAAAAAAAAACCATTTCCATATTTTGTATTTGAAAATAGTCTATTTAGTAACTCAAAAGAGATGTGAGTAAATGAATTTTAAAATGTGCTATTTCCACCCCTCTTCCCTCTCTAACTTATAAAACACTCTCTCTCTTGTAGATCTCGTTAAAGGAGGCACTTTTCAGTCCCCTGCCAGAAAAGCATATTTTTCAAATTCTCTCATTGCATTCTCTCTCTAAAATGTGATCCAACTCTCTTTCTTTCTTTTACCCCCTTTTCTCTTGTCACTTCCCCTCCCCATCATGAAGGAACGTTATTTGCTGCCTTTTTCTGACAGAGTGCAGATCCTCCAAGGTTGCAAATCTGCCCTCTCTCCCACTCTCTCTTCCTTTATTGTCTTTCTCTCTCCCATTCCCTCTCTCTCTCTCTCTCTCTCTCTCTCTCTCTCTCTCTCTCTCTCTCTCTCTCTCATGCTTCTCCCACTCTAGCTCCAATTGAGAGCAATGGAAAACTACATTACCTCTGTGTGCAGTAGCATTTCTCTCTCTACACTCATGATCAAAAATTTGAATTCAAAGGAGATTGAGCTATACTTCCTCTCTTTCTTCCCTTCACAACATAATCCTTATCTCCTATCTCTGAGTAATCCCCACTTCTTTCCTCCATGGCCACCTTCACCTGCTTGTAGCAGTCACCATTACACATTCTCTCTAATTTTCTCGATTAGCTAACACAAATGTCATTCAATCCCCTACCACTGCAAGACATTACTAATAAGACAAAACGATATTGATTAAACGCTGATTTAAACCAAGAGTACGCTATTTTGCAACTTGGCACATCTAATCCCAATGCTGGAGGTCAGTTACGGAACCTTGGGTGCAAGGCAATCAACTTATGGGTTGATGGCCATATTTACCCTGGCGATCCAATGACCAATGCATCACCACCCTTTTGTAATGTCACTGAGCTACTACGTTTTATTGGAAATGGGAGAGACAGATTGTTTGGCTACTACTTGAGATCATATTCAGCTTTTGTCAATGAAAGGGAAGCAAGAAAACATCTCTATGCTACCTATTCATCATTGCAAGAGAAGTATGTGAAAGACATTCACTAAGTCATAGAGGAAGCCAACGATTCCGATGCTCAAATGATTGGACATACTTTGTTGTAGCATATCATCAAGCCAAAAGAGTTGGTGGAGCTATTGGATGATCCATCCAATGCTGGCATTGCTAATGTTTTGCACCATAAGTATTTTAGTGAGCTAAAGAGCATTGTGTCGCCTCAAGAGATTATGGAGGTGTGTGACAGCATAGAAATAAGTTTCAAGGCCTACGAAGCTTTGTATAGAATTGTCACACTAGGTCACAGAGCAAAAGGTTTGTTTAGGTTGCTGCCAACACCTTATAGTGTCAGCGTTGCAAAAAGGTGCACCAATAATGATGTTGCAAGCTTGTTGGGTGGATTTCAATATGTGGAGGATGCCTTGCCATTAGAAGAGAGAAAATCCTTCTGTTACAACGAGTTCAATAATGTCTATGTTGACTTGTTGAAGCTCTAGGAGTCAATGATAAGATTTTATGTGTTGACACAAGAAGAGTGTGTTGGCAAAGTTATATTTGTGATGAAGCTTGATGAGTGACAGATTGTCAAAGGTCAACGGCTCAAAAGGGTAAGCGTTACGCTTAGGAACAGACCCTTGGTGGGCGTTAATGTTGAGCTAAATGTCGACAAGAAGAGAAACACCTGTTTAGGTGTTTAGTGCCAGAAGAATGATTGGTGGCTGGTAGCTTTTCATCTCCCACACGCGACACATGAGTCCCTCAAATGGTATTTTAATCACACCCCAATTGTTGATGTCATTCGGCAACAACAAGAAGGACAACAATTGCAGGTTTCACGTGTGGGTATGTTCCAAGTGGAATGGCATTTGGCAGGAGACTTGAAAATTCTCAAGTGTATGTTAGGGTGCAAGCAATGTGCAATGACCCTCTTTCCAAGCATTTATTACTGCCACAATAAAGTCTCATTAGGAACTATGGGCAAGGGTTCAAAGGCCAGCAAGTCAAAGGGCGGTAAGGATAAGGGTGGCAAGCTGCAGTCAACTCTACGAAAGGTGTACCCACTATACAAACAGTGGGTAAAGCACTACAACAATGGTTTCAAGGTATCCTCAGTTGTAACCAGAGTCTACCCCCTAATTGAGACATGGATGATCCAAATTGGGATCATATTCTACCGATTCCTCTAATAAATGTGCATGTGTGCACTCTTTGTGCCCGCCTACAAATTCTTGACAAGATCCATATTAATTATGCTTGGAATATGGAGCCTGCAGAAAGAAGATAAGAGTGTATTAGAGAACTTGAATCTATTTTATCAAGTGTTGCCCTACATGGGGGTGCAATAGAGTTATCAAAGGACAAGAAGGCATCTGGAAGTACACAGGATTGTCCTTATAAAATATGTATAGGTGGTAGTAAAGCTAAGCATTTGCTTTTAGAATATTCTCACTCCCAAAGTCCCAATGAGTTTCAATTGTGAAAAAAGGTGTGTGACATTACCACCTACAAAGGTAATAAAGTAGCACTAGGAATTAAGTGTGCTCGTGTGAAGCAATCTGTAGATAATAGTTTTTGTTTGCTTGAAAAGGCAAAGCTAAATTGTGCTAAGATATCCACCTTAAAGTTTGTAATCAATAGTTTCACAACGCAAATGGTGGATGCCTAGGGGGAGACGCACACAACACATTACATGGTGGATTGAACACTTTGTCTTTGCAATAAAAAAACATCAGTGCTTGAACTAAAGTCTTATTATTTTTTCAACACATTCTTTTTGCTCATAGCTCATTTTTTCTCGGCACATTTGGTTCATTGGGCATCTAGAGTAGCCAAGGAATGGAACTCTCACACTATCAAGCAAAAGCAGTGTATTTTAAAATACATGGCATGGAGGTGGGAGGAAAAAGAGCAATGCCCTACACGAAATGTTCAATTGACTCTGTTGGCTCTACATAGTTTTAGCGGGGAGAGAAAGGAAGAAAACTAGAGTACAAAGAAGTTTCAAATGCAGAATATAGAAAGTGGTTAGTGGAATGAGAGCTGATCTCTTCAAACAGATATTTCAATGTTAATGTTCAGAGCTACTGATTATCTAGGCGATTCAATTAGTGAGGACTGGAATTAAGTACTAGGCTGAAATAGGGAACTGAACCGGAATAATATACAGAAATGGAAGACACAACTAGAAGACTGGGAATGGTATTATAGATTGGGATCATTACTACAAAGATAATCACTACAGTGTACAACAGACTTAATCTCAGATGAAGTATGAAGATTCATTACAGGAGTAAGTGATTACAAAGTTGAAAGCCAAAATCTTATGAAGCTAAGAGTCTAGAAGCAAGAGCTGTAAGCCAAAAGTCTAAAAAGCCCAAAAAAAGCCATGGAGACATTGTAGCGGATCCTATTTATAGGCTTACAAAGTTACTGCAATAACAGTAACTTACATCCATTTGTAAAAAGAAGTGTGCAAAAGAGACCCAAACAAAAAGTTGAAGGTCATTCAAAGACTTCCCTAATCAAAACCTGTAAGGAAGTAAAGGAAACAAAAGTTCATAAAATGGGGGTAAGTACTGCCGAATTATTGCCGGTGTAGCAATTCTCGCTGGTCGACCTTCTAAGGAGCAGTTCTTGCCTGCTAGGACTATCCTTGCCTTCTACATCCTTCCCTCCTTTCCAGCATTTTGGTATAACCCAAAATTTCATTCTGATTGGGAAAAAAATCCACCGCCTGATTCTGATTTGTTGCTGAGACAACCAGTCTCGTTTTCTGAGTTGGCCGATATTCCTCATGATAGTACTCTTTTGGTATTGCTAGCTGTATACCATACTTCATGCTTGTTGAGTGCTTGACACCCATATAGTTGTAATTCCAAGGGTACCCATCCCAAGAGATTCCAGTGCCTACTGGATAGCTGGGAAAGTCCACCCTGATTCTGAGATGGAACTACCCAGTATCCTTCCCACTGAGCCCACTTCCTCTTGCCCTTCTTCTTTGATGCCTCAGAAGTCCCAGTGTCAGCATTGTCGTTATGTGAATAAGTCTGTAAATGGCCTCTTGCTCAAGCTGATATCGCATTTTCGTGGTTATCTCAAACTCATAAGGCGTGAGGGCTTTGTAAGTTTTGGTGTCGGGATCATATAAGCTGTGTTTGCCCTTAGTCAGATGAGTTCTGGCCAGTTTATGACAATGCAAGGTTGTGTGAATCCACCCTTCCAAGGGTGGTTGATTCATCTTCATTCTGGCTTTGAAGAGAATCTCTACCATTTCTCTGTATTGTGGTCCTAGTCGCGATTTGGTAGTGATATCCTTTTCATGAATCTTGGAGGACTCCACAGTCAGTTGAAGTAGCTGATTTGTGACCTTCGTTGATCGACGGAGCTGGATCTTCCATTGACTCATACAGAGGTTGAACTTTTGCATTTCTCCCTGTAGATCCATGACAGTGTCCATTTTGAGGGCATCATTGTCAAGCGATTGCCAGGCTTTCCATTCCATAGTGGCACAAAGTTCATCAGTGATGTTGAGATAAGTGAGCCGATCGACTGGTTCCACATGTTGAGGATACAAGGCTGGAAAGAATCTTGGCAGTTTTGCCTCCTTGGCAGGTAAAGCATACACGAGTACTAGAGAATCAGGTACAAACTCCAAAAAATTGAGAATAATTTAGTTCTCGTGCTGCATCATCTTCCTAGTAATCCGGACCAGATGAGATATTTTTCAAATAGCAGTTGCATGTTCTCCTACTGACATTTGGGTTCGGGGTCCTTTACTACTATAATGCTGGTCTTCAATGAGGGATTGCATCCTTTGATCCAAGACACCTCTAGCAATCTACATTTGAAGCAAGAGTTCTTATTATTGAATCCGGACCTCCTTCATACATCTGTATGTATGTCTCTTTCCTAGCAGCAAATCCAATCCAATAGCTATGGAGTGGAAATATGCAATAGACTGTCTCTGCCAATGTGAATTGACTATCATATCATCAGAAGTCAATGTCCACTCAGGCACCCTTTCCAGTAGTTGAATACTGCTGGGATGAACAGGTAGTTGGCACAGCTCTTGATCATGAAAAGCAGCCGACTTCCAGTGCTGAACCATCTCTCTATCTCTTACATACAGCCTTTGGAAGCGTTCTAAATCAGAGATAAGAGTGTCATGCTCAAGATAATGTCTAGTAATATGAGCTTGCTGATGTCTTAATTTCTTATTCAGTGTAATGAGCTGTAAAGAGTGTTGTGCATTAGCTTCAAAAGATTCAGTCACATCCTTAGCTTTTCCTTTGCTATCGGGAATGTGTTGTGACTATTGTAATGGAGGGTCTCCATTGTTTCCCTTAGTGTGCCCTTAGTATGTTGGTCATTCCCTTGCTACTGTTGATCATCTGACTGCTAGTCTTGCTGGTCTTGATCAGTACCCAGATTGCCTTTATTGGGTCCACTGCCCCCAATTGTAGCTGGTTCTCTAGCTCTAGAGCCTGAGGGTGGGGAAGGAGGAGAATCATCATTCTCATCATCAGGCTTGTCATTCCCTTCCTCCGCATGCTCTTCTTCCTTCTCAGATTCTTCTTCAATATCAGCTTTCTTATCGATATAATCCATAATGGCTTGATTTACCATGGGTATATTATATTCATTGATCTTATCTTGCAGATCACTGTGAATAGTCTCAATGAGTTCCTTCAAATTCAGGGATACTTTTCCTTGTGGATTCAGGATATCAGCAAGGCTATTGTATATGTAAAGGGAATCCTTTAACACAGTGTGTATGGTTAGCAGTGCTTTGAAATCTGCACGCTTCATACGTTAAAAAGTTTGAAATCTGTCGCATCTCTCAATGCAGCTCCCTTCTCTTCATTCAATCGCCGATTTTTGGTAACGATCCTTCTTGGCCACTGGTAAAGCCAATTACTGGAAGGAGATTTGGTGACCGGGCTGGCAAGTGTTTTGCTCTTTCCTTTGCGAGTATCAGCTGCCACCTGTTTAGTGCTTGTTATCCGTTCAATTGTTGCTTCTTGCTTGCTTTGTCCAATGCTGACTACTGTTTGAGTCTGCTCTTTGGGCATTGCTGAAGTCTGGTCTTCATAAGATTTTTTAGTGGGTGGGGATTGGACCTGACTCTCAAGTTCCTTCAGTAGAGCAGTACTCTTTTTTAACAAAATCTTGGGTTTCTTTAAACTACTTGCCTCAGCCAGTGCAACCTCCCTCTTTTGTCCAGTGATGGCCAATTGATTACCTGGGTCCTCTTCATCTGAAGATAACTCCACATTCTTACTTAACGGAATAGGCTTAGGACTCCAAACCAGCTTTACCTGAGAAAAAGCCTCTCGAGTAGTATCCCAGTACAAAAATTGCCAGACATACCAAGCTTTGAATATGTATACTCTATGACTTCAGCTTAACAGTCTGTTGTAAGACGTTGTGAGATAAAATTTGACATAGATTGATTTTGGCTTTATCATCCGGACTTTTTGCCGACATCATTGCAAACAATTTCTTAGACACATATATCGGATTGTTTTACAGACTGACAGCTTCTGCAATCAACCTGTAGGCTGAGGGAACATCCAGTGCAACTACTGGAATCCCTTGCCCACCAGCCTTCCTTTTCTTCCTGGTTGCTTCATCTTCCATAAGAGCCAAACTGATCTGGTCTGCAGATGCTGTGCTAGGCTTTTTCTCTTGGGCAATCTAAAGGCATAAGCAATAGCTTCAGTTGTCACTGCTATTTTAATTCCATTAATAGTGACATTGCCTTCATCAGCATCAAAAGAATCGAGAACCTATTTAATAATATATGCATCAAAATCAAACTTTGTAGCCTGTACTACGACATGCAGACCCCATAATTGCATCAACAATTCTGCATGCTCATTAAACACATATCTGTGTATCTTGCTGTATGGAATGAGTGGTAGGGAGGCCTGAATAGAAGTAATGATTGTTGCAGTCTCATCCACTGTGTCCTGCATCTTCTCTACCATTTTCTTGGGACCCATACTCTGCGATGACTACGAAGCTGTAGAGGAAGAAGACTTACTTGTGTATCCTAACCCACAGCGAGGTGTATCAAGTAGTGTCGGATAAGAACAAGCAGAATCTATTGACGAGGAGGTTTCAGGCTGGAGCAAAGAGTTCTCCGAGCTTGGCGATGGCGTGCGTGACAGCAGGTAGTCGTCGTGTAAGAGACTTGTGAGGAAAGAGTGCCCAGACATCTCATTCTTATACGTGTATGTGCCATAAAATCTCCACTAATTACCGTTCCTAGAGGTATGTGTGCAAGTGGTGACGTGGCACACATACATTGGCCATGTTGTTCAATAATCTTCGCAATGATTACCAGATTTATTCCAGTTGGCCCTTTTCCCCATAGAAGCTGGTACCGATTTTGAAACTCTTCTATCTCTGTTGCTGGCACTGGTTTATCATACTGAGACTTTACTGGTCTTGATACTAGGTTGACATGGAAAAGATTTAGAATAGCCAAATTTGACAATCCATGGTCATCAATACCTAGAATACCAATATCATCACCTCTGGAGGTCTCCTTGGCATTAGAAGAATATAACTTGATCTTGGCCCCATTATAAACACCTGGCAGCAGTAATCCAGATAAGTCTTTTAGTCTCACTGTGCCATTTGAAAATACTCAATCAACTTCAAATGGACCAGTCCAAGCTATCTTCAAATTCGGTTTCTTAGGGCCCAGTTTGGACTGATATAGCAAAATTAAGTCACCCTTCTAAAACTCCCTAACCTTTATCCTTCTATCATGCTAGTGCTTTCTTTGTTGTTGAACAATCTCCTGTTCCAGCATGGTTCTTCGTCGTAACTCATCCAACTGCAATAATTTCTCCAGTCTTTGTTTGAAATTATGATTAAAACCTAATCCATATTCAACTGCCATTTTGAGACTGGGAATTACAAATTCAATAGGCACTACAACTTCAATACCATACACCATTCTGAAAGGTGTCATTCCAGTGGTGACTTTATAAGCTGTCCTGTAGGCCCATAGAGCAGTCTAGAGCTTGATATCCCATTGGTGTGGCTCCTTCTGAACAATCTTGGTCAAAATATTCTTGATGGTTTTATTACTGCTCTTTGCTTGACCATTGCACTTGGGATAATACGGAGTCAATTTCTTGTGCTTACCTGAGAGCATCTCCATCAGAATTTCCATTGTCTCATTAATGAAATGTGTCCCTTGATCAGACACAATTTCAATGGGACATCCATAGCGGCATATAATGTTTTCAAACAGAAAAGCAGCAATGGACTTGGCCGTATTATTTGGAAGAGCCTTGGTCTCTACCCATTTCATGACATAACAAGTAGCCATCAAGATGTACCGGTTCTTTCTGGAAGTAACCTTCTTGAATGGTCCCATGAATTCTAGACCCCATTTCATGAATACTCCCAGTGGTTGAACTTGAGTGAGTGGAGTCAGATCAGCTATGGGTGGTTTGACCATTCTCTGATATATATCACAAGTCTTACAAAAACTTTGGACATCCGCCATCAGGGTTTGCCACCATAATATGGCTTGCAAAATTTTCTTATAAGTGATATCAGTGGAGAAGTTTTCTCCAGAATCCCCATCGCATGCTTCAAAGATGACTTGCATCCTCCCTATCCTCCCTTCCATTGGGACACACCTTCAAAGAACACCATCTATGCCCAATCTATAGAGCAATCCTCGGTGAACTTCAAACTCTTAATGATTAGAGCTTTCTTCTAATTCTGAGTCCAATTATTTGGGAATGCTCCTCTTGAAAGGAACTGATATACCTCATACCATTCAGGATCTAAATTTTCCTCAATTGTTACATGAAACAACTCTACATCTACTGGCTCATCTCTCAAGGATATTTCAGAGTAGCTTTCAGTACTTCTGGAAAGAAAATCAGCATCACAATGAGATTTACCAGGCTTGTGGAAGATGCAGAATACGAACTCCATCAGGAACATCATCCACCTGATTAATCTTCCTTGGATAATAACTTTGTTGATAAAAAATAGTAGTGTTTGATGATCCACATAAAAATGAAATAATTTGCCCATTAAGTAATGCCGAAACTTGGTGGCGCTGAAAACCATTCCCATAGATTCTCTCTCCGTGGTAGTATACCCCTGTTCAGCTAGACTGAATCTTTGGCTGGCAAAATAAACTGGATAATCCGTCCTTCCATCTGGTTGAGCCATTATTTTTCCCCCATTGCCATCCCCAAAGCATCAACATGCACATGGAATATAACATTTCAATCTAGTTGTCGGAGTACCGGCTTACTAATAATGGTATTTTTAACACATTGAAAGTTGTCTTCACATTCCAAAGTTTAAATGAACTTACTGGTTTTATTGGTAAGCTCATATAGAGGTAGTGCCTTCGTAACAATCATGTGAACAGATATTTTGTAAAACTTTATGTACCCCAAGAATGAACTCAGTCAATTCAGACACTGTGTGGGGTGCCTTGGCCTGCTGGACGCACTGGTTTTTATCATTGGCCATCTCTATGTCATTTTTGGACACTATATGCCCCGATAATTATCCCTTCCAGACCAAAAAAACACAGACTTGAATGGATTCAATCAGATCCTCTTTTCCTAACATCGCTAAAACCATTTCCAAAAACAGCAGTAGATGCTTCTCCTTGGTTGAGAATACAGTGAAGTCATCCATAAATATAGCTAGAAATTTGTGCAAGAATTCAGTGAATATCTCCAACATGCAACACTGGAATGTTTTTGGAGCATTACAGAGACCAAATGGCAGGACTAAATACATGAATGCACCCCATTCAGTAATAAAAGTGGTTTTTCTCCTATCTTCAGGAGCACCACTATAGCCATCCATAAAACTATACATATCATGGCATGTAATCTCATCAAGAAGCATATCAGTGAAGGGTAGTGGAAAGGATCTTTGATAGTTTCAACATTCAATTTTTGGTAGTCCACATAGACTCTGAGTTTCCCATTGTTTTTTGGTATGACCACTATAGGGAATAACCAATCATTGCTGGCGACTTCTGTGATGAATCCGGCTTTCAGAAGGTTGTCAATTTCCTCTTTGACCTTCTTAGCATAGTTCGGATTCATTATGTACCTCTGCATATGTACTGGTCTGGTATCTGTCTTTAGAGGTATTCTATGCTAGCAAAATTCTAGATTCACACCTTTCAAATCAATATGTTCCCATGCAAATACATCTTTGTATTTCTGAAACATAAGTCTGGCTTTTTCCTTCATTTCTGGGTTCAGATATTCAACTTGATTAATTGAGGACTTTCTTTAGAATCCAAATTCCATTCTTCAATCTCTTGATCATCTGGAAGTAGCCAACTTGGGCCACCTCCCTTCCTTTTGGTTGACTCTGCAACATAATCCTAGGATGGATCTGTTAGTGCTGGATTCTCATTCTGAACTCCAGTGACCTCTTCAGTGTACCGGTGTACTGGTGTACTCGAATCTGAATATCCCTCTTTGGAGTCAGATGGTTCCTCTGGTCAACCAGTTAGTTGAACTGGCCTCTCTCTAGGATTTAGTTCAGTGAACTCATCTGGAAACTGCTTTCTTTGTCCAAGCCTTGTCGAATAACACTACATTTAAGTCGATTTTAGCTAACAGAAAAATGTTCTGTGTTGCAAGCACCCGTTCAATGTTCTTAGCCCCATATTTTTGGCAAAGTTCCTCAAGTTAAAGTGCTTTCTTCCATCTTCTGGTGTTATTTATCTGGAGTTGGATTCTCTTACTGGTTCCCTAAATGGTTAAGGTTTGATTTGCATAATCATGAGAATCAAAACAGCCTGCACTGTCCGAAGCCATGGTAGTCCCAGTTGCATGTACCATATGCTCTTTGGACATCCAATACCAGAGAGGTGGTTTTGAATTTCTCTTTGCCCACCCTAATCTGCATATTTGCAATCATACCAGCTGCCTGAACAAGTGTATGATCAGCCATTCTAACCTTAAAGGGTGATGGTTTTAAATCAATGATACCAAGCCTTTGTTGAAGATGCATCCCCATAATATTCACACTTGTCCCTCCATCCAATATAACACCGAATAGCAACTCCCATTGTTTCCTGACCTTGTAATCCATCTGGATTATTGACACCTCGTCATCTCTGATAGCCGACAAATCAAATGCTCTGGCATGCTTCAGGCAAAGTCTTCTTGAGATCATGTAATTCGACCATCAATTTTTGAATTCGTTCATAGATTCTGACATGGATCTCTTCTCTCTCTTGGTCAAAATTATTATCAGAACTTAAGGAATTAGGACTATCTTCACATCGCCAATCCTCTATTCTTGTGTCTGTACTGAGCCTTGATTGACATTGTGCAGTGTTTTCTATTGCAGTCAAATCTGATTTCATGGGCCCTAGATCATCCACCATTCGTTGCACTGCAACAAGCATGGTCTTAATGATTCCAGATATCTTGACTGATCTAACTGCCTTTTCTCAGAAGACGGGCTGGTATCTTCTAAATAACACGAGCATCAGAACTCTTTGGCTATTCTGGTAGCTTCTTAGCTAGATCCTCTATGGTCTTAGCTGCTAGTTCTCGCTGCTTTTGCCATTCATCAACTACCTTGTCCTTGCACTTAGCCTTCCAGACTAACTCTGCTTAGTCCACTTACTGGTTTCATGAATGATTGGTTTCACAGGCTCCTCTGGAAGTTCTTCAATAATCACCCCTTTACTGCAAGTGACTGCCCGTACTATTGGAACTGGTTCCAATGCTTTTGCCTCAATAGCCTCAGTACTGGGTGCCTCTGGACACTGAGCTGTACCTATATTTCCCACAATTATAACAGCTAAGACTTCGGTTTAAAAATTTCCACAACCTTGGCCTTGGCCAGTACCCCCTTGGTATCTATCGTGCCCAGTACCAGTCCCACTGGTACCTGGATTTTTCTCTTTAGGTCCACTGGTCGTCTCTACCTTAGCTAATTTGGCATTTGTAAATGCAATTAGAGACAGATCCTTACCCTTCTTGAAATGATGAATTCAAATGCCACAGTTATTCCACAGATGGCCATATGCTTTGCAGTACGTGCAATGTGGGCATTCATTGGAAACATGTCTCTGGATTTGCATTTGGAGCACTAGGTTTCCATCTTCCTAATTGGTTTTCTGGTATAGCTGATTTCAGCAATCTGCTTGGCCATTTTGTCGATTTTTTGGGACTAAGACCCTTTCTTAGCCTTTTCCTTGCTCTTTTTGTCTGAACTGCTATCAGAACTACTGGAAGTCTGTAATGTACCCAACAATTATCCATATAAATCATTTCAGATATTTTGCAAAGTTCTCGATTTTGTGAGTCATCATGAGTTTATCAGAGCAATTGGATTGAAAATCGGGTTCAGAATCCATCTATTTATGATCTTTTTTTATACAGAATAATAGGTTTATGTGGGAACCTAATCTATGTGTGAAGAAAAAGCTTAGGGATAGTATTTTTAGAAAAGAAAGAGAGGTGAGTCAAAATTAGGATACTTCTTTCTTTCTCTCTTTCAAAATAGAATGGGAACTTGTAAGTATAGAGCTTTTTAAAATCGCGCATAGGATTTGCATACCAAAAAAAAAAAAACAGCCACGACGACGCGAGAGCTTTTTCCTTCTTCTATTCTTGAAACCTCTCACTATTCTTAGCACCCCCATAGAGCCTATATAAAGGACCCTTCTCCTCTCACTTTGAACACACACATCTACGAAAGTGGAAGCTCTCTCGCAACAACACGCGGGAGGAAGCCTCTCTCCCTTAACCCCTCACCTTCAAGCCATCTCCATCTCCAATCGTCGACGTGCCGTCACCCGATTTGTGAACTCTCTCTCTCTCTCTCTCTCTCTCTCTCTCTCTCTCTCTCTCTCTCTCTCTCTCTCTCTCTCTCTCTCTGTGCAACAACGTGCTTTTCTTTTCTCCATTCCGAAGCTATGGCTCCAAAGCGTGTAACGCGAAGTTCTAAGGACGCCCATGCCATTGCACCACCAAGGAAGGTGGGAAGAAAGGTGTCAACTCCGAACGTATCTCATGCGGAAGCATCGACCGAAGAAGAAGTCGAAGCCGTCCAACCTCCAGCACAAGAGTTAGCCGCACGCGCTCCACATCCGGTAAAACAAATTTATAATTCTGCATTGCTATTCATATTTGACTTGGGAAGCTAAGCATAGGGAACCTCTTAAACCGTCCGAGAAACGTGATTCTATCACATGAAATAAGCATATGTTTTCATAGATTAGTGAAAGGACTATTTGATGAATTGTTACTGTTTGTTGAATTGTTATTGCTTAATAAATTGTTATTGTTTGATAAGTGGGTGTTGATTGATATGAAGAATTGGTAGATCATGTTTGATGAATCATTTAATGAGAAGAATTGTTGAAAGGATATATTTTGTTCTCGCGGGTAGCGAGATGATGCCGCGGTTAGCGGAGATTAAGCTAAGGTTATTGGCTCTCTTTTATGCCTCGCGGGTAGCGGGATGCCTGGCGGTTAGCAAGATGCCTCGCGGGTAGCGGGATGCCTCGCGGTTAGCGAGATGGGAAGGTTGCGTAATTCGCGGTTAGCGAATAAATCCTTTGCAAAGGCTCTGTTGGTTAGACAGAGAAAGTCCGCGGGTAGCAGCAAAATCATGAGAAATTGGAAAAGTTTTTTTTGTTGAATAATAGGGCTGCCTTCATTAGCATTGTTTGAATTGTTTTGGTATTGTTAAAGGGCTGTATAAAAGAACCTGTGTTTGGAATTAATTAAGGAACACTGTTTGTATATGTAAAACAGTGTGGAAGAAAGTGTGCGTGTGGGGTGGACAGTGGGGGCTGGCTCAGGTTGCTAGTCAAGGATGGGTGGTCTCGATTAGTCGAGAAACTCTTCACTCCCTCAAATTAAAGACTCATTGTGCCAAGAGTCGAGATGACCCAAATCTACGTGACACCAAATTACTATCTAGTTTAGACTAAGTCTCTTATTATATTTATGGTTTATGGATGGCGGCTGTGCCTCTTAAACGTGAGTAAAAAGGCGTTGTTTATGGATTGTAAATGTGTCAATGGGATTTCAACTTTAGGTTAAGAAATAGCTTTCATTGGAATCTTAGATTTATCGACCTGGCTTGTGGTGTATGATCCTTATAACCACGTAAACGATGGATAGAGGACTTCCTCTCTTCTATTGCTCGTATCTCTACTTTGTGGAAACGGAGTAGGGTGTCGTCAACGGAAAAGGAGAATTAAGGAAGGCCATCTATCAAGTTGCCCTGGTCTTTTAGGACGGGGACCTTACAAAGTCTCACTGGAGTTTGAATTCTCCGTAGAAGAGTTGCTACTACTAGACCTCCGCTTCTTATGGCTTTGCTCCTTCTTGGCTTGCGGCTCAAGCTTCAGAGCTCTTTGCACTAAGTCATTAAACTTCTTTGTTGGTGCAGGTACCTCTTGCTCTCTCAGCTTCTTGCTGCAAAATCCATTCAAAAACCATGCACGCAGTCTTTTTTCTGAAGGTGGTTCTTGTAGTTGTCTTGTCAACTCTTTGATTTTTTTCACATAGCTTCTTACAGACAATTTTCCTTGCATGATCTTGTCCAACTCACAGAGAATATCTTCATCACCTCTGTTGTCTGAGTACTCAAGTCTAAAGTCCTTGATTTGTTTATTGTAAGATCTGAGCTGGAAAGCTTGATAATGGTAATATCATTTTCTTGCCGCATCCTTCAATGTTTGAGGAAAATACTCTCCCCAATCATCTTCATCAATATGCTTTAATTTAGCATATTGTTCAAAGGCTTGAATGTGGACATTAGGATTGTCTTTTTCCCGCCTTTGAACACCGGAAAAGAAATCTTTAAAGAAGCAGTGTAATCATGCATGTCTGTATCATCTCTGGTTCCTTTGGTCTTGGTAGCCTGACTGCGTCTGGATGACTTCTTGTAATGATCACTGATCGCATCCAGTGACCTTCCGTTTCAGTTTTAGTCTCAGTTTCTACCTTTTCTTTTTTGCTTGTACTATGATGACTTCCTTTGCTACCCTTGGCCTCAGATGTCTTGTGTGTGGATCGAGAACCTTGAGTCCTGGTTTTGCATTCCTTACGCTCAACCCTCCTCCTTGAGTGACTGGAATGCTCAGAGTCTCTGGCCTCTTCAACATTACTCTGCTCCTCCTAAGCCTCAGTCTCACTCTCAGGGTCCCTCTTAGTATTTGACTCTCTTTTTGACACTTCTGGAATAGGGTCGACTTGTGTGGAATCAATGTGCAACCGGGTTGATGATTTTTGACCACGACTGACTCTGGGTGGCATGTTTGTAGCTAAGAATTCTAATTGGGAGACAGAGCTTGTTGGTCTAAGAGAAATCAGCTCTAGCCATTGTGATCGCCAAAATGGAATGGGAGCTAGTCTCTTCAGACAACTATTCCAATGTTAGAGTTTAGAGATACTGATTATCTAGGCGGTTCAGTTAGTGAGGACTGGAATTGAGTACTGGACTGAAATAGGGAACTAAACTAGAATAATGTACTAAAATGGAAGACACAAACTCGAAGATTGGGAATTGTATTATAGAATCGGATCAATAGTACCAAAATAATCAGTATAATGTACAACAGGCTTAAGCTCAGATGAAGTCTGGAGATTCATTACAAGAATAAGTGATTACATAATTGAAAGCCAAAAGCTTATGAAGCTAAGAGTCTAGAAGCAAGAGCTGTAAGCCAAAAGTCTAAAAAGCCCAAAAAAAGCCCTAGAGACATTGTAGCGGGTCCTATTTATAGGCTTACAAAGTTACTACAGTAATTGTTATAACTACTGCCGAATTACTACCGGTGTAGAAATTCCCATTGGTCGGCCTCCTAAGGAGCAGTTCTCGCCTGCTGGATTGTCCTTGCCTTCTACAGTTAGCTTGAGACGGTCACAATCATATCATGCTTCTAATGCAAAAGATCGATTAAGATGATGATTGGAGACAAGGTGGCGAAATGATAGGCGCATTGGGTGGAAAAGCAATAAATTTTTGACACTAACCACTTCTATTGTAAACATGCATTGTAATGCCACGTGATCTGTTGACGCTCTAATCAATGGTTTCATTGGTCAAATTTTGTCTATTTTGGAGTTTTTTATTTATTTATTAGTATTATTGAGTTTTTAAGTTTAAAAAAAAATATTACTATATAAGTCAAAACTCACAACTTGAAGTTCATTTCTTGTTTGCACGTTCTAGAAGATTCTCTCGAGCGCAAACGTGCATGCACTCATATCTTGCACCACATGGACAACTCCCATGAGCAGACTGGCACTACGCACATTAATACCACCACAACCACTCATACCATAGAAAATCCGCAGCCAGAACCCCATGCAAAACCTATGGCTGCAAATCCACATTCCCAACCACAAGTCTATAACTTAGCGTATCAACCCGCTCTAGACACCCAACAGCCTCCCCAACCATCGGATCCAGATAATTTAACCACCATGCGACATATTTTTGGTGGTCTCAGACCATTAAGCCATGCCAACCGCACACCTCTGCCAGATCCTCCACCATTTTCATCTCTACACAGAGCCATGCAAGAACAAGAGCAACAAAAGAAGAATACCGATCCGCTTCAAAATCCAGAGCCCTCGCCTACTGTCACAACAATTGGTGCTCTCACCACCGCAAAAACCACGTTGCAAAGATTTGCACCGTGAGTCAAACAAAGAGTAATCAAGGTAATACAAGGGGCCCCGGTTTCTAAAGCACAAGAGGCCAAGAGGAGGAAAAGAATGAGGGAGATGGAAAAGAAAGAGGCAGCTGAGAAGGAAGCACAAAGAGAAAAAAGGACAAGGTGACACCTGCAGAACAACAAGCCCAAGAGGAGAGGAGGAAAAAGTATAAAGATGATCCTCCTCAATGGGCTAGATAGGCGGCTCCCCCACCACCACCAACAACACAAAAAAAGCAAAGATGGAAGCCAAGCACAGTTGCTTTGTGAGTGCGTGAATGAGGTGCGTGTGCGGAGAGAGAGAGAGAGAGAGAGGATGTGGGTGGGAAGCGTTAGAAAGTAGTGGTGAGGAGATCCTTATTCTCATGTATATGAAGAATAAGGATATGTACACATGTAGGCGGGCGGCCGAACACTAGACGCCCGGGTGGGCAAAAGGCGGAGTGCCTTTACCCCAACAATATCCCACTTAAAGGCGATGGATTGATAATTGAGACCTACTAGCTAAACTACTAGTATGTACAAGAAAACTAGGTGAGAGACTTTCTCAACCTACGTCCATTGACTCACTCTGTCGTTCTACATGAAGTCGTATCGGCTCTGGTGGTAGACGAGTGTGCGTACCCATGCTAGAGCCTACATGTAAATCCCGCAGACAACTCTATATGGTCTACAAAGCTCCACGAAGCATCATGCTAGTGCTAGTCACTGTACGACTGACTATCCCTACTGCAAATTCTCCCACTACAACTGCTAGATCGGGCCTCGACACTAACAAGTCGAACATGAGACGCCTGAATGCTGATGAAATCTATGCAAACCTGGCTATACTTGCCTCCCCTACACAATCACTGCATCATCAGGACTACCCATCATGTATAAATGTGTCAATGTCGACACTGGGGAAGCTACGTCCCTCTCACCCATAGGAAAAATTGTGCATCCTAGCACCAACTCATCAGTCTCTAGCATGAGCATGTCAAAAAACTATATATATGTCATCTCTATCTGTGTCTGTAGGGAGCATACCTGCTCTACCTCTGTCTACACAAAGTCTGGCAACACCTGCTGTGTCTCACTAGAGCACTGCCACTCTATCTTTGTCTCTAAAGAGTCTACTAGCACGTCCTGTAGAGCTAAGAAGGTGTACCTAAAAGGGTAAAAGGGGGTTAGAGAAGTTTACCCCAATGCTGCAACCATATCCATGGATAGCTTGTAGGTTATGGGCTATGAAGCGGTAGAAGAAAGGGTAGAAGAGGTGCTTGGTAAAGTCTTCACAAGTGCTACAGCCATAAAGATCCTGGGGAGAGAGGATAGTGGAGGTGTAGATGAAAATGGAAAAGCACTTAGAGAGAGAGATTGTGTGAGTTTAGATTGTGAGTAGCTATGAAAAGCTTCCATATGTGCTACAACCATAGCCATGGATAGCTTGTAGATGATGGACTATGAAGTGGTAGAAGAAAAGGTAGAAGAGGTGCTTGGTAAAGTCTCCACAAGTGCTGCAGCCATGGAGATCTTGGGGAGAGAGGACAGTGGAGGTGTTGATGAAAATGGGAAAGCATGTAGAGAGAGAGTGTGTGTTTAGATCGTGGTAGCTATGGAAAGCTTCCATATGTGTTGCAGCTATGAAAAGCTTCCATATCTGTTGTAGTTATGGAAAGCTTGGAGAGAGAGAGAGAGAGAGAGAGAGAGAGAGAGAGAGAGAGAGAGAGAGAGAGAGAGAGAGAGAGGAGGAGGAGGAGGAGGAGGGGACGTAGAATGGAGGGTAACGACTGAGAAATGCAAATTATGGTGAAAGAAAATAGATTTTTGACCATGTATTTCGTTAGGGGAGTTTTTGGGGAGTGAAAAGTGAGATTTAGAGATTTTTGAATTTTTTTAAATTTTAGGGTTACTTATGGCCGCCCATGAAAATGGAGGGACCCCCCCCCCCCCCCCCCCCCCCCCCCCCCCCCCCACCCTTCTCTCTCTCTTTCTAGGGGACAAATCTATAATGAGGAGAACAAATAGGCCCCCATGCCCCCTCCTACCCTACTTTTTGAGGCTATAGTTATGGCCACCACCCTCTTCCTATTGGTCCATGCTTAATCACCCCTTAAGCTAAAGGGCCCTTTTGGGGTTCATATTCTTCCTAATGCGTGTGTCCTTATCTATTTGTCTGTACTTGGTTATAAGACAGATGGTGAGAGGTTTGATGGGTGTGTGTGTGTGTGTGTGTGTGTGTGTGTGTGTGTGTGTGTGTGTGTGTGTGTGTGTGTGTGTGTGAGAAAAGTTTGAAGAATTCTAGCATATATTCTCTCGATCTCCTAACACTGGGAGATGTTGGGTGGTTTCATGTGTCGCATATAAATCACCTATCAACAACCACAATAAGACAAGTGTTTACCCCCATCCCTCTCCCTCAACGGTTAAAGGATCTCGGATGTAAACCAATCCTTGAGGGAGGATTGTTTAGACAAGGCATCCCTATGAGATTCGGGGTCTTGCTCAAGTAGGGGTGAGTCTCTCTCACCAAGGTCAACTAGCATGCATTTTGTCTCCAAAGAAAGAAAAAGGAATGGGCATCAGAGGTATCACAACCACGGCTGACAAACTAGCCGTCAAAACAATGCAATCATTACCTTTCTCTCAAAGGGGTCACTACAATAAAAAAAATTATATCACATGCGTTCAAAAGCCTTTGAAAATCAGCACTTAAGTATCACACCCACGGCTCGAATTGGTAAGTTATACAAAGTAGTGGAGTGGGTCTAATATTGTAGAGTTGTGGAGGGCTCAATATGGATGAACAAGTATTGGGCATTTATGAGAAAGAACTTTTAGCTGTTCTACATGCCCTAGACACATGGAAGCACTATCTAGTATTGGGGACTCCATTCATTTTACGAACAGAACACCAAAGTCTCAAGTACTTCATGACGCAAACCATGCTTTCCAACAAACAAATGAGGTGGGCGAATTTTCTTTCGCAATTTTATTTTCATATTGCTCACATTGCTGGTAAGCACAATCAAGTGGCCGATGCACTTTCACGACGACCAAAAGTAAATGCGGTGTCTATAGCAACTTACAATGATCTATCTTCTATGATAGATGAGCATGCAACTAACCCTAACTTTAAAGATATAATGTCAGCCCTTGCTTTCGGGAAGAAGAAGGAACCATTCACCTTGCAGGATGGTTATCTTCTCCATGGAATAAGCCATGTGTTACCCACTCTCTTCGTGAGAAAGTTATGTATGAATCCCATGCTCCTCCCTCAACCTACTCTTCGAGGAGTAGAGACGTACTTCTATTGGCCGACCATGAAAGTGGACATACAAGAGTATGTTTCAAAATGTGTGGTATGCCAAAAGACCAAGTATGATAGAGGGAAGCAACTTAGATTACTCCAGCCATTGCCTATTCCAAATTCACCACGGGAGAGTATATCCATGGATTTTATCTTTGGATTGCCCAAGTCTATCCATGGGAATACGGGAATATGGACAATAGTCGACAGGTTTAGCAAGCAAGCACACTTCATTCCTGTCAAGAAGACTATTAAGGCACACCAAATGGCAAATCTCTTCATATCATATATTTTCAAACACCATGGATTGCCAACATCCATCGTGTCAGATAGAGATCCTAGAATGACCAGTAGTTTTTGGAAAGGTCTCTTTGAAAATCTAGGTACAAGATTGAATTTCTCCTCGGCCTATCACCCACAAATGGATGGCCAAAGTGAGATAGCCAATCTTACGATACTCGAACTACTAAAGACTTATGCTACTGAAGTAGATCAATGCTCAAAATGGGAAAAGTACTTACCTCTTGCAGAGTATGCATACAATAATATTGTACATACTTCTACGGGAAAAGCACCTTTTGAAATCATTGAGGGAAGACCTAAAAGTCCCTTGCTACTTAAAGTACATGGAAAGATCTTCGCTGCTGATGAGTATAGTCGGGACCTACAAGAATCTTTTCAAAAGATTAAGGAGGCTATATCCATATCTCAACAAAGGCAAAAAGTTAATGCTGACAAGCACAGAAGGGCCCTAATGTTCAAAGAAAATGATTTGGTCTTACTTAAGTTTCCCAAGGTTTGATTGAGGCTAATGACGGGAAACATCCTACATGCCATCAAAACTATTATGCTAAACTAGCAAAAAGATACTATGGTCCTTTTCAAATCTTGAAGCAAATCAATGAGATGGTTTATCAACTCAAGTTGCCCAACCACTGGCTCATACACAATGCTTTTCATGTGAGCCTACTTATGCCCTACAAAGGAGAGCCACCAAGTGAACCAATTATTGAAGACCCTCCCGAAATTGAAGACCAAGAAGAGGTGCTACAACCGGAATCTATCCTTCAGTATGAAGACAAGGTACTACGACATGGTCATATTATCCGACGAAATCTTATTAAGTTAAAAAATTATTCTTTTGAAGATGCTAGATGGATGCAAGGAATACAGCTTAAGGATAGTATGAACCTCGTCAATGCTTACAATGCTACTCTAGAGTAAGTAAATGTACAAATTTCTTTTGAATGACCAATGTTTTTATCTTATAAGACTAGTTCTCTTTTTATTGTGCACAAATTTAAGTAGTATGCATACTTAGAATCATGTTTGTGATGACAACGTCTCTCAAACACCAAGTAGAATTTGTCACTCTACTTGGACTAAAGAGTAGACATGATTGTGGTAGCTATGTCTCCCAAGCACCAAATAGATTAGTCATCCATCTTGGAAAGATGTCGTAGGGTAAAAAGGGATCCTCTACCCGCTAAGCAAGATTGACTAATGACTAAGGCTTTATCTCCTCTACCTCATAGTCGAGGACGACTATGATTTCAAGAGAGAGGTAATGTCATAAAATCTAATATCTAACCAACCCAAATGATTTTCTTATATTAAACTGATCATATAATGTGGGAGAATAAACAGGAACAAGAGTTAGAATATAGACATGTTGCTTACAGATCTATCTCACCATGGGGCCAATGGTAAAGGGGTCCAAATGAGAGATGGTCTGTCAAAGAACAAGTCTACCCAATGGAGCTTAAAAGACTTTAGGGTTAGCTTCATTAAAGGCCTTCAAAGGTTAGTGTTAAAAGTTCTTTGCCCTTAGGTAAGCTAGGGCTGAGCTTGAGGTGGGAAGCTGGCCCAACCTTGAGGTGCTTGACATGCTTGCTAACTAAGGTTCTTGAGGTGCTTGTCGTGATTGCTAACTAAGATGTGAAGTCACGGAGCGGAGCGTGGATCGACTCACACAGAGAGAGAGAGAGAGAGAGAGAGAGAGAGAGAGAGAGAGAGAGAGATACACAGAGAGCTTACACAGTACGCAGAGAAGTCGTTTGAAGGGTTATCTCCCAAAACCTTATTATCCACAAAAGTATAAGTGAGTATATACAAAGAGTTAGAGGTAAGTGAGTTAAGCGGATGGGTAGCCATATCCTTATAAGAGGCCACTTGGGCTTTAATCCCAACAACCTCCCACTTAAAGTCCAATGTGGCACTTTAAGTAACTGTAAATCTATGAACATAAATGTACAAAGATTTACATGGTTGCCATCTATCCAATGCCCAATAACTCAAGACAATGCACAAAGCCCTCTCCTGGAAGTCCCTTTGTGAGTAGATCAGCAGGATTGTCCTTGGTGTGGATCTTCAGCATTTGTATCTACTTGTCGTCAAGTACTTCCCTAATGAAGTGATATTTCACATCAATATGCTTAGTCTTCGAATGGAACACTGGATTCTTTGCCAATTGTATAGCACTTTGACTATCACAATATAACTCTGGCATATCTACTTTGATTCCCAAGTCTGCTACCAATCTACCAAGCCAAATAGATTCTTTGCATGCCTCATTTGCTGCAACATACTCAGCTTCTGTAGTAGACTACGTAACGCAATCTTGTAATTGAGATCGCCATGATATGGCACCTCCAGCCAATGTAAAGACATAGCCTGATGTAGATCTCCTCTTATCCAAGTCTCCTGCATAATCTGAGTCAGTGTATCCTCTGACACTCAAATACTGACTACCATAGCATATGCGCATACTCTTTGTATGTTTTAAGTATCTCATGATACCTTTCACTGCCTCCCAATGTTTCTTGCCGGGATTTGACATATATCTGCTAACCACTCCCACTGCAAATGCAATATCCGGACGTGTAGCAATCATTGCACACATCAAACTACCCACTACAGACGCATATGGAATCTTATCCATTTCAGCCTTTTCTTCCTCAGACACAGGACAATCTCGTTTGCTAAGTTTCACATGTAACATTTAATGGCCTAATAACTTATGTGTAGCGGAAATTAGCATGAACATAGTGGGCATTTCATTAGAGTAGATTCCTAATGAGAATTACAAGAGTGCTTGGGTGGAGAGAGCAACAAAAAGCATAACACCTAGTTAGATAGCATCGACAATACTTTCAAAAGAGAGAGAAATTAAGCTATTGACAACAGTTGAGGACCGGATTTGCATGGAGCCGGTCCCCCCTCCAAAAGGCTTTGTATTATGGTTTCTCCCATCAAGAGAGACATTGTACAATACAATTCTTTGTGTTCCTTCAAGACTAGCTAGTGCAATGAAGATGGAAGCTTCATGCACTAAGCAAAACACTTAATCAAACACAACTTGAATTATCCCCGTTCTCAGACTCAAGACCTCACACACCTTCGAAGATGGTGAGAGCTAGCAGGGTATGAGAGTAGATTGAGAGGAAGAAGGAGTATCTTACGAGAAAGATGTACATCTCCTCACATAATCACTCATATTAGCATAGCTTAGCTTAGTAATTAGCTTGGTAGAGAAGATGAGCATGCATTGAAGCTTGGCTCTTGGTTGGATTTGCATCCACATGCCAAGAGAGTGTTGATGTAAGCTTCTATCTCACAAGCTTGGAGTAGGTGATGAGCTCTCCATTAAAGCTTGGGAGGAGATAGAGTATTCTTTCTTCACACATGGTCAAGTGTGAGTGTGTGTGTGTCAATGCCAAGAAAAAATCAGCCCCCTCTCTCTCTTGGGCGAGCCCTTCCTGCTAAATTGTTCTGGCTTTTGCCTCATTGGACCTCCCCAAGTCAAGCCAATGGGTGTTAAGCAGCATAAGTGATAGCCTTCTGACATGTGTCCCCCTTTCCCCTTTTGTGAGAACTTTAGGTAATTAAATAATTAAACTAAACTCTCATTGGACCCCTTTGCCTCCTGGCCAATAGGAATCAGGCAAGCCATTGGGCTCCTGAATGCTCATTGGACCCCTTGGGAGACTGCCCAATAGTCCTCTAGGAGACTTAATTCTCATTGGTTTCTTTTATTAAATGTTTTTAAATTAATTAAACTAGATTTACTCTAGCTTAATTCTCATTGGTCCACTTCAAGGGTCTTCCAATAGGAATTGGGCACACCTTGTGGGCATCTGGCCTAGGGAGCTGACATGTGTCCCTAATTCCCTTTGTGTAAAGGAAGCCTGTGTGTGTGTGTGGCTTTCTCTCTCATCCCCTACTAAATGGGCTCGCCCCCTCCTTTGTAGGATTTGAAGAAGACTTTTGTACACACACTACGCATCCAATTTTCCCTAGGGTTGACCTTTGGACACAACCTTTGAATTTTGGAACCTTAGCATTTTGGAAGTCTTAATGGGCTGAACCTTAGGGTCTTTTTAGCCCATTGTTGCACATGGCTCTTTTGCAGATGGCCCCCCCTTTTGACCCCTATTTTCCCTCCTTTGGATCCCTACTGTGGCCGGTCTGCTAGCTTAACCAATATTCTAGCTTTTTCTCCCCTGGTACCTCCCCACATTAAATTATCAGTTTAATATGAGAAAATCATTTAGGAGAATTAGATATTGATTATTATGACATGTCATCCACATACAAAATAAGGATCAGCCAACTGCCATCCTTAGCCTTCTTTGTATATAGACAGTGATCGAACTCACTACGTTTGTAGCGTTGAGAAAGCATAAACTGGTGGAACTTATGGTACCATGCCCTCGGTGATTGTTTTAAGCCATAAAGACTCTTTAACAACTGGCATTCCAAATCTTCCTTGCCTTTCTCAACAAACCCTTCTGGCTGTTGCATGTAAATTTCCACATCTAAATCACCATGCAAGAACGTTGTCTTGACATCCATTTGTGCAACGCCAAATCCAATATGGCAACCAATGCAAAAAAGCATCTCAATGTAGTCATCTTGACCACTGGAGAGAAGACTTCATCAAAGTCAATGCCTTGTTCTTGCTTAAAGCCCTTGGCAACAAGCCTTGCTTTGTACTTTGGCTGACTATCATGAGCGGTGATTTTATACCTGTAAACCCATTTACAAGGTAGAGCCTTTTTTCCCTGTGGTAATTTAATTAGCTTCCATGTCTGGTTTTTATGCAGAGCTGTCACCTCTGACTGCATGGCCAACTGCCATTTTTTCAAGTCAACCACTTGTAATGCTTCCTTGTAACAAGATGGTTCTCCGCAATCTGTGAGCATGACATAATTTAGAGATGGCACATAGCGATCAGGTGGTTTGGAGACACGCTTAGAACGTCTCACCACAACTGATTCTGCCTCTCTAGCCACTATAGGCTGTTCATGAGCCTGACCATGTTGTCTTGATGTGCTAGCACTAGGTCCATCTTCCCTGAAGACAACTCTTCTGATCTCCTCTGTCTTCTTTGGCTTAGCGTGAAACTTGGCTTCATTGAAATGCACATCATTGCTACGAATAACTTTTCTGGACTCAGGATCCCAAAGCCGGTACCCCATCTCGCCCGATTCTCCGTAGCCAAGAAATATACACTTCTTGCTCTTTGGTTCTAACTTATTCCTGAACTCCTTAGGAATATGGCTATAAGCTTCACAACCAAAGACTCTGAGATGCTTATACGAAGGTGCCTTGCCTGTCCATAGCATCTCGGCCACTACACTCTTATCCAGAACCCTACTAGGAGACCTGTTGATCAAATGGACTGCTGTAGCCACTGCTTCCACCCAAAATCCATCAGGCAACTCAGCATTTGACAACATGCTTCTGACCTTCTCTTGTATGGTCCTATTCATACGTTCTGCAACCCCATTCTGTGAAGGATTATATGGTGCAGTAAGTTCCCGCTTAATCCCTTTTGCTTCACAAAAGTCTTGAAAAGCTTTGGAAATGTACTCTCCACCATTGTCAGTTCTCAAGCACTTCAGCTTCTAACCACTCTAATTCTCCACAACCTGCAAGAATATCTTAAATACCTTGAGCACCTCATCCTTGTGCTTCAAGAAGTAAACCCATACTTTGCAAGAATAATCATCTATGAATGTACAAAGTACGCTGCTCCCCCTAGTGACAAACTAGGCATTGGTCCGAATAGATCACTCTGCACAAGAGCTAATCGTTCGTCCCTACGATTCCTCTTTGATCTGTGCGGTTCCTGTGTTTGCTTACCATAAACACAATGCTCACAAAACTCGAAATCTTGAAATGAAAAACCAGGCAAATAACCATAATGAGAAAGTATTTCCATTCCTCTTTTTGACATATGTCCCAGCCTACGATGCCACAGTGACACACTTGGCTACTCAATCACATTAATTATATGGTTTTTAACCTCTGAAACATGTAAAGTGTACAGAGTTCCTGACTTGCTGCCATGTGCTACAGTCATCGAACCTTTGGAGATCTTCCAAGCGTTGTTCCCAAAAACTATCACATAACCCGCATCATCCAACTTCCCTGTACTGATCAAGCTCTTTCGGATTGTTGGAACATGTCTTACATTCTTGAGCCATAAAAAAGAACCATTCTGAAACTTCAACTGCACATCTCCCACTCCAAGTATGTCACAAACCTGCTCATTGCCAAGTTTGACATAATCTTTAGTAGTCACATATGATGTAAACCACTCTTTGTGTGGAGAAACATGTAAAGATGCCCCTGAGTTGATAATCCAATCACTCATAGCATGTCCATCCGCTGCAGTCAAAAAAACAGAATCAAGATTGCTTGTGAGGAAGATGTCACCAGTTGCTATACCAGAATCACTATCTGAACCAGATCCTGTGACATTCACCTCTTCAATCTTCACTGAACTCTTCTTTTCATCTTGCTCAGAACTCTTTGTTTTGCCTTTTTTTTGTTTCCACTTCGCACAGTCTCTCTTCATGTGACCCTTCTTGCCACAATGGTAGCATTCTATGTCATCCTTTGACTTCGAGTCACGAGACTTACTTCGGTTTTGTGCCTTCTTACCCTTCTTCTCGTTAGACTGTTGTCTCCCTCGAACGACCAAAGCACTATTGCCTTTTCTTTTGTCAATGTTCTTCATGTTCACTTCCTCTGTGAGCAAGCTGCCTTCTACATTGGCACTTGTAAGACCTTCTGGCGCGACAGAATTACTTAACGCTGTACGAAAAGTATCCCAACTGTCTGGCAAAGTGATTAAGAGAAACATAGCCTTCGTTGAATCTGGAAAGACTATCTCCTGTGTTGTTAACTGGCTGAAAATTGTGTGAAATTCATTGAGATTATTTGACATGGCTGTCCCTTCCTTCATCTTCAAATCCACCAATTTCTTGAGCCAGTAAATCTGAGAAGCAGCACTTTGTTTCTCGTACATACCACATAGCTTTTGCCATACGCCATACACTATAGTCTCTTCTGCTACGTTGAAGTAAACATTTTCTGCCAGTGTCAGCATGATTGTGGAACAAGCTAACTCGTCAAGCTCTTCCCACTCATCTTCAGCCATACCTTCTGGTCTCTCCCCTTTGAGCTTCAGTGGCTTCACTTGTTTTTTCTGCACCAAAACCTGTCAAATCTGCTTCTTCCAGAATGGAAAGTTTGTGCCATCCAGTTCTTTATGTTATAAAGAGTCTCAGTCTGAGAAGATGCCATATCTTCCAAACTGTTTACTTCTGGGAAAAATCCGACAGAGTTTCCCCTGTAAACTGGCCTCTATATACAGTAAACATGCTGTAAACAACAAGTCGAACACCTTTCCTCAGGAACTGTCAGTATTTTGAAAAATTTTGACAGAGTCTCCCCTGTAAACTGAGCTCTGGGAACCAAAAGATAGCTCAAAAACAATCATATTAAGCTGACCAGTGACAAATCTAAAAATCTCGGTAATATGTTGTCATGTAAGCATACACTGTCTCCTGTCTGGGCGATGACAGAACCTGTATCTGTCTCAAGACTGAACCCTGAACAATGCCTCAACGGCCTGGCGCATAAGATGCAATCCAGTGTCTACACAAAGCCATACATCCTATGGAATAAAAGTCGCCGAAGAGGATGCGTGTAGAGGGAAACTCTAGCAACCTAATCCACCTCACACTGGGTAACCCAACCCCCAGTGCTTGGCTTCAAAAAACCTCACACACGACCCTCACATATGGCTCAGCAAACTGCCCAGAACTAGCATACAACCTACAATAGACCAATCATTGTCCTATGACCACTGCGGCGGTCTGTCTGCTAGCGTGACTAACAACTAGCAAACCCACAATCACAGTACATCAATCTGTAATACATGCCAGTGGTGTCAAGCCGTCGTATGGCCACACCTCCCCTGGAACCTGGCAAGCACAAGAAGTAGCAATGCAGACTGCAATATATATATCTGATGATATATATGTGTACCTGGTCTATAGATGATGCTTTGCAGCTGAAACCTATCTTCTGATGTAGTACTCAGAATGAAATTCTGAGGGCATAAACGGGTTCGAAAGGGGGGTAAAACCACAGGTCGCCTACTGGAAATGCTCCCGGAATGCCAAGTGTGAATTTCCAAGCTTCGGATCCAGAATCTGCCTGAAAAGTGCACGCGCGCGCGATTACGCAAAACCGCACTGAACCAAGCTCTTATACCAATTGAAGTCGCGGAGCGGAGCGTGGATCGACTCACACACACACACACACACACACACAGAGAGATACACAGAGAGCTTACACAGTACGTAGAGAAGTCGTTTGAAGGGTTATCTCCCAAAACCTTATTATCCACAAAAGTATAAGTGAGTATATACAAAGAGTTAGAGGTAAGTGAGTTAGGCGGGCGGCCGGCCATATCCGTATAAGATGCCACTTGGGCTTTAATCCCAACAAGATGCTTGAGGTGCTTGTCGTGCTTGTCGACTACGGAGCTTGAGGTGCTTGTGGGAACACTACCCAAGCTTGAGGTGCTTTGTCATGCTCGCTGACTAAGGTGCTTGAGGGTAAGGTGTTCCACAAAGTCAAAATGATTCTTACAAGGAGGGGGTGAGCCCTACAAGGAGGGGGAGAGCCCTACAAGAGGGGACTAGAGAGAGAACACACACACACTCACACAAGGCAAGCTTGGTACAAAGAAAGCAAATATGACACTTGTCAAGCTCCTCCTCATGTTTCCCTCATGGTGTGCCTAAAGCTTACTGGTTGACCTCCCAAGGGGTCCAATGATAAATTAGTTAATCTAATTAATTGTTTCATCATTTATCAAGTCCTCTCTCTCAAAGGGAAAAGGAGGACACTTGTCCCAAGCCTACCCTTGTTGCTTGATATGCTTCTTGTCGGTGATTGGCTAGGCCTAGGAGGTCCAATGAGCTTCAAGCATGAGCTACAAGGAGGGGTCGACCAAAGCAAGAAGGGGCCCTGCTTGAGGGGTATACTCTCCCACACACACTCTCATTGTGTGAAGTGCAAAGTGCAAGAGCTCCATCTCCTTCTCCAAGCTAGTAGAGAAGTTGAGAGCCTACACCAACTCTCTTGGCTATGGAATGCAAATCCACCCAAGAGCCATGCTTCAATGCTTAAGCTTTCCATCTTCTCTATTTTCATTACTATGCTATTATGTATGCTAGCAAGAAGAGTGATGATAAGTGAAGAACTACTTCTTTCTCCTATGGAATGTTTCTTCTTCCTCTTCCCTACCCTCATTCCCCGCTAGCTCTCTCCACCTTCGAAGGTGTTTGAGGCCTTGCGACCGAGGCTTGGGATAGTTAATGCTTTTTGAAAATTTTATGTTATGCTCATGATGCATGAATCTTTCCATCTTCATTGCATCACCTAGGTCACAAGGAACACAATGATTGTATTGTATCAAGTCTCTCTTGATGGGAGAAACTATAATACAAATGCCTATTGGAGAGGGGACCGGCTCCACATAAATCCAGTCTTCAATTGTTGTCATGTTCTCTAAACTCTCTCTCTTACAAAAGTATTGTTCATGCCAAGTTAACTAAGTACTATGTCTATGTTGCTACCATCAATTAAGTTCACCCTCTATGCTCTCAAAGTAATCTCACAAAAGTGCTTTCTCTAATTTTTCTAATTTCGCTACTCTCAAAGTTCATAGGCCATTTCCATTACATCTCTTATGCTAAGTTGTGTGTAGAAATTGTGTCATCGTCTTCTTCTCATACAAACTATCACTATCATGTCTATTATCATACAGACTGAGCACAAAGAATGGGAGGCCATGTCCCCTGTTACGATAGTATTCAGCTTGCGGAGGATCGCGCGCGGGGGGGGGGGGGGGGGGGGGGGGGTACTCACGCTGCACGATGGGTTTTTTTCCCCTAACTTTACACATAAACTTGGGCGGTCGTTTAGACCATTGGACCGAACATTGAGTGCACGTCTGTTACTTAGACTGCGAGAAAAAACTTGGAGAGAGAGAGAGCGCTATGAAGTGGGGGCGAGGGGGCTCTCGGCAGTTTAAGCATTGAACCAATATGTTTATTATATGACAAAGGGGGGCGCTCTGCATAATATTGCAGCCGTGGGTCTTATGAAGCAGGAGTTTGTACACACACCTTATTAACAGAGCTGGTTGTGAAAAATGTAGAGAGCTGTCTTGAACTCTAGTCCTGTAAATAATGACGCAGCTAGATGTTGCTACCGACCCTAGTTCTACCCACAACAACAGCATGCAATGCAGGCTAGAACGGAGGTAATACATGTAATAAATCTTCAATGATAAGCTACACAGGTGCTTCTCTATAGTCTACAAATACATGAGAGAAATAGCTGATAATGTACACACACGAACAAATAAATGCAGTGGAATGCCCTACCCAAATGTATGAGTGAGAGATCCTCTTCTCAAGAATTCTCCACCTCATCCATTCACTGCTGTCATCACTTTGAATTTACTTCTGAGACTGCTCTGACTGCTTCACGGACGGTAAGCTTCGGCTGGAGCTCATCGATTGGTCCAGATTGAAGGACAGAGAATTAGTGGAGGCCTCCGGGTCAGGCCCCGCCGTGGACAAATCAATCGTAGGCTGCTGCTGCTGCTGCATGTTATCGCTAGATGCTTTCATTACTCCTGCATGATCCTCCATGTCACCCCTTTCACTACCCATGAACATGTGCATCTTGGTATCAGAGTTTGTAGAGCTTGTCATGAGAGTTAAGCTGGCAGAAGTCATGATACCTGCACTTGTAGAATGTATAGCACTAGCAGTGGCAGGCAGCGGCAGGTTCGACGATCCAGACCCATTCATCTCATTTCCCACGGGCACCATCACAGAGTCCCCTTCTTGCACTGGCCCGCTTTCCTCCGCATTGTACTTGCTTGTGTTCACTCCTTGATCAATCACATCTTCAGAGAGCTCTTCTCCCTTCTCCGTTACCATGAGATGCTTGCTGCTTATACTGGATCCTCCCCCACAATTAACACCACCACCGGTACTACCACCTAGAAGCCCTTCCTTGTAGAGAGCATTTAGATGATGAAAATATGGGCATGTCTTTGCATTTTCCGGTCTCTTTTTGTTGCTCTCCTTAGCCTTCTTGAAGTACTTGTTTATGTTCTCCCATTTTTCCTTGCAGCGTTTCGCTGTCCGGGCATACCCTTGGCTGGACATGGCTGCCGAAATTTCTTCCCACAGGACAGCTTTCGAGCCGGGCTCATGAAATCTTTGATCAAGGCTTGTCCGGAGCTTGATCAGAGCAAGAACTTCAGGTTTGGGCCATCTCTTACTAGAGGGATCATAACCATCCCTTATATCAGCATTGCTCTCATTTTGCAGGTAGTCCGCAGGAACAATGGCTGAAGAGTGATGGTTATGTGTTTGCACAGGAATGCTGCTAGTAGGGTGGGGCAAAGTGATGCTCTGGCCTGTCATTTTCTGTAGAAAGGCAACCAGAGAGGCATCCCTAGACGCTGAGATAGCCCGCTCAGCTGCACGGACATCTTGCTCCCTGTTGAGCCTGACCATCTCCTGCCTTTTCCAAGCTTCCTCCCTTATCATTCTGTCCTGGTCTCTCCTCTCTAAAGCTTCAAGAAACTTCTGCTGCATGTGCTCCTGCTTATCTATCACTTTCTTCATTATTTTCTCAAAGAAAATGAGGTACTTCTTCAACGACTTTCTCTTCCTTTTCTTGCCTCTGGGTGTGTTCTGAACGGTGGTGGCAGCGGCTGGCATCGCAGTTTCATGACCTGCAGGCTCATCAAGCTCATCATCCTGGTCCCCATCATCATCATCTTCCTCGTCATCATCGAAGTCCTCGTCGTCGTCGTTATCATCAGAGTCGTCAAAGAAATACTGAGAGGTGGTGTTTACGGGTTCACGTTTCATAGACTCCACCCTTTCCAAGGTCCTTGCAATGTGGGCATTCTTGGCGGCGGCAGCATGAGCAGCAGCAGCTGATGTAGAATTAAAAGGAGGGAAAGATGCTAAAGGAACAGGGCCACTAATATTACTGCTACTGAAATTGTTCAGAGGGGTGTGATTGGCTGCAGTGAGATTAAGGCCAGCATGAGCTGTGGCAGGAGTATCACCGTTGAGGCTAATCAAGAGTCCGCCGCTGCCGCAGGAATGAGCAATGGTATTACTACCCACAGCAGTATTGGTATGCAGGAGCTGGTTTGGGCTCTTGGAATTGTTCAAATTAATGAGAGAAGTGGTATCTCCTGCTTTACCATACAAGGCCTCCAGCTGAGTGAAGAATCGGTAACTCTTGCCATCTTGCCTGCCAGTCTTGCCCTCTTTGGTCCTCTTGTAGTACTTGTGCACATTCTCGAATTTCTCCTTGCACTTCTTGGCACTCCTATGGTAACCCATTTCCGCCAGCTTCCTGCATGTCAAAAGTTCACAGAAGTAAATTACTCTTCTTCTATTTTTTTAAAACCATAAGCGCTGAGAAAAAGTTATACAGCATGGGTTTTTTCAAAATGCTATTTGCTGTATTTAAAGACGCTCTTCTTCTACACGAGATTCTTGCCTGAAGCCTGAACAAGATACACATGGCTAATATTTGGATGGGGAAATAATCTCACGTGTAGAGTTAATTGGTTGACAATAAGTGTATGTGCAAAAGACCAAGACAAAATCATACAGCTCGACCTACCATGTACATTGTAAACTTGACAATTCACACAACTGGTAGTGCTCAAAAAACACCTGATTTTAGTGTGATTTCACCCACTCTAAATTTCTTTTATTTTTTTTTATGATGCTTTGCATCGGCTAGTTTTATTGGATTGCGCCCACACACCCACACCTTTATTGGATTGCGCCCACACACCCACACCTACGTGTCACAAGGTTTGAACCAAAGTTTGCACTAAGCCAACTCCACTAATTCACCTCTAAATTTTAAATTAAAGGTGAGAAAACCTACAAAATTTAGTGTAAAAACCTTCTCACACTATCAGTTTTCCTTTAAGATTTGTCATATGTAGGATTTCTAAGTTTTAAAATTGAAGGTGAGAAAACCTACAAATTTGAAGAAACTTAGAGTAAAAAAAAATTCACACCACCAGTCTACCTTTAAGATTTGTCATATGTAGGTTTTCTATTTTTTTTCAAAAAAACATTTATTTTGAGCACTGCTACAATTTACCCGCCTCTTGACATTAAGCACCCACCAAACTGGACAGGATAATTATGACATCTCTGGAGGGGATAAGTGTGACATCTTTGACACTTATGATCTAGAGGTCTCCCTTTCATACTCATTAATACTGTGTAAAAACTGCCCCGCTGTAAAACATGTAACTAAAAGTAAGCAAATCTTATGGATCATGCAAATGGAGCAGACAACATTGCTTCCAAAGTAAAGTACAAAGCCCATAGCTTTTCTTTATGTAGAAAAATTACATCCTAAGTTGCATTATTTGCTTTTCAAAAATACAAGAATGATTACTTATAACCACTGTCACATACACAAAGAGGGATGAATCAATTTTTGCATTCAAATATACTATCGGATATTGTTTGATCGAATATTATTCAATCCAATACAATATATTCTATAGAATAGTCGTACATAGAGCACTATTCTATGGAATTGTATTTGTTCGAATACAAATCTACCTACTATGTGGATATAAAATTTTATTTTAGAGCATAGTAAATAATGTTCTATCTTGCAACATTCTATCAAATGAAATACAATCAAATACTATTCTCTCATTATTTTATAGAGTATAACACTATAAAATCGGAATCGATCAAATAAATTGTATTCTATTGAATACTATCGATCAATCAAAGAATTTGGTCAAATCATTCAATTCTTCTCATATAATACAAACACCATGAACTCATCTACTGAATCATCCACTTTAATATGATCATCTAATTTGAATAATGAAATATGGGTCACATCATGAAATATAAGCATTGAATGCATCTAAGGAAGAAACATATGCTTTAAGTGATGTTCAATCTTGCTCATCTTAACATCAGTGAGAGATAGGGATCAAGGAACAATGAAAATAACATATTTTCTATAGAATACACACACACACACACACACACACACACACCTAGATGAATCCACGATAAGCCCAGATTTACCCTTAAAGGAAAGTGCAATTAGGTAGAGACCCGTCACCCATGGTAGTCACCCACAAAACAATTTAACCATCATCTCCATCATGTGTAGTATTGACTAGTGGTACGATATCCCCACTAACGTCGTTAGTGACTAATAATGGCTATAGAGCTACGTATTAACATATGCTCCCAAACACCACATACACCACACGTACACACACATGAGCATGCATCAACAGAAAGTTCAACATACTCAAACTACCTGCACAAGACTTTCAAAATGTAAGTATATCTTATGGATTAATGCCAATCGAATAGATAGCATTGTTTTCACAAGAAACAACAACACGCAATAACTTTTCTTTGTGACATGTAGTCTAAATATGTGTGTATAAACATATGTGTCTACATTATATGCATATATGTATATGTACGTTTGTGTGTGTGTGTGTGTGTGTGTGTGTGTGTGTGTGTGGCATCATATGAGAACATGGCTTTGTGTGATGTATGTCTCACATCTTAAACTAAATGCAATGGTAGGACCAAAGGAGGGGGTAACGCAAGGGAATTTCAAAATACTCTTGTCAATTCCAAAGTTCATAAAACATAGGGCATCCTCACGTTTCACTCTTACCGGCGACCTTCCAATCATGTTAACATACCCAAAATGTATCACACAAGCTCAACAAGGGAGGCAATTAAATTCAAAAGTTCAAAATAGATAAGCAAAAATATTCTAACAAGAGTAGTTTTAAAGAACTACGATAACAAAGAGGCTATTGTAAACTATGCTTTGCATGAATGTTATATTATAAAAGATTAGTAATAGTAGTGTAAACCCATGAGGTGAATGAATTCACACATCAAGACCTTGAGCATAGGTGCCACTAGGACACAAATTAGCTCATCCTAACCATGACATCAAGATGGATAGAGACACTAAATACAACGTATTTAGGTATAACAAAATGTTGTGCCGCACTAGAACTTAATTTTGAACTATAAAATACATCAAGCACAGAATCCTATATATGTTTAAGGCATGAGTGCTATGTGGCATGTGTGTGTGTGTGTGTGTGTGTGTGTGTGTGTGTGTGTGTGTGTGTGTGTGTGTTGATGCATGCTTGCTAAACATACTACAATCATCACACTTTCTACATAGCATGAAAAATATACGAGTGTGTGTTTGTGTGTGTGCAATGCATGCCTGCTAAACATACTACAATCATCACACTTTCATAGCATGAAAAAATAATATTTAGAAGTCAAAAGTTTCCAACAAAAACTAGTGGCATTGCAGATAGTAAATTAAAAAAAAATAACACTTTCCTCATTGTGAGGATATTGCCATCTTGATCGTACTTGAGCTCTCTACTTAACACGCTCTAGATCTCTCCTTCTCCATCACAATCAGTAGGCCTTGAAGGTGAGCTTGACTCATCAATCTTAAAGCAAAAAGTTCTTCAAGAAGATGCAACAATAGAAGCCTTTAAAAACATTTATAAATAAAAACATTATGTACGTTAGTACTGGATAGCCAATAGGTATTGTATCAAACATCATGTTTTGGATCATAAATTCGTGGAATATATGCAACCTTGCACATCATAGAAACACGGAGGGTTCAGTATATTGAAAATTGCCATCTTTTGAATATCCCCTATCTATAAATCTTTTTAATTAGTAGTATAATGTACCCTTTTCTTTCAAAATTTGTAAGTTCCTCTTAACACTAGGTTGGTAACCCAACAGGACATAAAAGTGTCCTTTCAGGGTTTTGGAAAAAACCTCCAAAACCATAGTAGATCCACTCATTTTGTAAAATGCTTTCATGAGGTTATAGTTCAAGGCCTACTACACATGGAAAAAATAAGACAATTGTAAAATTTCTCCATCTTTTGGTCACACCAAGCCTCCAAAGTTGATGGACCAGTACATTTTCATCAAAACAGTTATTTCTTACATTTTGTTGCATAAAAATAAGATTAGGGATTTTTGTAGGACTTGAGATAAATTCCCTAGTTAACTTCAATGGGTTGGTGATCAGAACATATGATTGCTTCTCACTCACTTTTTTTTTTTTTGCCAAAAGAAATAGGTACAAAAAAGTTGAATTTTTACCATTCTGCAAACCTATCATCAAAGTTTCTATAGCCACGCTTACTAAAAATTATATATGCATGTGTTCTTAGTTCCCTATTGTCCTTTGGGTTCATAAGGAGCCATGGAGCATGTCAAAAGAATAATACATCTCTTACCAAGGGGAATCTTGGGGACAAAGATGAAGTGCTAAATACAGTAAACATGAAAAAACTGGGTTCAACATTATGAGTTGTAGAATCCCATAGAAACTATTCAATATCTAGCCAAATTTGATCCTTATGAGTAGATATGGTTACTACCTACAAAATGCATGTAGTTGTCACAAGAAACTAACAATATTGAAAAAGCTATACTTGATATACTAGAATGTTTCGTTTTTTTCTATAATTGAAAAAAATCAACCATGTTATCTACTATGCAAAATAGGGTATTAGGTGTCCCAAAACTCAAGGAATATTAGCTTTATGTTACAATATACGACATAGAAAATCAAAACTGCATTTGGATATCATGAAAGCCACCAAAAAAATCATAGAAGAGCTAAAATTGGCTAAAAAAACAGGATTTGACAATTTTTGTAATTTGGTCATAACTTACAACTTTAACATTTATTTCTCCCTAGAAGCATCAGGACATGTTGATCAGGACTACTAAAGATAGTTCTCTAGCATTATAGATCTCACAAACATGAATTCTAGAGTGGTATAGTTGCAAAAAGTTGAAAAAAGCCAAAAACAGGACCCGGTTTTTCACACAGTTTAGGTTGTGAAATGTTGTGCAAGGACAAGGTTAAAGATGGAATTGATATTCCAAAAAAATGTCGAGTTTTTTTCAGCTCATGAGACAACTTTCTAGACAGATAGCACCTCAAAATCCATTTTGAAACTCTTGACATAATTCAAGGAAAATGGTCACTTAACAGGACATAAAAGTGTCCCATCACCAACCTAGTGTTAAGTCTGAAAAAGTAGTATCCTTTTGTATATAAATTTTGGTAACTTGTAAGAACTTTGAAAATAACCATTCTGTTGAACTCATCTGATAACTACATTTTTTTATGAGTAACCTCTTCGAGTATAGAAACTCAACTACATTTGCAAAGATCCCGTTTTGCAAGAGAATTGTTGAGCTGATCGTATCGCAACCTCATGCATCGTGAGGAGTCCACCCTAAAATATGTAAGTATAGCACGTGAGTTCATCGAAAGGTCTTCAATGAACAAATGTGGATTTAGCCATGAAGCAAGGCAATATCATTGTCTTATCTCTTTGCAATCTTCGTGAAGATCAACAATTTCCATATCGCATTTTATAATGAGAAATTGTCACCAAGCGTTCCAAATAGGATGACCACATAACCTCTTACATGAGTAGGCAAAAGACTTCATATTCTCAAAATCAATGTTTTATCAATCATTTTGTAAAGATGGTCACAGGGTATTTGTTTGTTTTGCAAGAAAAGAAGAGCTTGAATGTTTAATATTACAAAACTATCACAAAGGAAGACTCTACAAATCCTAGCATACGATATAGCCAAATTACAAGATACAAGCAACGGTGAAAAATCCATCAAGATCTCCATGAAGCACAAAGTTGAGGGGGAGAACCAATGGATCTATAAGCATAGGTAAAAATGATATGTTCAGATATGAAGAAAATAGAGTGGTGAAGAGGCTTATGATTGTAAACATGGTTGTATAAAACTACCCAAGACTTCCTATAGCTCGACGTGATACAAAACTACCAAGACATCATCCTCTATAACTTCCCTGACTAACCAACAACATGCACCACCACGGTAGCAAAATGTAGCACTACTATCTACACCAAGAAGCGGAGCCCATATTGAAGGTCTTGAAGATAAAAGTAATTGCTTCCAAGAGAAGACATCACCAAACTCACATGAAGATCTTTAAAAAATGATAACCGCCCAAAGGGAGATTCCACCACACTTTCATTAGGTATCCAAAATTGAAGGACAAGTTGCCAATGAGGAACACATTCAATACACCAAGATAATCCTAATTTACCACCAACCACCACATCCCAAACCACCAAATCTCACGCCTGCAAATAGCCCACAAATAGGGAAGACAACAACATGCACATACACACACTTATCCACTCCACAAACACATGCAGGCAAGCCCAATGCACCCACAAGCAACACATGTAGTTAAGCAACCCACGATAGAAACACACAAAAGGAAAAACTCTCGAGGACGATATAAACAAGCACACATACACAAAACAATAAAACTCCGAGGACAATATAAACACGCGCACATACACAAAACAATAAAACTCAAAGCACAAGCCTCACAAGAACAAACAAGAAAAGCAAACACAGAGAATATACCCATTGCAAAGAAAGACACCATGGTGACTAAGGATGCCAATCAACCAGACCTTCTTCTCCTGAACTAACATGATTACATATTTAAGTGGACCCTTCGAGCTAACATAGAACTTCTTTTCAAGGGGCCACTAGTTTAAAATGAGAGTTGTCATCTTTAGAGTTGGTTACTGGAACCTATTGACCTTCAAGAATTATCGAGAGTCCACGTCATCCTTCCTTTCCTTAGGTTGCCAAGCTACCTTTTCCGATTCTCTTTGTATGAGAGATTCCGCTGACTTTTAAATTGTTGATTGTCTTGGATGCTTTTCAGCTATATTCGTAGGTTTTCAAACATTTTGGCTTTTTGCCTACTCATGGCCTATCCAACCATTTTGTATCTAGCAATGCATGGCCTTGAGGATAGGCTCTTGTTTGAAAATCTCTTTGAAATTTTCACCATAGAAACGAGTTATGTTTTCTTCTCGGGGGGTGCACCTTTAAGAAACTATTCATATAATGTGCATTCAAAGGGTATTAAAAAAAACCCTTTATTCACATGCTTAAGGTAATAAAATGACCCTTCTTACGAGTTTTTCTTTAAAATCATTAAAAAAAACCCTTCTGCTATTATAATCCTGTTAAAATTTTAAAATTTTGACAATTAAACACCCATTCTTTTGAACTCACGTGGTAACTTACATGTGAACCCACCGAGATCTTCTTAGAGAGAGAGAGAGAGAGAGAGAGAGAGAGAGAGAGAGAGATGCCAATGAAAGAAGGAAAAGAGAAAGAACACAATGGTTAACTCTAAGATGGTCCGCCATTTAGGTGCTTAGTGCTTCATTCTCGAATATCAACTCTAAGATTAATTAGTATTCTTTAGCAAAGCAAGAACATAATATATCACAAAGTAGTGGCTTATTGCTTCTAGAATATCAACTCTAAGATTTAGTATTCTTTAGCAAAGTAAGAACATATTGAGCTAACCTATGAGCTTCCACGATATTGAAGAAAATCATCGTCTCTCAAAAAGAAAAAGAAAATTTGTTTGTCCAATAAAATAGTAAAAGGACATAAATAGTAGTAAAAGCTTTTAAACAAAGTAGCATATGCATTTGGAGCCCCCTAGAGTGAGTTGAAAGTCCTCGTCAAAAAATATCATTGATCACTAATTCTAAGTGCGTTACATTATTAACGATATATTGTTTAGCAAGTTTTGATCTATCTGGAGAAGAGTACCTACATGGAAAACCAATGATAATGTACACTTCTTCTCATTGCACCTGATTAACGATATTCCTTGAAAAATAGCACTTTCTTGTGAAATTATTTCTTGTATCTTTCATCAACTCATTTAACACCATGGAACAAATAAAATTTACACAAATGCTTTTCCTAGCCATAAAAAATGTGGCTTAATTAGTACACATCTTGGTGGTAGGGAAATCTAGAGTTGATAGCATGTATGCCAAAGAGCCAAGATCAAGATCTCCTAATTATCACTAACTCATAAAATACAAGATGAAAATGTCAGCAACGACACTAGTCCAATGAACACAGCAATGTCATGATTTATGGAGCAAAGTGAGCATATATAGCGCGTATTAGCCAATAATTCAAGGAAGAGATAAGCAGTAAAAGAGTGCATGACAAAATCGAAGAGGGAAAAGGAAATGATACAATAACAAAAAAAGGTGACAGTACAAAGCATTTTTATAACTAAGAGAAGCACCATATGGAGTTGCAGCACTACAAGCGTGGTCATTATATCCTAATCAAATGGCTAAAAGGCATTAGCCCTTCAAATGACTTCATGAGAATTGTATTGTATATGAGGAGCACCATTACCACTAGGGACAAGGAATATAGGGTTTAACATATGAGTTAGCTGCATCTTCAAGCTAGCAACTCTAATGCAAATTAGCTTCTCTACTTTTGGTATGGTATTTAAGGCACTATCTATGCATTAAGTAGGGGATTATGCTAGCCCTTCAATTGACTTCATGAGAAATGTTATGCATTTGAGGAGCATCATTACCACAAGGGACAAAGAATATAGGGTAATTTAACATATGAGTTAGGTGCATCTTCAAGAAACTCTAATGTACTCCGATGCAGAGCTTCTCTATGTTTGGTATAATATTTAAGGCACTATCTATGCATTAAATAGGGGATTATGCTTGCCAACTCCCCTACCCTCTTAATTTGGACAACAACATCCACATCAAATGCATCTTTGTGGGACAAAATGAAACTGAAGGAGGAGGTTACTTGCATTCAAGCTTTAACCTAATCATTCTTTCTAAATGCTAGAAAAAGGAGTGATTAGTTTAATTCAATGTTGTACCACCCATAGGTTGATTTCAGCTTACGTTCTCTCCTCGATCCCTCATTTGGATAGTAGTGTGTACAATCTACATAAAGGTATAATTGAGCCCTTTCTAGAGGTACTTGGTTTTAGCACAAGAAATTTTAGTGAACATTGCTCTTTGATTTCCCCCATATGTCAATGGCAAGAGGGCGCCAGCACTTGAATAGTATATGTACCATATCCTACACTCGCTCACATTGAGCATGATTTGCAAAGCTTCACTTCCCTTAAGACATGCTGCAGCATAGTGTTGAGCATGAGATGCCTATGATCAAGGTTTGGAATGGTGTTTTCCCAAAATATCCATAGTGTTAACGTAGCACAGAGAAATGGGTATTACTAATTATCTCTTGAACTCTCAAGTGATAAAGAGATCTTTCGATGGGAGAATGCCAAGGACTCACAAACGAGAAATAGGTCTCGGTCTTTCTGATAGAGATTTGGAGGTGATGCCCATGGTTTGTTTCTTGTTTTGCCTCTGCCAGTTCCAGTAACACTCTGACGCTACGCTAGCCAATACCTAGAGATGGTGACTTGCGAAATTAGATGTGTTAATTCATTCCATAACCGCTTTACTTATAGCAGGATGATACACAAAATCTGCCTCATTAAAGTGTCAAGATTTTTCTGATTCAGTCTCCTCAAACTCCACTTCGTATTGAATGTGTGTGTGTATTGAGAGACAGAGAGAGAGAGTATAAATACCTGGAAATTTCTTCCCACAGCGGACCCTTGAGGCTAGAGTCTCTAAAAGCAGCATCCATTTCTGATCTGATCTTCAGCAGGGCCAAGGCCTCCTGTCTTGGCCACCTGTTGCCCCCCCCACCTCTCTCCCCTTCCTCATCCACCTCCTCCCCATCTCCAGACGTCTCTTCTCTCGTCGTCTTGTTCGGCGTTGCTACGAGCACTTGGACCTCCGTGCTTGGCACAATTTCTCCTCCCCCTGTGTTTCCTTGAGCTTCCAAAGGTTGGTCTTTTTGCCTGGCTAGTTGAACTGGATCGCTGCTTGTTGCTTGCTGCTGTGTCTTCAGAACCCCAAGATCATGAGCTGTGGTTTGCGGAACATGATGTAATTGTTGTTGCTGGTGTTGCTTGATGTCTGCTTGTAGCTGCTGGGCTGCTGACTGCAATGCTTGAGTTGATTGCGGTGTTTGAGCCAGTGGATGTGATGCCGGTGGCGGTGTGGACAAAGTTTTAGGCGGTACACCGCCCATGTTCACACTAAATCCATGTTGTACATGTTGCTGTTGATGCTGGGATTGCAAAAACGATGGCTGTGTCGACGCGGATGTAATGTGTGATTGAGATGCTTGAGTGTGTGCAGGTGGATGAGAAAGAGAGAGGCCATGGCCATGGGCATGTGCTTGCCCGGGTGTCGCGGACGATGATGAGAGCGACATGTCGTGGGAGAGGTTGAACAAGTGCCCATGTGATGCACCCACTCTGCTGGCCACATACTGGGGAACTTCCCCATATTGCCCAGCAGCTTGCATGCTTGTAAGGATGGTGGACTGGGAAACTTAATAATCAATCAATCAATTCTAACAACAGACTTAACCAAAGAAAGGAGATGAAAATCAACAAGAAAATGCTACATCTCGTAGGGGGATAAGAACGAGGCGATCAATTGTGATGCTTCTTGGGGGGGGGGTGTGCGCGCACATACATGCGCATGCACTCATGAGATTGAGGGTGGGTTAGAGAATACCCAAAAAGGAAAGGGTGGAGGCAGGGGTTACTTGAGCAAAAGGGTCTAAGAAAGGGAGAAAACTGTGGAGAGAAAGGTGAGAAATGAAGTGCATAAGTGCTGTGCTTTTTTTTTTCATCAAGGGGAGGTTAACAGGGACGAAAAGAGGTGTATAGGGAAGAGGGACTAGGAAACGTAGGGAGGTGTGTGTGTGTGAGAGAGAGAGAGAGAGAGAGTCTGCTGGTACTTGTGATTGCACAATCACTGCATGGGAGCTTTTCTAATGAGTGTAGGGGTTACAACAGTGGGTGTAGTAGTAGGAGGAGAGAAAGGTAGAATAAAGGGAAGCTGTGCTGCAGCAGGGTGATGTTATTCTGATGAGATGAGACGAGGAGGGGGGGGGGGGGGGGGGGATTGGGTGAGGAAAGAGAGGAGGTGGAGACGAGAGTGAGGACAAGGACTACTACCGAATGATTCTTTTGTGGTTCTTGGGATTTGAGATTTGCTTGCTTGCAAACAAAGAATTTACATGATTCAGAGGAGAGAGAGAGAGAGCCCTGGCCCCTCAGCGGCTGAGCCCTCGGTAACAAGGCAGTTATTGTTAAGCTCACGAGGGTAGAATCTGTCTACAAGAATCTTCATCCACAGTTTACACTGAGGCTACTCTCCTCTTTTCCTTCTGCTCCCCCCTCTCTCTCTCTCTCTCTCTCTCTCTCTCTCTCACACACACACACACAAGCTGTTGTTTGTCTCTCAAGGGAACAGTCATCGCCCTAAGAGTGTAGATAATTCTGGCCTCCCGAGTTCAGAGGAAACTAGTGACAAAAGCGTCTGCCTCCGGTTTCTTGGGGCATAGTCCTGGTCGTTCTTCTTGTCCACTTTTACGGTGGATAAGGGGAGCGACCGGGCTTGCCCCGCCGGACTCCGAAAACAAAAAAACAAGCTGCTGTTTCTTCCTTCTCCAAGACTATCTCCATTGACAATTTGAGAAGGCTCAGGCGGGATCGGTCTCTCTCTCTCTCTCTCTCTCTCTCACACACACAGTGTCCATTGACAATTTAATCAAGCGCTCTCTTCTCTCTCTTACACATGCCCCGTCTCTCTAGCCACCTGCGAAAGCGCCAACTTGTTTTACAGAATCACATTCTTTTACAGAATCACACTCTCTCTCTCTCTCTCTCACACAGCTCTCACACCATTGAATCTTCATCCGTGTTTTCACTCTACCTGGCAACAGTGAGACGGTGTCAATTGAGCACTGAGCACAACTTCTTGTTCTTGACCATTGCACTCTCTCTCTCTACGTAGGTCTGAGATCATAACACACACACAGCGACAATTTTTTCTTCGGGGGAATTACCAAAATTCCCTTTTAATTTGTGAAAATTACCAGAATACCCTTCTAATATAATTTTCCCTTTTTCTCACTCTCTCTCTCTCTCTCCCTCTCTCTCATCTTGACCCTTAAGCAGTGCCCAGTGCCGCCTGCCCATCCCACCATTGACATTGCGGTTCCTCTCTCTTAAGACTTCTTATCCAGTTATTTTCTCTGTCCAGGCTCTCTCCTCTGACGCCGTTGCAACCTGCAACTAGCTCTCTCGCTCTCTCTCTCTCTCTCTCTTCATAACTTCCTCCTTCTCTCTCTACATGTGAAAAGCGTCGTGAGAGAAGCTCCTGCACACGTTCATACATGGCACTGTTACAAATTTTGACACCAACCCAATAAAGTAATGAGGGGGAAAAAGGGGTTGGGAAACTCCAACAAGAGATGTCAATAATTCAAACACCCCTTAGAGAGAGAGAAAATCATTGTTTTAGAGAGATGAAACCATTGTTTTTTTTTTCTTCTCAAGGGAAGGAGGGGCCCTTTTCACGTTTTCGACAAAACAATGTTGGTCACATTAATGTGCTGGTGCTTACCTCATCCACATTGTAAACTAGTCATTCTTGCTGCACATAAAGTCATCCACAGGTTAGAATATACTAATATCTTCCGCTTTATTACCCCCCCCCCCCCCCCCCCCCCCCCCCCCCCACCCCCCCCCCCCCCCCCCCCCCCCCCCCCCCCCCCCCCCCCCCCCCCCCCCCCCACCCCCCCCCCCCCCCCCCCCCCCCCCCCCCCCCCCCCCCCCCCCCTCCCCCCCCTCCCCACCCCCCCCCCCCCCCCCCCGCCCCCCCACCCCCCCCCCCCCCCCCCCCGCCCCCCCCCCCCCCCCCCCCCCCCCCCCCCCCCCACCCCCCCCCCCCCCCCCCCCCCCCCCCCCCCCCCCCCCCCCCCCCCCCCCCCCCCCCCCCCCCCCCCCCCCCCCCCCCCCCCCCCCCCCCCCCCCCCCCCCCCCCCCCCCCCCCCAAAACCCTCTTTCTTTTTTGTAGTTCCTCCACCTTATCACAGGCCCAAAGTATTTTTTGTATTCTAAATTATAAAACCTTTACAGGCGTGCAAGTCCCTCATTAATCCGTTTTTGGAAGCTTTCTAACAAGTCCATGTGAGGTTGGTTGACATGAACGAAGACTTGCCTTCAAGGAGAAAGATGACCCATATGCGCTCTTTTTTCTTTGATGAGAAGTAAAATTCAAAGCACACACAAAAGCGTTTGAAACAAGCATGTGTGACAATTTATGATCTCACTCTTGAAAGGTGACTAGCTAGTGCCATGAATACCAATCAATACAAGTGTTGCTCTTTGCATCGACATTTCCTAAGTATTCCAGGTAATATAGCATCTTCCTTTTTACTAGAAGATAAAAGAACACCAATGCTATAAAAAAAGTTTTTCTACAAACATAGAAACCTTCATGTGGAAAGTCCATAGCATTATTTGAAGGCTTTTTAATCCCGTTTTTTTTTCCTTTTTTTTCCTCCTCTTAATTTGAAATCTAGAGAGAATTTCTATTTCTATTTCTATCTCTATAGGTTAGATATGCACAAAACCTACCATTTTTACAATCACTGCCCTAGACCATGCTACATGCCTTGAGGGAGAAAGGTAACTACTCACAATTAAAGTCATTTCCTAGTTGCTTTTCACTTTGACAAATGATCTTCACTCCCTCCTTTCACATGCATATCACCACGCATTCAAGGAGACTATTGTACTCTAGCAACAAAAAATCACATCAAAACTTTCAAGTTATTCTAGGGTGATGGGTTTGAAGCGGAAGAACCTTTCTATAGAATATGACAGCACCAACACAAGTGGCTCTCAAATGCATGTGCATTGTTGCCCAAGGAGAAAATTACAATGTGCCTACTAGCCTTCTAATGTGCTATACAAACCCAATGGGATGTTAGACTATGTTAGCTAGAGGAGACATAGTTGCCACCAAACCCTTTTCCTTCACATATCCACATAAGGTCTTGGGAACCGTTTCTTTTCCTTCTTTTTTTTGCCATACTCACAATTGTGAGTGGAGGGGTAATATTAGCTCAACAAAAAATGTACAATGAACCTCAAGCAGTGCATGTGCCTTCATGGGATAACTTTTCCAAAAGCAGGACGCACAATTCATAAGTAAGAAGAGACCGTTTTCTTTCCTAGTCTAGCAGTGGCTATATTTCTCTAGAGCTGATACAATTAAATGCATGTTTCCATTGTTTGGTTCGTGCACCTAACCCTACTCTTCACCCTATTTAATAAATAAGTTCAGTGCTTTCATGCACAATATCCTTGAATTGATGTAATATAGGGCTTCTCTCAAAGACCCAAAGGTTCCAAGTCCTCCTAGAACTAGATCATTCTTAAAGAAGAGAATCTTCCAGGTCCAATGTATCCACTTGTATATTTTGGCGATAAGGCCTTGCAAGGAGGGGTAGTCTTTAAACAAACTCAAAGGATCCTCTGAAGCTGCTTTGCACCAATAGCAAGTGTTTGTGCTGATCCCTCTAGCGAAAGTCTTGTTCCCACTTGGGATAGTCCCCCCACAACACCTTCTAGGTGAATATTTTCATGGAGCTTCACCATTTGACCTTCCAAATGTTGCTTAAACTCTTAAGCCACTTCTCTTCAGACTGACTCACCGATCTGCTTTATAACTCAGCTTGTTATATGTTTCCAATGATTTTGGAAGTTGTTAGTGGGTCGTCGCACCGAAGGTCTGCAGCATGGTTATTTAGCACTAACATACACAATATGTCAATACTCACGGAAGTGACCTGGATGGGGCATGGAGGCACGTTGGGTTGTCAATCACAATAAAGTGGGGGGTTATAAAATAGTGATCTTCTTTAGGTGAGCTTTTATAGGCATTTGGGTAAGCTATTTATTATGGGTATCAAATGTGTAGTGGTAATGAAAATAGGTTTCTGATAACTTAAGATTCTAGCTTCTCCCAGTACATCTAGCATAGTTGGCTATCACTATAAGTAGGATAATGGAATCATAGTATCATCCGACCAGATGTTGCAAGATTGAAGTCGATAAAATGTCAGCAATAGCCAAGTATTTTGAGATATTATGAGATTTTTTATTGTTTCCAGAAAGATCTTAGGATTTTTCTCTCCATAGCCTTAGCCAATTACTTGACCTCTCCTCTTCTTTGAGCCTTTTTCCCATAGCCTTACTTAATAACTTGACCACGATTGAGGCTCAATCGCATGTGTTTAAGGCATAAGAATCTTATTTTGCCTTAGTTTTTCAAACGGATAACTATGCTATGTGTGACCACAACCTAAAATGTTAAAGTTTTAACATTAATTGAAATGGTGACAACCTCGTCTTGGTGGCAATGATGGAGTTCACCGAAAGCACGTCCGACACACAAAGATGTGAATCTATTGGTGCAAAGATGGTGGACATTGTGGCATGCTTGGTTGTAGCCCAAAATTTGCAGGTCTAGAGTGGGAAATTGCTATTGTTCAAGAACAATAGGTTGGAAAGATTGTTTATATTTGGTAGTAGGTATGGGCGTGTTAACCCTCACGGACACCCTATCACCTTCAACGGACGCATATTATTTATTTGATTGAGTTATGGACCGGGCTTGTGGGTCCAATAGGTGGTAGGTGATCGTTGATGAAAGGCGCACCACTTATCTTATTTTTATAGTAGTTTTGCAATGATCGGCCACTATGGATGTCCATGTGTGAATGGGTCAAACTCTTATAAAAGGTCCATTTGACCTAAAATCCTCATTCTTTGAGGTGTAAGCTAAGAAATGCTCTTGCTCTATCTCTATCTCCTTCTCCTTCGTGTACTCACGTGTGTGTGTGTGTGTGTGTGTGTGTGTGTGTGTGTGTGTGTGTGTGTGTGTGTGTGTGTAAGTGAGCGCGCGCGTGTGCTAGAGAGAGAGAGAGTGTGTGTGTGTGTGTGTGTGTGTGTGTGTGTAAGTGAGCGCGCGCGTGTGCTAGAGAGAGAGAGAGAGAGAGAGAGAGAGAGAGAGAGAGAGAGAGAGAGAGAGAGAGAGAGAGAGAGAGTAATCAAACATTACGGCGGCATCGGCGATGGCAAGGCCATTGAGCGTGGCATCGACGGCAGCTCCTTCTTCTTCGCAGCACAGGATCCTTCATGACGGAAGCATTGAGCGGTGAGTGACACACCATTGTTTCTTTGAGCTTGCTAGGGCTCTCTAGTTGTTTGCTTGCAGCCTTTCGAGGTTCGCACACAGTGCACAAGCAAGTTCCCAGCCTCCGACACGTGCGGCAAAGCGCACATTTTTGGCGTCATTGCCGGAGACTGTCTTGCATTAAACTTGAGGAGCACTCAATGCTACCTCTGGAAGCCTTTCTTCCATCTGTTTTTTGTTTTTTGCTAAGTAGTGTGAGAACTGTTAAGTGGCTGCAACGGGCAGATTAGCAGGTTTTTGTTAGCTTCGATTAGTGGCTGTAAGCTTCTGTTAGTACTGCATTGTAATTAATTTTTGTTAGTTTTGCAAGATCTATAATGTGCAGGTGTTAGTAGATCTGTTAGTGAGTGTAGACAGTGAGAAGAAGAGTAGACAGTGAGGAGTAGAGTTGACTGTCTGTGAGTGTGCAGTGTATTGTGTTAGACAATGTGTTAGCAGAGATATTTAGTGTTAATTAGCTATTAATTAGTTGCAAGGAGGTTAGACAGAGCTCCTAGGAGCTTCTTTGTGTGTGTGGGAGCTCGGTGTCCACACGGCCACATTATCCTCAGAAAAAGATTTTTTGAAAAACTTTTTTCAAAAATTAAAAAAATAATAAAATAAAAGTTAAAAACGCTTGAACATATTGAGACCAAAAGAAAACCCAAAACAAAAAAGAAAAATATTATTTTAAAAGGTTGGGGTCAAGATCGGGATCAGGATCGGGACCCAAGCCCAAGCCCAGGCCTCAGCCCTCAGATTTATGATATACTATACACACTACTTTATATATAAAGACTCGGACCTCAAGTGAAGGGAGGGCATGTGGGACAAGTTCCCTAAGTCCTCTACCATTCCCTTTACACTCACCCTTTTGGACTTACTAATTCTAGCCCTCTCTTCACCTAAGAAAAGACTAGTTTTAGGATTTTGAGGGCTGTACGTAACCGAATCAGGAACTGTAAATCACGGCACGTCCCTCTAGCCAAGATGCTCGTTTTGAGCTATCACACGCCATATTATGTGGCTTGGTTTAGAAAAGGGACCAAAAATAACAAAAAAATTGGATTGTAAACACCTAAAAAACTAGGTGAGCGGCCTTCACGGGCACTTATCAACACTTCTAGAGTGTTGAGGTCACATGCACCTACGCTCTGGTTGTGTGCTAGAGGACGAACACATAGAGAGTGTCTCCGTTTACGCGGGCACTCATTATTTCTCCACCTTAGGCTCTAGGCCCTCAACAGGAACCCAAGGTAGTACCACTCAGGACCCACATATTGCGTCTAGTGACTCTTTCTCTGACTACAACATCATAGAGGGTTATCTGATGCCTAATCCCAATAGCTCAAGCCAAGACATGCATGCCATGGGTCCACGGTCCGGACCGAGCGTGCTTAGCTACTTGAAGGAAACTTTCAGTAGAGCCACTCGCTCTGAACATGGAGCTAACAATGTAAATGAGGAGACTCGAGAAGTAAATTCGCCATTCATGACCAACGTAGACCCCATGCTCCTGGAGAATGTGCACGTGAATACTCTATTCACTGCACCCCCTGACTCTTCATATCTATTCCCCTCTGGGGTTATATTACCTGATGGTAGAAGCCTTGCCGAAGTGCAAAAGTTTGAGCAGTGTATCATTGCGGCTAGGAAAAAGGAAATCGAGAGCTTACGTAGGGTAGAGCAACAAAGAGATTTAAAAGCGAAAGCCCCTATGTCAACATCCATGCTAGGCAAGCAATCGAGTGCTCCTGAATTAGCGACCACTAAGGGTAAACCCATAGAGAGCCACATTGCATCTAGTTCAAAGGACACTCCTAGCACCTCAATCCTAGATGGAGCGTTCATAAATGAGAACTGGGAGTATGAACTACAAACAAAAACTCTAATCGACCTATATACAGGTCGCACCTATCACGTGGGTTGGTTACATGTCCTACTAGCGTAAAGGAGCAACAACAAAGAGTTTGTGATGTCATTCGTAGGGTTATTGAGCTAGAGAAACAGAACAAAGGGATCCACATGCCTTCAACGGCTCCCATGAGATCCTTGGATACAGGGAAGGCTAAGCACCAACTTTATCACAAATGGAGACTCCCTCAGTAAGTCCGATGGATCCTCCATATGTTGTTTCTCCAGGGGTCTCTATACAATTTGTGCCCTCAAGTGATAGCCGTACCTTTCCAAGTCTAGCTCATCTCTCTCTTGATGACACCACGGCTACCATGCCTACCCCAGTGATGGGCATGACAAAAAACACGCCATGGACCTCATTTGTTAGTAAAGCACCGCTACATGGTAGCCCAATGCCTGCAACACTGCCTACAAGTGTATATCAATCATATGCACCTATGGGTTCTCATGCTCATGTAGCTCCTATCCCTCCCATTGTTTCAACAACTTATGCTCCACAACCACAACACCCAAGATCTTATTTCAATGGGACCATATCGGCTAGCATTAGCATGTCACATCCGAGTCTGCTATGCCTAGGGTCTTACATGTGAACTTTGGGCCGCCACATGGCACAACACCGTACCAAAATTGGAACCCAAGGCCTTCCTATACGCCAACCCAATGCATGTCACATCCGAGTCTGCTATGCCTAGGGTCTTACATGTGAACTTCGGGCCACCACATGGCACAACACCGTACCAAACTTGGAACCCAAGGCCTTCCTATACGCCAACCCAATGCCAATCCCCATACCACATGTAGTCCCGAGAGCGCATGTCCCCACTATACCTGCTCACTTAGGTGACTTGGAAACCTTTGCTCAAGCTATTGATCGATCCATTGCTGAAAATATGTGTAACACTCCTGATAGGGAGCCTAGAAGTAAGGCAATACAAATAGCCCAACTCACACAAAAATCTAGTGGAGATGGGGATGTGAGAAAGCCTATTGAAGTGTTTGAACAAATATGTGATTCCCTAGGAGAACACAATGACCTGCATAAGAGTAATGCTTTAAGCCTGACCTTAAGTGGAAAGGTTGGGGATTGGTATAGAATCCTAAGGGTGAAAAAAAAATTTACCCTACTTTTAGGAGATTGTTCTTGAAAGAATACATACGAGAGGGAGTGCTTTGGGGTGTAGCATCTCATCTCCAGAAATCCCAATGAAAGGAGAGTCCGTGAGAGACTTTATTAGTCACTTGAATCATTTGAATTCTCGTTGTAATCCAAATGAGCACTTCAATAATAACCAATTGCTTGATAGATTCATTAGGGGATTGCAACATGAGGATATCTACAATGGCCTAGTCATTAGAGGTATCACCACTTGGGAAGCAGTCACCACCAATGTGATCCAATTGGAGGATAATTTAATGATTCAAGGAGAAAGAGTGTTTGTTGAGCTTAAATCTACTAGCTCGCAAGCATCGGGGCATCGGCCATTGACCCTAAAGCCTACTGCTAGGGAGCCAAAGATATCTAAGATGACTTTAGCAAATCTCACCAAGGCCATTCAAGAGAGTCTTAGAGACAATCGTGCTTCACAAAACAATCATATGTATCCAAGTAGGGAGCAACAATGGTGCACAATTTCCTATGGTCTGCATAGTACCAGTAAATGCCCTACATTTAAAGTAAAATTCAATAGGAATTGCAATGCCTCTTGGAGGTATGGTCATCAAGCCAAGGATTTCATAGTATTTAAGCGTGCAATGGCTAATAGACCAACCTTAGCATGGACAGACACACCTCGAGTGCATGCATTGATGCCGGCCCCACCTCTCGAACAAATGTCACAACATCTAGTCCCTAGGGTCCAAAATGTTGTTCAAATAACACCCTTACCACCTCTAGTGTCAGGACCGCAACCACCACATCCAAGAATCACTTCTGTGAATCAAGTGGATTGTGAGTCATCTATTGCTTGTTTGGAAGGTTATGAGGAAGATATAGACCCTAATATTGCCTATGGGATTGATGCACTTGAAGAAAGTCCACAATACTACATGGAGGACTATTGGAGACAAGTCAAACATGTCTATCAAGTAGCTACTCTTGCGGCAAGAGGCCAAAATATCAATTACACGGCCAAGAGACCATCTCTTCAATGCTATGAGTGTGGAGGTCCAAATCGTGTAACCGAATGTCCTATTAGGCTACAAAAGAATGCCACACTAATGCAAACCAATCAAGCAAGTATATCTACAATGCAGATACTCATGTTTAATCGATGTGGCATAGATCATTTAATTGCCCAATGTCCTAATAATCCAAATGCGCCAAAGCTAACACCATTGAATTTAATAGAGGTTACTAAGGAGCCAACACAAAGTATGCATGTGGTACCAGTAAATGTACTCACACGATCAATGCTCCAAAACCAAAATTATATTTTTGAAGAAAGAGACACGGCATCAATTGACCAATCTCAAAAAAAGAAGAAAACACGAAGGAAGAGATCGCAAAAAGCAGCGAAGTCGGACCCCAGTTCAAAGACCAACATAGGGATTGGTGACGACCCTATATATATGAACGATGATGAAGAGGATTCTGATTCAGGTGAAACCATGGAGAGTAAAACGACCACTAGGAAAGAAACAAACAAGAAAGATTGTCGAGCCACAATGGCTAGGACCCAAGAAGAAGATAGGAACTTGCCCAAACCCTACAGAGGACTCCCTTGATGGGGAAAACCTATAATACAAAGTCTTTTGGAGGGAGGATCGGCTCCATGTAAATCCGATCCTCAATTGTTGTCAATAGTTTAATTTTCTCTCTCTTTTTGAAGTATTGTTCATGCCTATCTAACTAGGTGTTATGCTTTTGTTGCTCTCTCCATCCAAGCACTCTTGCTATGCTCATTAGGAAGCTATTCTAATGAAATGCTCACTATGTCTATGTTATTTTCCGCTACATACAAGTTATTAGACCATTAAATGTTACAACATGTATCTAAACGGTTTTGAGTTTTGACTCCTCATACAAAGGAGACTATTGGATTTTTCTCGCGAGTCCGTTTTATGCGTTCTTGGAACTTCTAGCTATTCTTACACAGTGATTTTTATGCTTTTGGTTTGAGTTTTCACTCCTGTTCTAAGGGAAACGCTGCCGAAATTATCCCAAGAAATTCGTCATAAATTTTTTGGTTACATTCTCTTAATCGTGGCTAAGAGTAGTGCTTCCGAAAGAGGAGTACTACATCAAAAAGTTTGATGGTTCAAAATTTTTCAATTGGTGGCACCGTTTGCAAGATGTTTTGATCAACAAAGGCTTGATAGCACCCGCACCCTTCCATGCAAGAAGAGAGAATGCGTACACTAATGATGAGTGGAACGACTTGAATGAGCGTGCTATGACGACCATTCGCCTACACCTTGGTGAATCCATTTACTTTACCATAATGGATAAGACCAATGCCAAAGATTTATGGGATGCTCTATGTCAGGCTTGGGACGGCAATAATGCCTTGAACAAGGTTTTCTTGATGAAGAAATTGATGCGCATGAACATGAAATAAGGCAATCATGTTAGTTCTTAATTGAACGAGTTCAACAACATGTTTTCAGAGCTTACTTCAAAAGGTCTCAAATTCGATGATAAAATAAAGGCCATTTTCTTGCTATGTTCGCTACCATCGTCATGGGATACCTTCAACACAACCATAAGAAATTCTGCACCCAATGGCAAGCTAGATTCTAGCAGTGTTGCTGGTGCCTTGCTCATTGAGGAGATTCGACATCAATCTCTTGATGCGAGTGGGCATGGTTATGCATATGTGGCTAGTGGCAATCGTGACAAGCAAAGGTAGCGTGGTCGTACCTACGGTTGTTCACATGATTGCCATAAAAAGGGACACTTGAAGAAAGATTGCCGCACAATGCAGCGTGATAAGGGCAAAGAGAAAGCAAAGTCTTACAAACCTAAAAGCAGTGTGAAAATTGAAGAGCTTAATGTGGTTTAGTCTCCAGCCATTGACAAAGTTTTTGAAGTGTCAAATGATGTGTTAATTGCACATCAGATTTGAGTCTTGATTCATTGTTAGCTCATGATGAGTGTTATGCGGAGAATTGGATTGTGGACTCAGGTGCTAGCTTTCATGTGACTCCTCACAAGGAGCGGTTTTCTACATACACTACCACACATGGCACTATGAAGCTAGGCAATTCTTATGAGATTGATATATGTGGTGTGGGTGGCATCAAGTGTGTGTTCTATGTGTAATGGCACTGAGTTTATGCTATATAACGTCAGACATGTACCCAAATTGAAAAAGAGTTTGATGTCAGGTGGACAACTAGATGATTTGGGTTATACTACCATATTTGCTCATGGTTCTTGGATTACCAAGACGAGAAATCTGGTCATGCTTAAAGGCCAGAAGTATGGCTCATTGTACTCACTTTATGTCTCTTCCATGAAAGAGAATTCTATTTGTGTAGCTGAGCTACCGTCTACAAAGTTGTGGCATAGCCGGCTAGGACATATGAATCAAAAGGGAATGAAAGTCTTGCAGCCTTCTAATTTGTCATAAAATCTAATATCTAACCAACCCAAACTATTTTCTCATATGAAATTGATCATTTAATGTGGGAGAATAAACCAGAACAAGAGTTACAATATAGACATGTGCTTATAGATCTATCTTAGCACGGGACCAAAATCAATGGGTACAAATGGGAGATGGTTTGTCAAAGAGAAATTCTAGCTAATGGAGCTTGAAAGACCTTAAGGTTAGTGTTAAAAGTTCTTAGACCTAGGACCTTAGGCAAGCTAGGGTTGAGCTTGAGGTGGGAACCCGGCCCTCGCAAATCCTACCTTTCTTGGAAAAGTTCCCACAAGCTTAAGAAATTCAAAGAGGGAGGAAAAAGTATCTCTTTTCTCACCTATGATGTCACCTTTGGTGCTACTAACAAAGGCCTTCATCCAGCAATTTGATGTGGCCTTTGGAGAACGAGGGCTTCACTGAATCCTCCAAGCTATGCCATGTAGCTATGCACTTTCAAAAATATGCTCGTCAATGGTGGGCTAGCCTTCGTGGCAAAGACGAAGCTCCAAAGACATGGAATATTCTACGAGTTTTCATCATGAAGCAATTCCTTGCAAGCAACACCAAAGATAAAGTGCTCACCGAATGGCGGAGTTCGAAGTTACTTTCCAACGAGTTTATCCACAAATATGTAGACAAGTTTTGGGATTTACATCTCAAAGCTATAGTCATTCAGAAGATAGAATTTGCCGATCAAAAGCAACAATTTTGTGTAGGATTACTTGAAGAAATGGCCGAGTATGTCAACTCCCAATGGCCTGGTTATATCATCGAAGTCATCCACCACACTATGGTTGCATCTTGTATCAATTTCCAACAAGGGGCTAAAAGGAATACCAAGCCCATGGAAAACAAAGATCAAAATGATGCAAAGAGGAAGAACAATGCTCAATGTTCTTCCCAAGGCAATTCCAACAACAACAACAACAACAACAACAATAAGATCAAGGAGAAAGGAGTTTACAAAGATAAAAACAAACTCTCTCCTGAAGAGCTAGAGGCTTTCCACAAAGATCACAAATGCTTTAAGTGTGGGGAGCAAGGACATGGCTATCGTTCTTGCCCACAAAGAAATGCATGCAATGAGACTCCTAGATTCCACGGTCAAAAGTTCCAAAAGAGGATGCTCATTGCAAAGGATCATCCCTTTCATATGCTTGGGGGAAGGTGAGGGAGCCTGGCTCTACTCACAACTTCACATCAACGGAGTTGGCCACAAAGCTGAGCATACAAGCTTTCAAGATGGGAGATATTGTAACTACCAATGGGGCTTTCAAGGGACAACAAGCCTCCATTACTCCCTTGATTGGGAAGTTGAGGCTTCGTGTCCAAAACTACATCGACAAAGAAGATATTTTCATCTCTCCTCTCCAACATGAGGATGTTATCCTAGGGGCACCATGGTTCAACCGCATGGTTGCCAACATGAATTTCCGTGAAAGGAGAATCTACTTCACTAGAAGGAAAAGAGCATGTCTGTAGATGCTAATGAGTTCGATCGTATTATAACACTTGTAAATTCACCTGCTTTTGATAAGTCAATGAAAATCTCGGTTTCCTCGTACATTATTTTTGTCAAAGAGTCTCTAAATGATGCTAATGTTTTAACAAAACAAAGTGGTAGGAATCAAGAAGAATTAGACTTGTCTAACTTTCTAAATATATTACAAGATGTACAGTTCACGCAATGGAGAGGGTGCATTGTGATCTTAAAAGGCATGCCTCTTTCATGAAGGAGGCCTGCAACTTTGTGAAGCGAGAGGGCAGGGCACTACCTGTGCCTACCCCACCACCCAAGACTATGTTGGGTGTGGATATTGTGATAATTGGAGGGAGCTGTGTTGCATGTGGCCAAGTTCTATCAAGCCAACATGCGTTTGGGGTTTATTACCTATCATGTGGCCACAAGTACCATCCCTTCTGTTTTTCTATTGTTTGTGTGACTGAGCTTAAATGCATTGTACCCGACTACAATGTGAGATACCTGCTATAGAAAAATGTTGGGCACAAGGGAATGTGTATCAGGAGCCCATAGGTAAGTTGGTGATTTCATAAAACAGTAACCAAGATACTTTGGTATGTGTATTGAATGTCTGCATTGTGCCAGGTGAGTGAGTGGTGGTTGACCAGGTTGTCACCCAAGCACTTCCACATCATTCACACATGATGTGGACAAGCTCTTTTATCTGGATTCCATGCTGAGGAAGTACAAGGACTTAGAGGGTTCTACCCAAGGTTAGGTTTCTTTTTTGTCTACATGTTATCCGCACATTTGTGATCCATGGTTAGAGAGATCATTATGATCATCATTTACTACTTGATCTTCTCACATGCTTTTTTATTGCAAATCAAGGTATTGATATTGGGAAGAGCAAGGATGCTGCTGTTGGGCTTTGTTCTCCCATGAAAACTAAAGAGCCTATTCATGCTCAGACTATAGAGCCAAGCAATGCGAATCAGGGTGTGCCATCTGAGGAAGAAGTGTCGTTGGAGCCCGAAATGGAAGCAACGCTCCAATTTGTTGTCGAGGAGCTGCATAAAAGGAAAAAAAGCAGGTGGAGGATGGGCAGACCCATGACCCCAAAAAAACCACACTCCCATCCAAAACCCGAGCATGCAAGAAGCTTTATCTTCTTGCAGCTTTGTAGCTATTTTTACCATGCTATTGTCTTGTCAGTCGTCAACATAATATATAAGTGTTTTTTCTCAATTTCTGTGCAATGTCTTTATTTCAATTGTTTGGGCCATTTCATGTGTTATGTAGTTAAAATTCTCGTGGTTAAACCCCAACCATCCACATATGAGGTAGAGCAATTGAGCGCAAAGTGTTTACTTGCTTCGGATGCTTCATTGGCAGCCAGGATTTAGCAGTCATTGTTGACTTCAACAATGTGCTATCGTACGCGCACGAAATCCAAAAAAATAGGATGCCCTTGGATGTGTCAATGTCATACTTTAGCAAAATAATTGGAGATGATAACATCAACTATTATGTGCGGAATGATGTAGAGGTATTCCTACTTGCATTGAGTCAGGTAGTAGAGGTGTTTCTGTGGACCTTGCGCACTCACCGAAACTTAGAAAAAGCTAATGACAAGTGACTAAACTAGGGAAAAAGATGCCTAAGTGGCTGCCACTCATCAGGGTGCTTGCCATGTTGGTGGTTGGAAGTTTGATAACCCTCCAAGACCAATCTACTTCATATGTGGATGGTTATCATCTTTTCTCTCTCTCTGTTGAGATGGATGTTGTGGTCTATGGTTCTTGAATTTTTGTTGGAGTCTTAAGTGCCCAACACGTGCTAGCCCAATGCCTATAAAGTGGTTGAAAGTACCCAACAAAGCTAGCCCAATGCCTATAAAATGGATCTTAAGTGCTAGATAGTGGTTGACAGTACCCACACAAGTGCTAGCCCAATGCCTGTAAAGTGATCTAAAGTGATAGAAATTGGTAGAAAGTCCCTAACAAGTGCTTTTCTAGTGCCTATTAAGTGGATATTAAGTGTTGTAAAGTGGTGGAAAGTCCCTAACAAGTGCTAGCCTTGTTTCTGTCAAGTGGATCTAAAGAGCTAGAAAGTTGTGGAAAATCCCTAACAAGTGTTAGCCCAGTGCATGTCAACTGGATCTAAAGTGCTGGAAAGTGGTGGAAAGTCCCTAACAAGTGCTAGCCCAGTGCCTGTCAAAAGACTCTTAAGTGCTGAAAAGTGGTAGAAAGTCCCTAACAACAAGTGCTAGCCCAATGCATGTCAAGTGGATCTAAAGTGATGGAGAGTGGTAGAAAGTCCCTAACAAGTGCTAGCCAGTGCCCTTCAAAATACTCTTAAGTGTTGGAAAGTGGTAGAAAGTCCCTAACAAGTGCTAGCCCAATGTCTGTCAAGTGGATATAAAGTGTTGGAAAGTGGTGGAAAGTCTCTAACAAGTGCTAGCTAGTACCAAGTGGATCCTAAGTGCTAGAAAGTGCTGGAAAGTCCCTAACAAGTGCTAGCCCAGTGCCTGTCAAGTGGATCTAAAGTGCTAGAAAGAGTTGGAGAGTCCCTAACAAGTGCTAGCTTAGTGGATTTTAAGTGCTGGAAAGTCCCTAACAAGTGCTAGCCCAGTGCTTGTCAAAAGACTCTTAAGTGATGGAAAGTCTTTAACAAGTGCTAGCTAGTGCCTTTTCAAGTGGATCTGAAGTGGTGGAAAGTCTCTAACAAGTGGTTTAGTGGTTTACTAGAGAGCCAAAAACTAATCACATAGATTGAGGTTACAAGTTCTCCTTTAGGGGCATGCTATTATAGATTTTTTCAAATACATCAGTTTGACAGTTCATCATTAGGCTCCCCTTCCATTGGGCACATTGGGAACCTAATGCATCGCACTAGGTGGGAGTAGTTAAGAGCAGTGGGCTTGTTGTCCAAAAGCACATAGGTATCGTCTCACCCATTTACCTTGTCATAAAATAGTCCCTCAACAACAAATAATTTGTTCTTAATATGGTTGTGCCATTCATCCTTTTCACAACTCTTAGTCAAGCACTTTTTGTTAGTGCACTTGAGGATGTAGAAGTCTGCACCTGGCTCCTCTGCAACCACTGCAAAGTTCTACCCTACCATCAAAGCATCAATGAGGTCATCATGGTGGCCAACCTATAAGTACTCCCACCCCTCCACATGGTCTTTGTTTGTGCATCTCCTCCATTGACCTTTCATGCACGCATGGCAAAAGCAAGACAATAGTCTGCACCTTAGCCCGTACATATTTACTTGGCTATAGCCATTGACACAATGAAAAGATTGAGACCCTTTGATTTTCATGCAATCCCACTCCGTGTCTCTTTCTACATCACCAAGCTTGACCTCCTAGAATAAACGATTGACTTTCTTGATAGTCTGTGGTTCTTGTTTCCGAAGGGTTGCATTGAGGAATGCGACCATAGTTGAAACACTATGCAACACCCATCAAAGGAGTAGTTCTTTTCAAAATCCACTATAGACACCACTACGTTGTCAGGAAGTTATCCAAACACTCCTTGAAATGCTGAGCTTGCCATCCGTACTTGTAGTTGTGCTTGATAAAGTTTCCCAATTTGCTTTGAAGCAAGGAAATAAAACTCATCGGACTGATCTGGCAAACTACGTGGTCTTTTCAAGATTTTCTTGTATCTGTCTTGTCCACTTCTTGTATAAAAACCTCCTCAAAAAGCTTCACAGTCATCAAAGAGATGCCATCACTGTGTTCACTTGGACATAGTGAGAGCCTTTCAATGACACAATGTTGGCATGTTCTCAAAAGACATTTTCTACTGTAATAAGCACAGTCAATGGGCTTTGGGCACAATACAAACTCCCATAGGTCTGTTAAATTTGGAAATGTGGCACTTGATGCTATACACTATGTTGTTTCACCATGGAGGATGCAAACAAGGCACCTACAAAAGCATGACTTTCCATGTAGCCCAAATCTTCCCTGGCGCATTTGATTAAAGGCTTCCTTAAGGTAGACAAGCTGAACATGGTAATCACAACAACAAGTATTGCGGTCCTTCAGCTTGTATACAAAGTATGGCTTTAGACCCTCAAAGCATCTGAGGGAGATCTCTATGTTAGGATAAGCCTCCTGGAACCGCATGTAGAAGTCTCTCTGCAAACATGGTAAGACACATCTGGGTACCTCTGACATGATTTTGGAAGTAATTGAAAGCACTTAGAAGTGCGTCAAAGCACACGAAGTCAATCACAAGCACATAAAACTAATTGACAACACTTGAAGGAACATGGGAATAATCGGAAGCACTTTAGAGCACTTCAAATATCACTCATAGAAGCACTCTAAATCACTTAGAGTCTTTCTAAAGCACCTAGAGAGCACATAGAGTCACTTACAAGCACTCAAAGGCACTTAGAAGCACATAGAGTCACTCACAAGCACTTGGAAGAAATAAGAATCACTTGGAAGCACTAGAAAGCACTTGAATTGCACTACAAAGCACGTGGAAGCAGTCTAAAGCACTTGTAAGCACTTGATCGACTCAGAATCATCCATGAGCATAGACAAACACTCTGAAGCACCTGGGATCACTCATGACCTCTTGAAAGCACTCATTAGTATTCTGAAGCATGCCTTTGGAAGCACTTGAGAGCACTCATAAGCATTTATAAGAATTTTGAAGCACTTGACTTATGTGAAAAGCACTAAGAAGCATTCTGAAATACGAATATACTTAAAGCACTCTGAGCCACTTGAAAGCACTTACAATCTCTCAAAGGCACTTAGAGGCACATAGAGTCCTTCACAGGCACTTGAAAGTAATTAGAATCACTTGGAAGCACACTTGGAGTGCACCACAAAGCACGTGGAAGCAGTCTAAAGAATTTTGAAGCACTTGGAATCACTTTGAAGAACTTGACCAACTCAAAATCACCCATGAGCACATACAAGCACTATGAAGCACCTGGGATCACTTATGACCTCTTGAAAGCTCTCATAAGTATTCTGAAGCAAGCCTTTGGAAGCACTTGAGAGCACTTGAGAGCACTTAAAAGCATTTATAAGCACTATGAACTTGACAGATGTGGAAAGCACTCAGAAGCACTCTGAAATACGAGTATACTTAAAGCACTTGGAGGCACTCAAAAGCACTTACAAGCCCTGAGAGACATATGCAAACACCTACAAACATCTCTCAAGCACCATAGAGCAGGGGCAAGCACTTTAATGCACAAACAAGCTTTAAAAATACCTATCAGAAACCATAAAGATTGGTAAAGTACTATAATGCACTAACAAGCATCTGGGTCCACTTGGAGAAGCACTCAAAGACTTAGAAGCACTTGAAAGTACAACAAACTATAATTGACTAACATACTTATGAAAGCACTTAAGCAATTGGAGGCACCTTCAAGGTTGATAAAGCATTTGGAAGGGAATACAAGTACATAGTATGTTGGGGTAAAGGCACTAAGCCTTTGTGCGAGGCCGGAGGTCCGGTGTCCCCGGCCGCCCGCCCACTGTGTAGACACACTTCCTTATTCTTTCTATACATAAGAATAAGGAGCACCGCACTCACTGTGTCACTTACAGAGGTTGCTCCATCCACACTGGTCTCGTGCTTCTCCCTTTTCCTGCATATACTACACCATGCACACATGCATTTGCGCACACGTGCACTCACAAGTGGTATCAGAGCTACGCGGCAAACGACACGCGCAACGGCTTCCCGGAGAGGCGACTTGAGCTCGGCGAAGGTGGATACAACTCGACGGCATTAGAGCTCAGCTTAGGAATATATATTCAGCTTGTATAGAGCTTTTGTACCAAGCCCTTGCTAAATTTTGCAGAGAAAGAGCAAGAGCAAGAAGTGTTGCAACTCGTTTTTGTTGTTTTTGCTGTTTTTGGTTCTCGAAACAGTGCTTTTTGCATATCTCTACCACACGGAGTCAGATGGATATGATCCAAGAGTCTAGGTTGGGATTTTGGCACATTTTGAATGCGATGGCAATGTCCATTTTTTGAAATTCTGATCAGAATTACAGTAGCTACAACAACAACAAGTTTATGATGCGTTTTTGGGCCAAAAATGGATGTTTTTTGCATATCTCTCACACCCGGGCTCAAATATATGTGATCCAGGAGTCTACCGTGGGGTTTTGAGGCATTTCAAACGTGATGGTCATATCAAAATTTTAAAATTCTAAGTGCTGAATTTTTTGCAGCAGCCTGTCAACAATCTCGACATATCGAGGTTTTGCAGTTTGATTCCTACATTGTAGAGAGTTTGGCCACAGTTTCGTGTTCTCGTAGGAGTGAAGATTAGTGTATGCTTGTGTGGCTACAAACTTTGCTAGTCACAAGTTTCACAGGTTTTTGCAGATTTGTGCAGGCAATTTGTGGGATGCTTTTTGAGCTAGTTTGCTCTCTACTTCTGTATATGGTTATGCGCTTTACACTACTCGATTGAGCAGTTTGTCCCAGTTTATGCTTGCAAAGTTTGCAGATTGTGCAGTTGGTTTTCTGCATATGTGAGCATGAGTTTTGATGCAATTGATCATGCTTTTGAGCATTGTATAGTGATCGAGTTACCTCCCACTTTGTTGTTGCCAGTTTTTGGCATGGTTTATGATTGAGATTATACTTGAGGATTTGCTTAATTTACAGGGGAGATTTTGCCAGATTTTTCATAGATTTCTTGACATACTTTGGTTCCTATCCATTCTTTGGAGGTGGGATGATGGGAACGTCCTTGGAGCTTCAAGTCACTTGCTTTGGGGCCATCGTGTCGCAAAAGAGAAGAGGGAAAGAGAGCTCTAGAAATCGGAGGGACAACGCAACAACGGTAGAGGAGTTGGAGATGGAGATGGTTTGAAGGTGAGAGCTTGAGGGAGAGAGGTTGAGGGTGAGAAGATACCTCCAGCATCAAGGCAATAGAGCTTCCGCTTCTGAGAACTTCTATGTGTGTCCTGAAGTGAGGGAAGAGGGGCCTCTATATAAGCTCTCAAGGCCAAAATCAAAAGCTAAGAATAGCAAAAAGCTAGAAGATAAGTTTGCGTACGTTCATGCCTATAAAAAGCATACATACACACACACACACACACACACACACACACACACACACACACACACATATATATATATATATATATATATATATGTATGTATATTTACGGGTATGCATCCTATATGCACAAAAAGCATATAGGATGCGTACCGCAAATATATATCCTATAAGAATAGCGAAAAGCAAGAAGAGAATTTCGCACATGTTCGTGGCTATAAAAATTATGTATGTATGTATATATATATATTTACGGGTACACACCCTATATACTCGAATTTGAGGTGCAAATTTTAGGAGAAGCTTGGCTTCCAAGAAAAGAAGCTCTAATCTTGACTTACTTTCTTTGCCTTCCTAAAAATACTACCTATTTCCTAAAAATACTCCTTCTTTCCTAATCCTTAGCCTAAAATTTCTCCTTCTTTATTGAGGCTCAGCTCTCATCTTCAATTATAGTCTTAAGGCTTAAATTTCCCATAGCAACCTATTGTTCCCACGTGAGTAAGGGCCCATCCTTCAATCCGGTGAGTGTGATCAAAGTGCCATGCACTTCTCAAATCTCCTATCCCTCCTTGCCTCATTCAATTGACAAGTTCAACTCCTGAAGTAAGCCCTTTTGTGGAAATTTTGAACACATAACATTTATCCTTGGGTCCACCCTGACTAGGAAAATGACTTCCATGAAAGAATGATAAAACACACCGCTTCTGTAGCAAAAATATATTGTCATATTCATCACCAACAACCTGCCCCTGTTTAACTTTCTCATTTGATACAATTCCTTTGAATCCCCTATTCTAAACAAGTGGCATCATTCCCTCAAGAAAATGGTTAAGCTCTACATCACTGGCTTTCAAATCTTGTGTAGTCAAAGATTGAAATAACATTTGTCGAGTAGCTAACATCTGTACCATTAGGAGATTTTTGAGGTCTTTTAGAAGGCCATATTGAAGAGAGAGAAAAGGAAGCACGTCCAATGAGAAGCAAGGCAACATAATGTAGAAAATAGCTAAAATAAATCAAGAAATAGGAAAAAAACATTCCAAAATGAGAAGAATTTAAAATTCTATGTGAGGTAACATCTTGTTTTTTCGGGGTTGGCGGTATCCATATGTGGACCCACTGCAAATGGACTCTAATAGCTGTAAATGTATTGAAAGGCAATTACAAAAACCTATCATACTCCCACCACGAGAAGTTATTCCTCCATTAAGGAAGCCTTCAAAACTGATCCTCCCTCCATTACAAGCAAGTTCTCTTTCTTCTTCCACTCACATAGAACCATGGCTTCTTCTTCCTGTCCTGAAAGCTCTAGGGGTTGCTATACTCTCTCCCCAGCTAACCTCACCATTAGTCTACCAAGGAGGCCAAGCAACAACATCTACTCTATTTTCATCTCAAACTCCATTACTACAAATAGACAATGGCATGAGCGGACAATATGCAAAGGGTCTTGGGTTCTCATGCAGCCAAGAAGAAGGAAAATATCCTCCACATCAAATCTATGTCATTTTGCATGGAAAGCACGAGTGCTAGATTTCAAAGTAGAGGTCGTCAAGAAGACAGGTTTTAGTTCAGCATGTCTACACTTACTCTGATGTGATTGCAAATGGTGTCAATGTCTCAATGGTACATCACCCACAATGCAACTGTAAGTGCTTTCCTAGACTTCCTTTTTTTGGTCTTCCTTGTAGACCTTTTTGATCTCTTACCTTTTTTTTCCAAAGAGGTAGAACTGTATTAAGAGGGAGAACTGTATTCAAGAAGGGGGAGGGTTAGCCCCAAACTGGTAGATAAGTCACTTTTGTCCAAATTTCTATTCAATGGAAATAGTGGAGTTTTCGATTCTATTCAACTGTTAGACTGAGTGGTGTCTTACTTTTGGCTATTGCACTTGAAGATGTCTACCCTTCTTTGTACGAGGAATGGGAGCCAATGGAGTGTATTGTAGGGCTCATATCTATAATCCACACTAACATTGGTGTTTTAGAGTATGCTAGAAGATCTAGCAAAAGCCTTGCAAATGAGGGAATTTTCTTCTACGACCACTTCTATAGCCCAACCAAACAAATAAAAAAGGTATATTGGTTAAGGTCCCTCTCCCTACCAATTGGAACTTTGTGGATTGGCAAGATGTTTAGGGATGTGCAGAGGTTCCTCCAAAGATTTGTACCCACCAAATTGGTGAAGATTGCTAATTTATTTCTTATAAGTTTATTTGTAAAACTTTTTCACACCCGCCACATACATGTTGCGAAGACTATGCTAGTATGTAAATCTCCAGATTCTTGCTTCTGTGAAAAACTTCTTAATGGAGGGTGGTATGTTAAAGAGGGGTATGGCATACATTGTGAAAATGCTCTTGACACTTTGTTTTCCAAGTACATGATCGGCACACAATCACTTCTCATCTCTTTCTAATACAAACACTTCAATTTGTGCTTATTGATCAAGAGTCAGCAAGATTGGAGAACAACGCTATCAAAGATGTGGAGGTGGTGGACAAAGAGCTCAACCTTGTGACAATGATCACAATAAGGGAGAACTGCAACCTTCTTCAACTGACATAGTGAAGGAGACAATGAACAATGAGCCCTCAGGGTTCTATTTCTTACTAGGTGGACACAAAGTAATGCAATCAAGGGAAAAAGAGATTGTCTGTAGAGAGCTAGGTGACCGAGTTCAAATTGTGACAATGTAACGTGGATGAATTTTATTGGGTTGTAACTTATATTGATTAATTCCATTGTAATATTTATTTCAATTGAAATATTCTATTTCAATAACGAGATGAATCTGACCATTTGGATGTATCTTTATTTCAACAAAAAGATGAATCTCTCTCTCTCTCTCTCTCTCTCTCTCTCTCTCTCTCTCTCTCTCTCTTTGAAAGTATGTGTCATTTCTTTATATACAATATATGTAGAATTTGTTGGCCTTCAATCATTCTTCAATTCCTCTCTCTCTTTCTCTCTCTCTCTCTCTCTCTCTCTCTCTCTCTCTCTCTCTCTCTCACACACACACACACACACACACACACATCATTATCATCATTGGCACCACCTTGAAAGGTAAAAAGAATCATATTAGCATACATAGTTAACATTTTGAAGAGTATTTGTAAGTACAAATTAAAAAATAGTCACTGGGCTATAATACAATTTTTGCAGATATGGGATCAAAATGTCCTCTAGGTAGAAGTCATGCTCATGCCCTTAAAACAAGGGAGGGGAGAGAGTTGTGTTTGATGGATTAAACAAACCCTTATTTATGTGGTGTGTCATCTATCAACAAAGTGTTGTCACAACATCAAATGGGACATGGATTTGAGAAAAAGGTTTGTGATAAAGGTTTACATCCCTTTTTGTAGGATGTTATCAATGACAACACACTACATTTGGCAATACAAAAAATTATATTGCCAATGCTCAATTTTGGCTATGTTGCAAACTACAGCTATGAGGACACTAAGGTTTTTATGCTGCATAGAAGACAATATCACAACCCAAAACCTTGGAACAAGAAATTGCAAAAATTCCTTGGTGCCTGGCCATACAATGACTTTGCAACCGCCTATTTGAAGTTGCACATGTTGAGAGTTCTTGGATTTGAACCATACGGCTCTTAAAATAGCAACAATCCATTGATGTCCAAAATAATTAGTCTCTGCAAACATTTTGTAAACCAAATAAGTAGCTAGACAATAGGATGACTTTCATATTCTTTTACATTGGTTTTCACAAGGACAATCATGTCAATGTCTGGCAAAGATCCATACTGGGTCTAGCTGGTGTGGAGGTTGTCCTGTCCAATGTCGATATCCTTGAGTCTTTTATCCTCACTCCCTTGTGCTTTTGTTGTCCTAGACTCTTGTGTCTCCATTGTAGAGTGGTCCATAGCAGATGAATTGGCTTCTACTTTGGTATGCTCTGTTTGAGGCTCAGACATTGTTGATTGTTGATGATGCTCAAGCTCTACCGATGGAATGGTGGAGGGATCTACTTGAGGGTTGGGAGTTTCAAAATGATTTTCTTCCTAAGCCCCTCCCTTTGTATGATCTTCTTCCTTCTCAATCCCTCCCTTTGCATAGGGAGTTTCAATATGAATTTATTCCTCAACCCCTCCCTTTGCTTGATTTATCTCCTCGATGCTCACATTGCCCTACTCCTCATCATGCATCGCTTCCCTGTCAACTGCTCCCTTTGCATGATCACTCTTCTCCTCAGTCCTTCCCTGTGACTGGTCTATCACCTCCTCTTCCTCCTATCCCTTCTTAAATGATCATAAAAAATTTGAGGACTCGTGGAGGTCCGTTGGCTTGTTTCCCCCTCGCGATCATTGTTATCTATGACAATATGGTTATCCAACAGGGTATCTTTTGCATCCATACATGATCTGAAATAGAAAGAAAATGCTGGATAAGAGTGGCATGGTATCAATCCAAATACAATATTTTGTACTTCTCCAATGCACTTTGCAAAAGAAAAAAGGAATTGAGATTAATTTTTTATTGCAACAATCACCATGTTATTGTAATGCTTTGCAAAATGCCTACCTTTGACATAAATGGATCTAGTGCAAAGAAGCTTTGTAGTATAGAACTATCAAAGTATGAAGCTCCACACATCCATTGGCGAGCTTTAGAGTTTAACCATGTAGGTACTTCAGACTATGTAACAGTTGGAGAGTCAAAATCCTGTATGGGTGTTCTCCGTACATCTCTATAGATGTGGTCACTTAAGTTGATGCATGTAGTGGTCTTTATGTGGGACAAGTAGATATAACCATAACCCCAGTAGTCTAGAAAATCTTTAACTGACGCACGAATGGCCTTCCTAGAATAACAACATAGTTATTCTCACTACCAAAATCTACTATAGCAAATGTATGTTCATACTCGATTTCAAAAGAAGTCAACATGTAGGAGGCATCTCCATCCACACGAGTTGACATTCTTTTGATTTGGCACTATGACTTCTTTTATGGCCACCTTGTACATCTTGTAATTTCCACACATCTTGCCATATGTATGCAATAGTCTTTTTATGCAGTTGTAAACATACAAATTTGGTATCAAATCAAAACAATCACTGCATGCAAACCTTATCCCACATCAAACCAAAGTCAAAATCTGAATACTCACAGTTTTAATTCTGGATAGGTTCCTCGAATTGATAGAGTCCAGACAATTGGCTTGTCAAGCTCAATGCAGTGGTGGTTACTCTCGTATCAAAAATTATTGTTGTGACTTGCAGCATCGGGACAGTGAACAAACCACTCTTTAACGTGCCTTGAGGGGTGTTTTTCATTCTGAGAAGGACAGATAGTTGATGATCCAAGATACATATTTTTGGTTGACTTTGTTTAGGAAGCTGGATATTGATGCAATTATAAAACAGTTAATGGAAGTTATTCTTTGACCTAAAGTTACAGTTAATGGAAGTTATTCTCTGACCTAAAGTTTGAAACTAATTATGCTAAAGCTAGTGATCGTGTCTTACTCTGGGCATATATAGACAATTGAATATGTTATTTGAGCATTTGAATCCTACAATATATTCATATCAATAGAATCAATTGCAAGTCTCCTTGAACCATCTGCTATCAATCCATCTTTCATTGATGATAAAATTTCATTATTCCCCAAATCGATTTCATATGTCACTATTTTAATATGTTCTTTAAAACCAACTGTTATCTTTTCTTTCTCTTTTAGTTTCTTGCTCTCCTCTACATGCCAATTTTCCTACTCAACTCTGGCCCTAGTATTGACATCATGGGTGACCTCCACAACCTTCAGCTCTAACTGGGGCCTTGATGGAGGTATAAGCAAAATGTCCAACATTTTCTTGTCTATAAATTTGTTGGGTACAAGCAGTTTATCATATCTCCATCTTAGTCTCTTCAAGGTTTCACCTTGCCCATATTGATTATCCTATGTGCATGTTCTCCAACAATAGTTATATCATTAAAATACTCAAGCAAAAAATCTTATGCTGCCTCTTGAAGTGCCAACAGTGCAACATGCTTCCACCTCATTTTGCCAAAGCATACCTCTTCACATATTGACCTGACCAGTCTCTGAAACGGAAGCTTTGGTACAATAAGCTCAATGCATTTCTAAGCCTTCCTTATCTCCTTGAATAGATTAAGGCTTCTTTGTATCCTCTTCATCCTTGGAGCCTTCAAATCTTAAGTCTTTCTAGGTCTCTTCTTCTTGTTGGCTGACCTACCCTCTACTTTAGCAGCTAACTTAGACCTTTGCCAGCCTTCTTAGCAGTCACCTTTGTTCTTGCTATTGCCCTGAAAGACTATACTCTCTCTCTCTCTCTCTCTCTCTCTCTCTCTCTCTCTCTCTCTCTCTCTCTCTCTCTCTCTCTCTCTCTCTCTCTCTCTCTCTCTCTCTCTCTCTCTCTCTCTCTCTCTCTCTCTCAATGAAACATGAACCTAATATTGCACTACGGTGTGTGAAGGCACTTTAAGAATGAGATATGCAGCACTCAAGTGCCGATAACAAATATAAAATGGTCTCTCTCTCTCTCTCTCTCTCTCTCTCTCTCTCTCTCTCTCTCTCTCTCTCTCTCTCTCTCTCTCTCTCTCTCTCTCTCTCTCTCTCTCTCTCTCTCTCTCTCTCTCTCTCTCTCTCCCCCCCCCCCCCCTCTCTCTCTCAATGAAACATGAACCTAATATTGCACTACGGTGTGTGAAGGCACTTTAAGAATGAGATATGCAGCACTCAAGTGTCGATAACAAATCTAAAATGGCCTCTCTCTCTCTCTCTCTCTCTCTCTCTCTCTCTCTCTCTCTCTCTCTCTCTCTCTCTCTCTCTCTCTCTCTCTCTCTCTCTCTCTCTCTCTCTCTCTCTCTCTCTCTCTCTCTCTCTCTCTCTCTCTCTCTCTCTCTCTCTCTCATCTTCTGTTTTGTCGACCACCCCCTCGGCGAGGGGCTGCCCTGTGGGGGGGGGGCCAGCTCGAGCCAGCGCCACTCTGCACCTGCCAGTGCCAGTGCAAGAATTACAGGTGCTCTCCCTACCACGTCCCTACATCTCGGCATCATTTCCTCTCGTCACGGGCTCCTCTCTCTGAACAGTCGGTCTGCACACACGTTCTCACCAGGAGCTCCTCTCTCTCAACAGTCAGTCTGCATACCCGTTCTCGCCATGAGCTCTTTCTTGTGCTCGTCCTTGTCACTGACTCACTCCCCTTTGAGTTAAATTTCCCCGACCTCCAACATTACTCACTTACAATCTAACTATTAAGCGGCCTTTCCCACACAAAGACTACTGACATCCCATCCTTGGGTCTTCTGAGCAATAGCCATGGCCACTCGAGCTTCATCCCGTGGCAAGTTGACCTTTGCAAGGGTTGTAGTGACAACCCCGAAGCAAGACAAGATCGTCGGCCTTCAAAATGAAGTCAAAAAACTTTGCAAGGAGAATGATGAGGAGCTGAAGCAAAGACTTGCTGCCATCGAGGCCCGGCTTGCTGCAATGGAAAACTGCAAGAAAGAATAGATGGAGATCAAGCTCAATAAAAAAGGAGGTCAAATCTCAAGTGCAGGAGGTAATCTTTTGCAAGGTCAAAGACCACGCGAAAGTGGCATCCACACTACACGAACGACAAAGACAAGAGGACATCGCCCTCAATGTTCACATTGGTGGGCTCCCAAATGACTGGAAAGGGGAGGGGGATCTCAAGTTTCACGAGTGTTTTGCCCGTAACAAAGCAATAACCCACTTGGTACAATGGGATCTAGCAACAATCACCTCTCTTGCACATGAGCATCGCACCAACCATGCAATCTTTACTTTCAAGACCAAGGCAGATCGAATCAATCTCCTTGAGCAATCAGAGCTTCTCAAGGATACTAAAATTTTGGTTTGCACAAGATCTCACACCCACCCAACTCAAACAAAAGAAGGCAAAACTCCATAAGATGCGAGAAGCACGCACATCAGGGAAATGGGCAGTCTATCGAGGAGGTAAAGCCATTATTCAGGAGTTTCGAACTCCCAACCCAGCTCCCTCCTCACCTTCCCATTCTTAGTTTTCATTTTAGCTTTTCGTTTTGACACCTCTTTGGACCCTCAGTCCTTAACTAAGATCTCATGATCCTCTCGTTTAGAAGAACCCTTATGTAATGTTTTGATTACAGTCCCATGGGTCATATCTGACCTCCGCGGATGATAATTCTCTCTCTCTCTCTCTCTCTCTCTCTCTCTCTCTCTCTCTCTCTCTCTCTCTCTCTCTCTCTCTCTCTCTCTCTCTCTCTCTCTCTCTCTCCCCCCCCCTAACATTCCACTACGGCACGCCAACGCAATTCTAGAATGAAATATGTAGCACCCGCGTGCCGCCTGAAGAAAAAATGATCTATAGGTTCACAAAAATGGCTTTTATGTATGTTCGGAGAATGAAACTAGGTAAACATAGACAAAATGAAGAAGTAGCATTGCGCTAAGACAAAAAAAATGACTCTATTTTGTCCATATGATCTAACTAGAAAATAAATTGAATCTAGGTTCCCCCCTCCTTCAAATTCGTCTAAAAAATTAGTATTTCCATTCTGATTAGTTGCTTCCCTAGGTATCTCTAAGGTTGGGAAAATCTCAACGAAGTAGAAGTATCCGCCACTTGCTAACCTAAGTTTCTGACACATACCTATAAAGCTTCGTAGCTCCTTTAGATTCCTTGGATTAGGCCATCCTTTTATTACTTCTAATTTTGTTGGATCCATACGGGTGCCATCTTTAGAGATAATGCGACCTAAAGTTTGAATCTCTTGTAGGAAAAATTCACGTTTCTTTTGATTAATGAAAAGCTTATTCTCACTCACAACTTGAAAGATTACCTGGAGGTGTTGCTTGTACTCCTCAAGAGAATTTGAGTGGCTTGAAGATTTTTTGGCCATCATGAGTTTGAATGCGTTTGGAGCATTTGTCAGGCCAAACCTTGTAACTTATCAAATTGATCTTCTACCCGCGGCACGCGGGAAATCTTTTTTTTGTTAATAGTGATCCTATTTAGTGCTCTATAGTCGACCCACATGTGATATGTGCCATCTTTCTTTTGCACCAAAAGTACCGGTGAATAGAATGGAGAGGAGCTAGGCCTCACCGTCCCTTTTTCCACCAATTCATGCGCTTCCTCACGATCTCCTCTTGTTGAGCTTGTGAAACTCGATAAAGAGATTTATTAGGCGGTGAGCTTCTTGGTAGAAGCTCTATTGCATAGTCATCATTTCCTCATTTTGGAGGTAGCTCATTAGGGATGGTATCAATGAAAACATCTTGGAATCCATTTTAGGAAATTAGACAACTCTAATTCCTCTTGATTCCCTTTATTGCTACTTGTGAAACATTGGAATCATTTACATATTCTCAAACAAAAATCATATACGCAGAAGTAGAGCTTTTCATGGACTTATCAAAAGCAAGCGTATTTACCAGGGATAGTATTCCATGACTCATTAGCATCTATATACATGGCTTTTTTCCAGTAATTGAAATAAATTCTCCTTCAAGGGAACTTCATAGGGGAAGCCATGTGATTGAACCATGGTGCCCCTAGGATAACATCCTCATGTTGGAGAGGAGAGATAAAAAAGTTTTCTTTGTCAATGTAGCTTTGGACATGAAGCCTCAACTTCCAAATCAAGGAAGTAATGGAGGCTTGGCATGTCCTTGCTCCCCACACTTGAAGCATTTGTCGTCCTTACACAAAGGTTCTAGCTCTTCAGAAGAGAGTTTAATTTTACCTTTGTAAACTCCCTTCTCCTTGGAATGATTGTTGTTGGAATTGTCTTGGGAAGAGTTTTGGGCATTGTTCTTCCCCTTTGCTTCATTTTGATATTTGTTTTCCATGGGCTTGGCATTCCTTTTAGCCCCTTGTTGGAAATTGATGCGTGAAGCAACCACAGAGTGGTGGATTACTTCCATGATAGAACTAAGCCATTGGGAGTTCACATACTTGGCCATTCTTTCAGGTAATCCCACACATAATTGTTGCTTTTGCTCGGCGAAATCTATTTTTCTGAAAGACAATAACCTTGAGATGTAAATCCCAAAACTTGTCCACATATTTGTGGATAGACTCATGGGGGAGAAGCTTCAAAATCTGTCATTTAGTAAGCACTTTGTCCTTTGCATCACTTGCAAGGAATTGCTTCATGATGGAAAGTTGTAGAGTTTTTCATGTCTTTGGGGCTTTTTCGTTGCCACCAAGGCTAGCCCACGATTAACGAGTAGATTTTTGGAAGTGCATAGCTACATGATGTAGCTTGGAGGACTCCGTGAAGCCCTCGTCTCCAAAGGCCGCATCAAATTGTTTGATGAAGGCCAATATTTTGTCAGTAGCACCAAAGGTGCCATCATAGGTGAGGAAAGAAATACTCTTTCCTCCCTCTTTGAACTTCTTGAGCTTTAAGGACCTTCACCATGCAGGGTAAGATTTGCGATGTCCTCCCCTTTTGTATTCTCTAGGAGATTAGCTATTGCTTTTGTTAAAAGAGGAGGAAGGTGAAGAAGAAGAAGAAGAAGAAGAAGAAGAGGGTGACCTCTTTCTTGTCCTTTTCTTCCTTTGTTTCCTCTCTTCCCTTTCGGAGTGACGAAGAGGAGGAATGTGGGTTGACCGTTTCCTCTTGGGAGGAGTTGGCGATCATCTAGACCGCCATCTTCGTGGAGCCACATCTTTAGAGGAACTTAGGGAGTCGCTTCTTTCTCGTTCTTTGGATTCCTCCTCTCTTATGGGAGAGAGTCTTCTTCTGGGGTATCATCAAGAGGCCTCCTAAGCTCTCTCTCCTCTTGGAGAGGAAGGGAAATCCCATAAGCACGAAGTTGTTGAGTAACTTCGGCTTGCAAAGCAAGGTTTCCCATAGCTTATTGCAACCTAGTAACAAGATAATTAACAAACATGGGGACATCATCTCATTAGCACCTTTGTGCTTTGGTACCCTAAAAAACCTTAGTTGTTACCCTTCTTTACCTTTGAAAGTCAATTCTCAAGAAACCACACCCGTGGTTTAGACACTGTTGATTACAAAGACTAGTGGAGAGGGTCTAACATTGCTCAGTTGGTTATAGTTCTTGTTGAGCTTGCTAGTAGCTCAATAATGGTTAAGCCAAAGGAAATCCCTGAGAGACTCCACTATTAAGACTATAGTTCCCAACGGTGTACCTCGAGCTAAGTCCTTCTCAACCAAGATAATAGATCCCTATCCCACTTACCCTATTGCAATAAACAGACCCAACCTTTCATGGACAACTTAAGGACCTCTCTTCTTAAGCAAGAAAATAGAAACCAATAGCTCTGATACCAATGTAATGGAAATGACATATGAACTTTGAGAATAGCGGAATCAGGAGAATTAAAGAGAGCATGTTTGTGGGACTACTTTGAGAACATAGAGGGTGAACTTAATTAGAGGTAGCAACATAACCATTATACTTAATTACCTCACATGAACAATACTTTCGCGAGAGAGAGAGAGAGAGAGAGAGAGAGAGAGAGAGAGAGAGAGAGAGAGAGAGAGAGAGAGAGAGAGAGAACTTGACAACAATTGAGGATCGAGTTTATGTGGAGCCAGTCCCACCTCCAATGGGCTTTGTATTATAGATTCTCCCATGTAAAGAGAGACTTGGTATAATACAATCTTTGTGTTCCTTGTGACCTTGGTGATGCTATGAAGATGGAAAGCTTCATGCATAACGAGCATAACATAGACTTTGTAGAAAGCATTAACCATCCCCGGCCTCAGCCCCAAGGCCTCAAACACCTTTGATAGGAGAAAGAAGTAGTTCCTCACTTATCATCACTCTTCTTGCTAGCATACATGATAGCAGAGTAATGAAGATGGAGAAGATGGAAAGCTTAAGCATTGAAATATGGATCTTGGTTGGATTTGCATTCCATAGCCAAGACTGTTGGTGTAGGCTCTCAACTTCTCAACAAGATTGGAGAAGGAGATGGAGTTGTTCCACTTTCACCAAGCCAGAATGTGTGAAAAATGAGTGTGTGAGACGGTGTATACCCCCAAGCACACCCCTTCCTTGGGACCCCTCCTTTTTGCTCAAGCTTGAAGCTCATTGGACCCCTCTAAGCCTAGCTAATCACATGCACAATGCAATTCAAGCAACATGCACAATGCAATTCAAGCAACATGGGTAGCATTAGGACAAGTGTCCTCCTTACCTCTTTGAGAGAGAGAGAGAGAGAGAGCTTGAAAATATCTAGATATTTGTTGAATTGAACTAGAAGCTCATTGGACCCCTCTTTAGCCCAGCCGATAGGATTCAATCACACCATGTAATTAAACATAGGGAGAGCTTGACATTTGTTTATGTGCCCCTTGAGAAAGGGGGTGCCCTTTGGGTGAGTGGGAGGTTAAGTCAAAGATTCCCGTAACTTTGGGGCTTTCCCCCTCCTTTGTAGGGTCTCTTTTTGACTCAAGCCCCTGAAGCACCTTCATGGAAAGCTTCTCAAGCACCTTACTCATCAAGCATGACAAGCACCTCAAGCAGCTTAGTCAGCAAGCATGACAAGCACCTCAAGCACCTTACTCATCAAGCATGACAAGCACCTCAAGCACCTTAGTCACCAAGCATGACAAGCACCTCAAGCTTGGGCCGGATTCCCACCTCAAGCACAACCCTAGCTTGCCTAAGGTCTAAGGACTTTTAACACTAACCTTTGGAGGTATTTAATGAAGCTAACCCTAAGGTCTTTTAAGCTCCATTAGATGCATGTTTCTCTTTGATAGACTATCTCCTTTTGGACCCCTATTGAGATGTAACCATCTCTCCTCTTGGTCCCCTACTGAGATAAGTCTAGAAGCACTTATTACACATTGCTCTTTGATAGACCATCTCCTTTTGGACCCCTATTGAGATGCAACCATCTCTCCCTTTGGTCCCCTGCTGCTGAGATAGGTCTAGAAGCACATGTCTCTATTCTAACTCTTGTTCTGGCTTATTCTCCCACATTGAATGATCATTTTAATATGAGAAAATCATTTGGATTAGCTAGATAATAGATTTTATGATAGTTTATTTTTGTGTGTGTGTGTGTGTGTGTGTGTGTGTGTGTGTGACATTAAACAAAAAAAAGAGAGAGTGTGTATGTGCGTGCGCATTTTCACTAGGATGATATATATAGGAGAGGCATTAGTCGTAGGATTATGAGGATAGAGGGAACCATGTGTTCAAATGTCTACATGTTTTGCTCCCACTACTTTGAGTCTCAGTTTCTCTGCTTCTGTCACTTGTGTCTTAGTTTTGCTTCGCTTACATAAGGGACTATATTGAGGATTCAAGTCAATGTGTAGATGATATTTAGGATGTTTGGTGATGAGGTTTAAGGATGTTGAGGATAGGGCGAGAAAGCCATTACTAATCAATGCAAGAAATGTTCCAAAGAGAAGAAAGCTGAGTCATTGAATCTCCCTCCAAGATGACAAGGTGCATTAACTATAACTGAAAAGAGACATAGTTGTTTTTGGTGGGCAGGTGTTGAAGCAAGGGATTCACTCACGCCAAGTTGTCTATAAAAATTCATCCACTAATTCATTCATTTTCACCTAAGCCAGAAATGTAATTTATGAACCTGAAGGAATCTGATTGTATCAAAAAAGCTTTGTATTTAACGAGAGACTAGATATCCTAGTCTGCCACATTTTTATAATAATTATCCCTTTTTTGCCAAATATCCAATTTTTAACCTTGGGCATACAAGCCAAAAGTTTGTAATTATTAAGGATCGAAGAAAACATTTGAGCTTACATAGTGAAGAACATACCTACACTTGCGCGCTCACTACTCTTTGTACGAGTAAGCATTGCTAATGAAAGTTCAGGTGTTGCTTTCTCTCATTCTTGGCATTGTGCACAATTCTTGTTTGTATACTTGCATATGAATTCAAGGAATTTATTTGGGAAGTTTGGTTAGATTTTGAGGTCATCAGCTATCCAAAAGAGTAGATTTTGCATTTAATATTAACTTTGAGGACCAGCTGATCTAAACCTATTTTAAGTGGTGGGGGTTGCCTTTGAGTAGTACACAAGATGAAGATAATCCAGGTCCAAAACACTCACCAGTGGTAGCTACTGCAGTTGCTTCCACTTGACACATTTGCATAGCCAAAGCATACCGTCAGGTCCCTTATCCTCTGTACATTAAGAATCCACCTTCCCCAAGTCCAGAAGGTCCACATAGTGCCAGATTGAGCACAATTGTCCAAAGTGACCTAGGTTGGAGATTTTGAGTCACTAAACTGACCAAATCTCATCCACTCAAGACCAGCATAGGGCAAAAGAATCCACATTAGAAAGCTATCTGGAAGAGAACCAGGTCATCAAACTCACAAGCTGGACACTACAAAAAAATGCAATTTTCTCTAGTAGGCTAATATTGGACATGCCTACTAGGTTCTCCTGAGTTTGGTGAGCCTCGTATAATCAACATAATCACAATACAACACTTGGGTAGTGAAATATGTCACCTAGAAGGTTGCAAAAGTTGTTGCTCAATTCTCACAAAGTTGAAAGTTCCTGTCTCTTCCTAGAGTCTATGTATCTACATCTGGTTTTTTTTGGCAATTTTTTTGCTATTTATTGCTTATAAAATCAATAAAGACAAAAAGAAAATAGAGAAAAAAAGAAAATTTGACTAAAAATTTCAAAAAATAGCTAGATAATTAGAAAAAGGCAAATTTAAAAAAAGAGTCTTTATTTTCATGTTTTTGATAAATTGCTACACTTTTTATTATTACTTTTAACAAAAATAATTATTATATACATATTTACACACACCTAAGGGCTCATCTTTGCCATTTGTCTCTTACTCTTGAATTTCCTCTTAGGGCAACAAAAATAAAAAATTGTGTCAAAAAATGAGAAATCAAATGCGAATTATAACACAAAAGTCGATAAAACAATGCCCTTTTCTCTTTGATTTCTAGGTCTTCATTCAGAATGCCTCCCCTCGTCCTAGCCGGAGTACTCCTGAACAAAAATGTGTCATCAGGGTTGTGTTATTCATGGTCATCAAAGTAGTGCCTTATGCAAGGCTGTGTAAGGGGCCCTATGTACTCATACTCTGTCAATGCATGGAAAAAGTAATGTTGTGCGGGAGGTGGGTCTTAAGCAATTTTCTTATGGGCATTCAACGATGAGGTTTAGATGTTCTTGCATTAGAGAGCATACACCATGTACTAAGAATTGTAGCTCAATAGCTTCTTGACAAATTGTTGAAATTTTCAGTCCTTTATTAGGTTGGATTTGTTTTTGAAGTTTAGGTTGCCACACCATCGTACTGGGTTCTAATTGTGAAGAGTTTTGTGATGGCTTCAAAACATCTTGGTGGGTTGTGGTTTTCAAAAAATCTCTTTGCTTTGGAATACACTTATGATTTGTGGATTGCAACATTGTAATGGGTCTTTTACATATTCACCCTTGTGTGTATCTAAGTGTTCTTGGTTTTGGAATTTTAGTAGGCCGCATGACACTCTGATTTTCTCTTTTAGCTATGGGGGAAAACTGTTGCTACATTTTTGGAGATAAGACTTGTAGTTGGACTTTGGGAATCCACATGAAGTTTCCTTCAATTCAGGGAATTCCTTTAGGAACCCATCCATTATTGTACTTGGATTAACCCTTGGCTATCAATCCTTTGTCCCCCTTGCTAGCGGCTTATGAACTTTCAAAGCCATATTTCCTAAGTCATAAAATTCCTTACCGCTTGCTACCCAAATCCAAATTGGTGTTACCATCAAACCTATGAATAGAGATATCTTTGTGTCTGCCCGCAAGCATTCCTTTGCCATCTTGAACATCTAGCCTTTCTCCCATTTAGCTCTATGTGTTTGGACCCAAGTGGATATGTTAAGAAAGCTTTGTATACCCACCACACCTTTTTCCTCCTATAAATGCTCAAAACTCAACCTAAGCTAGCCTTTACATTCTCCACTCTTCCTTTTCTTCAAAATAAATTGCCCACCTAAGCCTATTTCAAGCAACTCATCCCCTTAACACCTATCATTACTGCTCTTTTCTTGGGATTCCCAGCTTGCTTTCATGAATGCCAACAGATGCATCACATGGTTCTCGTGTAAATGGTTGCCTCATACAATCGTAAATGATGGGGTACACTATAATCTCCTCCTTGTTTTCTAATCCCGTTTACTTAAGACGGTTTTCAATTAACATTCGTATGCTTTATCAAAACCTCTAGCCCTTTGTCCAACCATAAAACCCAATATAAGTGATGGTCCTTCTTAAACTCAAAACTTCATTATGACAACTTGAATTTACCATTACCAAGGACTAACATTTTCACTCTTAATCAAGAGACTCTCCCATTCCCAAGGAATCACACTTTCACTTTCACTTTCACTTTCAATGAAGAGGCTTTGGGTACACATCCATTATGATTTAACGCTCATACATCTCACATCAAGCCCATAAATGCTCCACCACTTTTTCCCTCCAAAAGTGCTTATAAAAGCATAAACCTCAAGAGAGATTTTTTGTATCCATGGAATGCCCCGATGAGACTTTGTAAGTCGAAACGCCATGTTTTAGTGAAAATCTCTCATTTTCCTTTATGACTCCCCTCCCTTCCCTTTCTTTATGCTTATGTGAAGTACTCGCACGCTTGGGTTCTCTACTTAGCCTAGTATTAGCTAATTATGCCATGGTGTGCCTAATTATCAAGGGAATATGGGCATAATACGAAGAAGTTATGGGGACATGGAAATCCTTTGATGTGTATCATGAGCTTCACATAACCTGTAGCAATACTGACAGTTCAACGGTTGTAGGACCAACTATAGCATTTTTTGGTACAGATCCCAACTAAATCAAAATCGATCGGCGCATGAATAGGTAACATGTTGGCTCTTAGTTTTGTAGAAATGTACGGGTCCAAAATTTCTTCATCTTCCTCAATGCTTGTAATCTGATGAATCCGCATAGTCTTCTGCGTCTCAAAATTTATTTTCTCTGATTTCTCTTTGCTTCCAACTCTTTGGCTTCTTGTTGTGCCTGTTGAACCTCGAGATCGTGCTTCTCTTTCTATTTTTGATTGCATGTGCCCTTTCAAGAATCTTGATTCAATGGCAAGTGATAATTTCTTGAACCTGCAACCACTGATCCAATTGGGCATTTCTTGTCCATCTAATGTAGTAAACTTATTGGCCCCATTGAGTGATATAGAATAAATCCCGAATGGTCCCATTCCTCACCTTTTCAATTTCTTTGTTTTTCTCTCTTAAGAGTATGAACAAGCACATAATCTCCTAGAGAAAAGTCTTTAGACTTCACATGCTTGCCATGAAACTCTTTCATGCGTTGGTTTTGGGCATATATCACGACGACGGCCTTTAACCTTATTTCATCTAACTTGGACATCCGGTTGGTAAGACCATTCAAGTTTAGTTACTACTTACAAGGTTGGAATAAAAAACAACTATCCAAAAAGCTAAGTGCCCAAAAAGGTGGGCATCATTGATAGTCATCTTCACCTATAGAAATTGGCAAGGAATAAGAAAGTATGTTAAAAAAACAAAAAGTATGTTCATTAAGTCAAAATTTGTACTAGCTTATGTTCTTTTGATCTAAATTTTCATTGAACTTTGCCACTACAATAAAATTAGGTGCTAAAATTAGGTGTACAAGTCTCAGTTCTAGATGTGCCCACTAATGGGTGCGATACATGTTCCTAAGCCTTTGCAAAATTTAACCATGTAGCCTCGATCTAGAGTGTCAAGTCAAAACCAACCATATGATCTTTTCAAGTTTGGAAGCCAAAACCCTAATCAAAAGCTTTGAGAATCGCAAAATCTAGGATGAAAGCCAAACCAGTGATCCAAATTCAAAAAGATCATGCTCAAATGATCTACTGATCATGATGATCCAAACCCTACCATTCAAAGTAAGTTTTGACAAAAAATGATGGAATGTGATCCATCATTTTGATGTAAATTGTGATTCATACACCCAAGTCCATTTTCATCCACCAATCTTTAAACTTATCCCTAGGTTAGACCCTAGGGCTAGATTAAGTCTATAGGTGAAATTTGGATTAAAATTTGTCAAGTTAAGCTCAATTTTGTTTGGTCAAGTTATGGTCATCAAGGCAAAAAGCCAATTTCAATCACTTGGGTTGCGACTATTTTGTGATCTCTTAAAGGATGCCTTGACAATGGAAATTGATATCACTCTCAAATTCATTTACATCATCAAGGACATATACACATCTAGCTTATGTGGAGAACAATGAAATTGTCTCGACCAACAAGAACATACCAAGGTTGAAATCACTCAAAGGTTGAACAACCAACCCAAAGGCCATTCTGCACATGGTCATGTCAAGGGACTATGTGAGCTAGGAAAGTGGGAGCATTTGGAAATGTTGACTATGGATACCCTATCTAGCCAATTTTCACTAGAGTCCTCATTTGTAATCCTATTCTGATTCTACAAAATTTAAATAAAGATAAAGCTCAAAATTATGATATACTCAGATTTTTTTCACTTACTTTTGATGCAATTATATAATGCCCATGGGAATTGTTTTTTTTCACTTAGTTTTGATGCAATTATATAATGCCCATGGGAATTGACCCTAAAAAATATAGAAGGTGTAGATATAAAAGTCAATTATTAGAAGGATAAGAGAAAACTTTATGCATGGTGAAGCAATGAAGTGAGCAAAGTTGCTTTGTAATCAACATATCTTGCAATCCAATAATCCAAATCCAAATCAAGTTTCCTTAAGTGCACTAAGTTTCTCTCCTCTTGCTCTATCTTTTGAGTTATTTATTCTCGATTGGGTAAAAGTTTGCATCTACACTATGTGAGCCTTAATCTATTATATCAATGATATTTTTAAGTGTAAATTCTAATATTTTAATAGGAATGTATTCCTAAGCCTTAATAGGTGCTATTAGACTATTTTTGTTCTTGTTTTGGTGACTCAACAAACAATGGATGGCAATTTTTGTACCTTCTAGAATCAAGTTTTTAGGGTACATATCTATTTTAATGGTCCTTGTCCAAAGTCTCTTAGAGTTTCATAGAATTTTAAGCTCATTTAACTGAGAAACCATCAAGTGATTAGTTGGAGTGAGAATTGACTGTATACTTGACGAAATTGATTGTTGATCATTGATTCATGGTTTCTCTTCTACATCTTCCTATATAGGTTCGATCCATTGAGTGTAATTATTTAGTTATCTTCTTGTTTTGAGTGTTGAAATAATTGATTTCAAAGGACTCAAAAAAAGGAGGTTTTCTAAAAATAGAAGTTTATGCATTAAGGTGCAATTTATTACTGAGATTAAATGAGTATTGAATTCCATCAATCTTTATTGAGACATGGTAAAAGCTTCACGACTCTACTACTTACCTAAAAATGGAATTAAAAAAAAAGTTTGAGCCAACTTAAGAAATATATGACCTATATTTATGACTTATTAATTATTCATGTGATGGGCCATGCACCACAACGTACAAATGGTCTATTTGACCTGGTCAAATAGGCTATTTTCTCTTTGTGATGTAACACTTGCCCTTTTTTGAGCTCCTCAAGTTCCAAATCTTGCCCGAGCACGGTTCTTTGGTGCAAGTGATGCCTGATTTGGCCATAATTTGCCCCGAACATGGCCTTGAATGGAAAAATCCTCTTTCCGGTACCAAAAATGTAGCATGCAACTTGATCATGGTGTTAAAACACCCCCATATGGACCCAACAAGTCCCCAATGTAGCACATTCTTATGTATCTTTTTTCAAATTGACCCATTTCCCTGACAATCAAACTTCTTGAAAAGAGAGTACGTAAGAACAAACCCTCAATGAACATCGCAAAGAAAGCTCAAAACCAGAAGAAGAATATGACTCAAACCACAGAGGAACATACAGTCTCATAGAGTGAAGGAAAAAGTACAAGAAACGATGTCCTTGCATGGAAATGACAACCATCTCCTCCTCCACCACCAATGAATAAGAAGAACAGGAAATGGAGAGCCATCATAGTGGCCTTGCATGATATACAAAGATATTAAAAGAGCAGGAAGGCCATAATTCCCAAAGCTCCAGTTTGAAGGCCGGAGCATAAAATAATTTAGAACTTTGCTAAAGGCTAGAGCATGAAATAATTTAGAACTTTGCTTATATTGTTGAAATCCAATAGTCTTTGAAATGGCATTGACAGAAAGAAAAAAATTGATGACCCTCTATCACCATTGCATGCAAAGTGAGTAGATGGAGATCTAGAACCTATTTAGATGTTTTGGATTGTACTGTTTATGCTTTTACCTCTTAGGTTGCATCAAACGTGTGCATGATTTGGTGTGTTTTTCTTTCATATATTTTTCTATCTAAGAGTGGGAGCCAGTGGAATCTTTTACATACAGCTTTGACACTATCTATGAGACTTTGGTACGCTTTTGTATGTAGAGTATCCATAAATCATTGTGAGTATCTCAATCTTAGATATAAATTCCTTGAATATTATTTCTTTTGTTTGAATAACAAAGTTGTATGGTTTAGAAAAGAGAAGGGTTTTACTTGTAAGGACATCTTATTCCCACAATATATTACTGTACACGCTCAACCATAGGGCCTTATCTTAATGAAAATTTTGTTTTACATTCCATCTGTGCCTAATTTTTTATTGTAAATTTCAAGCTCTTTTAATTTTTAATTCAATTTAGGTGATTCTTTTGGTAGATCATGAAATTTTCAGACCATCTCTCATTTGGACCCTTTTACCATTGGCCTCGTGTTGAGAGAGAACTATAAGCACATGTCTATATCCTAACCCTTGTTCCCGTTTATTCTCCCACATTAAATGATCAGTTTAATATGAGAAAATCATTTGGGTTGGTTAGATATTAGATTTTATGACATTATCTCTCTCCTGAAATCATAATCGTCCTCGACTATGAGCTAGAAGAGATAAAGCCTTAGTCATTAGTCAATCTTACTTAGCGGGTAGAGGACCCCTTTTTACCCTACGACATTTTTCCAAGATGGATGACTAATCCATTTGGTGCTTGGGAGACATAGCTGCTGCAAGCATGTCTGCTCTTTAGTCCATTTCATTCTCCCAAGTAGAGTGACAAATTATACTTGGTGTTTGAGAGACGTCGTCATCACAAACATGATTCTACGCATGCATACTATTTAAATTTGTGCACAATAAAAAGAGAACTAGTCTTATAAGACAAAAACATTGGTCATTTCAAAGAAATTTCTACATGTGCTTACTCTAATGTAGCATTGTAAGCATTGAGAAGGTTCATACAATCCTTAAGGTGTATTCCTTGCATCCATCTAGCATCTTCAAAAGGATAATTTTTGAACTTAATAAGATATTGTTGGATAATATTACCATGTCGTAGTACCTTGTGTTCATGCCGAAGAATAGCTTCTGGTTGTAGCATCTCTTCTTGGTCTTCAACTTCGGGAGGGTCTTCAATGATTGGTTCACTTGGTGGCTCTCCTTTGTAGGGCTTAATTAGGCTTACATGAAAAGCATTGTGTATGAGCCAATGGTTGGGCAACTTGAGTTGGTAAGCCATCTCATTGATAGGCTTCAAGATTTGGAATGACCATAGTATCTTTTTTCTAGCTTAACATAATACTTTTGATGGCATGTAGAATTTTTGCCCGTCGTTTGCCTTAATTGAGCTACATGCTCCAAGAGATGCGATTACCAAAGAGGATGCTTATAAAGAAGCTTTTGGGCTTTCATAAGGGCATCACCTTTGGCATACATATTGACCAAATCATTGCAAAGCACAACATCATTCTTCAAGATCCCCTTAATAAGCAATCTCATCAAGAAATGCCTTAGGAAGATTAAGTAAGACCCGATCATTTTTTTTGAAGCAACTTTTTGCCTTTGTTGAGAGATGGATATAGCCTCAATCTTTTGAAAAGATTCTTGTAGGTCACGGCTATACTCATCGGCAACGAAGATCTTCTCATGTACTTTGAGTAGCAAGGGACTTCTAGGTCTTCCCTCAATGATCTCAAAAAGTGATTTTCTCGTAGAAGTATCTATAATATTATTATAGGCATACTCTACAAGAGGTAAGTACTTTTCCCATTGTGAGCGTTGATCTACTTCTGTAAAATAAGTCTTTGATAGATCGAGTATCATAAGATTGGCTATCTCACTTTGGCCATCCGTTTTTGGGTGATATGCCGAAGAGAAATTCAATCTTGTTCCTAGATTTTCAAAGAGACCTTTCCAAAAATTACTGGTCATTCTAGGATCTCTATCTGACATGATGGATATTGGTAATCCACGGTGTTTGAAAATCTGTGATATGAAGAGAGTTGCCATTTGGTATGCCGTAATAGTCTTTTTGACAGGAATAAAGTGTGCTTGCTTGCTAAACATGTTGACTATTGTTCATATTCCCATATTCCGATGGATAGACTTGGGTAATCCAAAGATGAAATCCATGGATATACTCTCCCATGGTGAATTTGGGATAGGCAATGGCTGGAGTAATCCAGGTTGCTTCCCTCTATCATACTTGGTCTTTTGGCACACGCATTTTGAAACATACTCTTGTATGTCCACTTTCATGGTAGGCCAATAGAAATATATCTCTACTCATGGGAGAGTAGGTTGAATGCCTCTATGCCCCGCAAAGGGAGGAGCATGGGATTCATAAATAACTTTCTCACAAAGGGAATGGGTAACACATAGCCTATTTCCGTGGAGAAGATAACCATCCTGCAAGGTGAATGGTTCCTCTTTCTTCCCCAAAGCAAGGGCTGACATTATGTCTCTATAGTCAGGGTCAGTAGCATACTCATCTATCATAGAAGATAGATCATTGTGAGTAGCTATAGACATTGCATTAAATTTTGGTCGTCGTGAAACTGCATCGGCTGCTTGATTGTGCTTACCAGCAAGTGAGCAATATGGAAATTAAATTGCAAAAAAAATTTGCCCACCTCATTTGTTTGTTGAAAAGCTTGGTTTGCGTCATGAAATACTTGAGACTTTGGTGGTGGGTTTGTAGAATAAATGGAGTCCCCAATAAGTAGTGCTTCCATGTGTCTAGGGCATGTAGAACAGCTAAAAGCTCTTTCTCATAAATGCCCAAGACTCATTCATCCGTATTGAGCCTTCAGCTCTCATATACTATGGGATGCCCTTCTTGAAGCAAAACTGCTCCAAGGCAATCATCACAAGCATCACATTGGACCTCAAATGGCTTTGAGAGATCCGGAAGCATGAGGACTGGTTGGGAGGTAAGCTTCTCTTTGAGGTTGTCAAAAACAGTTTGCTCCTTAGCAGTCCATGAATACTTGAAGTTCTTCTTTGTTAAGTCATGTAATGGTCCTGCTATTTGAGAGAATTTTGCTATGAAGCGTCTATAGTATGCACACATACCAATAAATCTTCTTAGCTGATGTAGATTCCTCGGATTAGGCCATGATTTTATTACCTCTAACTTTGATGGATCCATACGGATACCATCTTGAGAGATAATATGACCTAAGTATTGAATCTCTTGAAGGAAAAAATCACTTTTCTTTTGGTTCAGAAAAAGCTTGTTCTCCCTCAATGCTTGAAAAACACTTGGAGATGTTGCTTATGTTCCTCCAAAGACTTGGAGTAGATGATGATATCATCAAAGAATCTCTAGTGAATTTACGGTAGTGTCTAAAAGTTTTCTCCATTAGACGATTGAACGTGGCTGTGCATTACTCAAGCCAAAAGGCATGACTACATATCTATAAAGGCCAAACGTTGTACGAAACACGGTCTTTAGAATATCTTCATCCACTATCATTATTTGATGATAACAACTTTTAAGGTCAATCCTACTGAAGTAGGTCCTTTTAGAAAATTAGACAAGTCTAACTCTCCTTGATTCCTACCATTTACATTTGATGAAACATTAGGGTCTTTTAGGGATTCTTTGACAAAAATCATGTACGCAGAAACTGAGCTCTTCATTGATTTATCAAAAGCATGAGGATTTACAAGTGGTATAGAACGACCACACTCACTAGCATCTATATACATGTTCTTTTCCCTATAGGTGAAGTAGATTCTCCTTTCAGGGAACTTCATGTTGGCAGCCATGCGATGAAACCATGGCACCCTTAGGATAGCATCCTCATGTTGGAGAGGAGAGATGAAAAAGTCTTCTTTGTTGACATAGCTTTGGACATGAAGCCTCAACTTCCCAATCAAGGGAGTAACAGAGGCTTGTTGTCCCTTGAAAGAGGTGTTAGTCATTACAATATCTCCCATCTCGAAAGCTTGAATGCCCAACTTGGTGGCCAACTCCGTTGATATGAAGTTGTGAGTAGAGCCAGGGTCAAACAAGATGAAGGCATCATGCTGCCTTACCTTTCCCCAAGCATAGGAGAGTGATGATCCTTTGCAATGAGCATCCTCTTTTGGAGCTTCGATGGTGGAAAACCTAGGAGTCTCATTGCAAGCATTTTTCTTGGGGCAAGGACGATAGCCATGTCCTTGCTCCCCACACTTAAAACACTTATGGTCCTTGCAAAAAGCTTCAAGCTCTTCAGGAGAGAGTTTGTTTTTGCCTTTGTAACCTCCCTTCTCCTTGGACTGATTGTTTGTCGTTGTTGTTGGAAGTGCCTTGGGAAGAATTTTGGGCATTGGTTTTCCCCTTTGCATCATTTTTATCTTTGTTTTCCATGAGCTTGACATTCCCTCTAGCCCCTTGTTGGAAATTGATGCATGAAGCAACCATGGTGTGATGGATTACTTCGGTGAGTTGACATATTTGGTGTGATGGATTACTTCGGTGAGTTGACATATTTGGCCATCTCTTCAGGTAATCCCGCACAAAATTGTTGCTTTTGCTCGGAAAATTCTATCTTTTGAAAGACTACTTAGCCTTGAAATGTAAATCCCAAATCTTATCTACATATTTGTGGATAGACTCATGAGAGAGAAGCTTCAAGCTGCGCCATTCGGTGAGCACTTTGTCCTTTGCATCGCTTGCAAGGAATTTCTTCATGATGGAAAATCATAGAGTTTTACATGTCTTTGGGACTTCTCCATTGCCAGGAAGGCTAGCCCACCATTGACGAGCTGATTTTTAGAAGTGCATAGCTACATGGCATAGCTTGGAGGACTCCATGAAGCCCTCGTCTCCAAAGGCCGCATCAAATTGCTGGATGAAGGCCAACACTTTGTCGGGAGCACCAAAGGTGCCATTATAGGTGAGAAAAGAGATACTCTTTCCTCCCTCTTGGAATTTCTTGAGCTTTTGTGACCTTCACTATGCAGGGTATGATTTATGATGTCCTCCCCTCTTGTATTCTCTAGGAGAATAGAAATAGCTTTTGTCGAAAGAGGAGGAAGGTGAAGAAGAAGGAGAAGAGGGTGACCTCTTTCTTGCCCTTTTATTTCTTTGTTTTCTCTCTTCCCTTTTGGACTGACGAGGAGAAGGATTGTGTGTTGATCTTTTCCTCTTGAGAGGAGTTGGCAATCGTCTAGACCACGGTCTTCGTGGAGCCACATCTTCAGAGGAACTTAAAGTTTCATTGCTTTCTTGCTCTTTGGATTCCTCCTCTCGTATGGGAGAGAGTCTCCTTTTGGGGGTCTCTTCAAGAGGTCTCCTAAGCTCTCTCTCCTCTTGGAGAAGAAGGGAAATCCCATAAGCGCGAAGTTGTTGAGTAACTTCAGCTTGCAAAGCAGGGTTGCCCATTGCTTATTGCAACCTACTAATGAGATAATTAACAAACATGGGGGCATCATCACTAGCACCTTCATGTGCAAAATCAAAGCTATGAATGTTCGTTCTACTCTCTTGGTTATTGTCAGCCATGTTAACAAAATTTGTGTACATACTTAGTGTATGCTTTGGCAATTCAAAACCTTAGTTTCCACTTCTCTTAGCCTTTGAAAATCGGCTCTTAAGTATCTACACCCATGGCTCAAAGTGTTTAATTATAGAGAGTAGTGGAGTGGGTCTAATATTGCAGAATTGTCGAGGGCTAGCTCCTTTTAGACTTCTTATGGATCAATAATGGTAAAGCCGTAGGCAAGTCTAAAAAGACTTTTTTATTTTAACTCCAATGCTCTTGAGGTGTGCACCATATCCCACATAGTGGGTTCAACAAAACCGATAATAGATCCCAGTCCCACTTACCCTAATATGATTAACAAAATCAATAATTTATAGGCTACTTAAGAACCTCTCTTTTTAAGAAAGAAAAGAGAAACCAAATGCTCTTATACCAATGTAATGGAATTGTCCTATTAACTTGAGAGTAGTGGAAATTAGAGAGAGTACTTTTGTGAAATTACTTTGTGAGCATAGGGGGTGGACATAATTGATGGTAGCAGCATAAACATAGCATTTAGTTAACTTGGCATGAACAATACTTTTGCAAGAGAGAGAGTTTAGAGAACTGACAACAGTTGAGGATCGGGTTTATGTGGAGCCAGTCCTCCCTCCAATAGGCATTGTATTATAGTTTCTCCCATCAAGAGAGACTTGTTACAATACAATCTTTGTGTTCCTTGTGACCTAGTTGATGCAATGAAGATGGAAAACTTCATGCATCACGAGCATAACGTAAACTTTGTGGAAAGCATTAACTATCACAAGCCTCAATCCCAAGACCTCAAAAACCTTCAAAGGTGGAGAGAGCTAGCAAGGAATGAGGGTAGGGAAGAGGAAGAAGAAACATTTCATAGGAGAAAGAATTAGTTCCTCACTTATCATCACTCTTCTTGCTAGCATACATAATAGCATAGTAATGAAGATGGAGAAGATAAAAAGCTTAAGCATTGAAGCATGGATCTTGGTTGGATTTGCATTCCATAGCCAAGAGTGTTGGTGTAGGCTCTCAACCTATCTACTTGCTTGGAGAAGGAGAGGGAGCTCTTGCACTTTGCACTTCACACAATGAGAGTGTGTGTGTGTGTGTGTGTGAGTGTACCCCTCAAGCAGGCCCCCTACTTGCTTTGGTCAACCTCCCCTTGTAGCTCATGCTTGGAGCTCATTGGACCCCTCCAGGCCTAGCCAACCACAAGCAAGAGTCATACCAAGCAACAAGGGTAGCCTTGGGAAAAGTGTCCCCCTTTCCCCTTTGAGAGAGAGGGCTTGATAAATGCTAAAACAATTAATTAAATCCACTAAATTATCATTGGACCCCTTGGAAGGCCAACGATAGGCTTTAGGAACACCACCTAGATAGGGGCTTGACATGTGTCCTACTTGCCTCTTGGGCAAGGGGTGCCCTTTGGAAGAGAGAGTGGTCAAGCAACCACCCCCCCTTCTTGCAAGCCTAACACAAGGTTTTTGGGTAGATGCACTTTACACAATGGTTTATTTGGTCAATAGATCACCACATGCATCATTGTAGTTTTGTGTGCCTGAGGAGCTATGGTCAAGACCTAACTTGTTATATGACAATTTCATGACATTTGGATGTGAAGCTTATGCACATGTATCTAAAGACCTTTGTGCTAAGCTAGATCCACAATCTCAAAAATGCATCTTTATTGGCTATGGATTGGATGGCCATTTTGGCTATCGTTTGTGGGATCAAGAGAGTTGATCCATTACAGGTAGCGATGATGTTGCCTTCAATGAGACTGAGATGCACAAACAACCAATAAAAGAGGTTGAATTTTGGAAGGTCATGTTCTCCGAAGTATCACCTCCTATGCAAATAGCTCAAGAGAATATTGTTCCACAAGTGAACACTCCAGATGGTTGAGCTACTAACCGGGCCAGTACTAATCAACCAAAGACATCTTAGAGAGCCTCACATCCACCATAGCAATTCATTCCTACTGTGAATTCTATGTTGCTGAAAGATAGTTGTGAGCCTTCTTGTTACAAAAAGGCCATGCTAGCCAATGATAAGACTTAGTGGGAACTTGTGATGAAAAGTGAGTTGTCTAGCATCAAAAGAACAAAAGGTAAGAAAGCATTGCCTTGTAAATGGGTCTACAAATGGAACTTTGCATCTATTGTTTGGAAATACAAATCTTGTCTAGTAGCTAAGGGATTCAAGCAAGAGTATGTCATAGATTTTGAGGAAATCTTTTCTCCAGTGGTCAAAATGGCGACACTAAGATTTTTGCTTGGATGAGTTTCTATAGAGGACCTAAAGCTAGCTCAAATGGAAATAATAACATCATTCTTACACAGTGATCCCAATGAGGAGATTTAAATGCAATAGCATGAAGTGTTTGTGCAAAAAGGCAAGGTACATTTTGTTGGGTTGTTGACCATGTAGGTTGGGCGCTCGTCGCCCATTACTAACTTATGTTGGCTAACCTTCATTTTTATAGATTTACAATTTATGAGCCACACACAAGATACCACACTATTGTGTGCTTCTATGAAGAAGAGGGTTGGATATCTCTCAACAAATCTATGTGTCATGTGCTCTCTTACTCTCTCTTTCTCTCTCTCTGGCTTGCATGTATTTGACTTCACTCTTATACTTCCCTTCAGTGGTTATCTTGAAACTATGCACTATCACACCCTGTGCAAGCACAAGAAAGAGGGAAGCTCAAACGGATAGTCATTTTTCACACACCATCCGCTGTGTGCTAGTGTAGGGTAGAGGGAACCTTCATTGCAACACTCTCCTCTCTTGGTAAAGTGTTAATATTGATGCATCTTTCTTTCTCACCATTGCCGAGGTACACCCCTTCACAGGCGTATGGAATGTGTGGAAAACTTGATATTGATGTCAAGCCCACTTGGTATTGAGCCTATATATCAAATTTATGAGTTAGTGCTTTTGTTCTATGTTGTGTCGAGGCTTTACTAGCTATCACGATGATGTTTACTACTATGAATTGCTACTGGTACTATTAGCTACGTTATCAGGAAAAATATGAACCCCAAAGGGGCCTTTTAAGAGCAACCAATCATATTTCAGTCAACAATAGGACATAAAAGGGGAGGCATGGATAACCCATATATACATACCTCAAAACTATATCATGTAGCATATCTATGGAAAGAGCTCAACAATGCGCTCCAAATGCACTATTGTCCCACAAATTTGAAGTTAAAATGCTCAAGTTATCGCCATTCGAAAGAATGGCAAAATTGGTGGGACCGTGGCCAAAGCCCATTCTCATTGGTGTAGAGAGTATGTTCCAAAAGCATCTTTGACCCTAAAGAGCCCTTTTGGGGTTCATATTTTTCCTAATTAGTACCCACACCCTCAATCATGTCCTTATCTACTTTTTGCCCTGTGCGCTTTGCCGCACGTGTCGGAGGTTGGGAACTTGCCTGTGCATTGTTGTGTGCGAGCCTCGAAAGGCTGCATTCAAACAACTACAGAGTCCCAGCAAGCTCAAAGAAACAATGGTGTGTCACTCACTGCTCAATGCTTCCGTCGTGAAGGATCCTGTGTTGCAAAGAAGAAGGAGGTACCATAAATGACGCGCTGAACCGCCTCACTGCCGTCGATGCCGCCGTAATGCTCGATTACACACACTCCCTCTCTCTCTCTCTCTCTCTCTCTCTCTCTCTCTCTCTCTCTCTCTCTCTCTCTCTCTCTCTCTCTAGCATACACACACACACACACACACATGAGCACACGAAGGAGAAGGAGACAGAGATGGAGCAAGAGCACTTCTTAGCTTACACTTCAAAGAATGAGAATTTTTAGGTCAAATGGACCTTTTATAAGAGTTTGACCCATTCACACATGGCGCCCACAGTGGCTGATCAATGCAAAACTATAGTAAAAATAAGATAAGTGGTGCGTCTCTCATCGGCAATCACCTACACACCTATTGGACCGACAAGCCCGGTCCATGACTCAATCAAATAAATAATATGCGCCCGTCGAAGGTGATAGGGTGTCCGTGAGGGTTAACATGCCCCCCGTCCTCGGAAGCTATTGAGATGAAGCCCGTTCATCGAGGTGGAAGAGAGTCTAAGATTGAATGTCCTGAGCCTTCTTTAATCACTACAAATCAACCAAAATTGACACAATAATTGCATTCTCATATACAATTAAAAAGCATATGTGGTTGTAGGCACACAAATTGATTGGTAACAGAATATTAAACATTGTCAGCAATAAACATTAAACTGTAATATAATCAAACACATAAACAGTTGTAAAGGTCAAAAACTAAACAAGTCAGGGGTCGCTAATTTAACGATAGAAAGGCACTAGAGGTCAACTATTATTACCATGAAAAAGATTCTCAATTCTCTATAGTCAATTGAGCTGTTTAATTGCGAGAGCCAAGTATTTCATGTCTGAGGGCTGACTAGAGGCTATACCTAGAAGACCTTGTAGTTAAGCTACGATAAAAAGAATTACTCATGAAATCATCGCCTTACTTATTCCCTTTTCTTTGACCCCCCAAAGTCTTTTCACATTGATTCAATTTTGATGTGTGTGCTTATTTTGTATGCCTTGGGTTTTTTGCTTTTCAAGAAAAAGCACCCACTATGGGAACCTCTAGGGCTCTAGTACCATAGGCGATACATGTGAGTGAAGTACCAAATCAAGCTAGGATTTCTCTTCCAGCTTAAGATTTTATATTGTGGCACTTTTGATTTTTTTGTTTGTTCGTTTTTAGCATTTTATATTTGTAACTTTGGGGGGTCATATAACACTGTTACCCTCCCCAGGCTCATCACACTAGTAACTCCCTTTATAATACTTAAGCTAAAGGTCAGTAGGGACTAAGCCCACTAGAAAGCCCTAGTACATTGCATATAATGCTGCATAAATGGGAATAAGAGCCTAAAGTAACCATTGGTTATTAGGAAGGCATTCCCCATGGTATTAGTAGAAGATCTCTAATGCCTAACTTGGTCAAACTAGCTTAGTCAGACTGCTTGATTCTTTAACCTAGACAAGGGATTATGACCAAAAAAAAAATAGGATCTAATGTTTAATCCAAGAAAATGTGATGAATATTGTGCTATCAATCACAATTAAAGCAGACAAACATGGATGCAAAAACAAAGACAAGGGGCAATGCTAATGGTCAAGAAACAAGTGTTCGTAGTGATGATCGTGCTTGATTTGAAGAGTGAACGAGAGAAAGATTCCATGAAGTTCCAAATCCTAACAACAACAACATGTTCCGCTACACACTAGAAAACACAAGGAATACCTCTAGGAGGCACATCAGCGGGAAGAGGAACCAACCTTTATTGAACACAATCAAACAACATAAGGAACCCTAACCTAATTATTTTCCCTCACCTAGAGAGTCAAGGAAACATGATAGTGTAGATATGGGGAGGTAACCCTAAGGCTAAACCCCTATCCTCATCATCGTCGAGAAAAACAGTCATCATCCGTGAGACCATAGGTGCCATCCGTGTAATCATGTAAATCTTCTTCATCATTAGAGACACAAGTGTTTACTAAGAAGGTCACTAGACGTCTATAGTCATCTTGGTCAAAAGGGTAGGCTTGTGCAATGGGAGAACACTCTCTACTAAGTATGGATCATTCGTGGTCAAGAGACGTATTATCCATTCTAATTCCTCAAAATTCCTCTCACATACTAGCGTACCTACCAAATCCCATTCACAGGCAAGCGTAGACTATGTAAAACACTTGTGAAAAGTAAAGAGGGTACCTGTCACCCAAGGTAGGAGTGGATGACTCTAGCGTACTAGCCATATCTGTACACACAAATAGATGATGGTTAGAGTGCAAATATTATAAGGGTCGTGTCAAAAGGTCGTGTCCTTGTGGATAATGTGTTTTTATTATTTTGTGTCATATATAGAACTTGTAAGTTTCCAGATTATTGTTTGGTGGCTCTTGCTCGTTTACTTTTTTATTTCTGTTTTTGTGAGTATAAGACTTTATATATACATTCCCTAAGATTGGGAGATTGAGAGGTCAAGGAGGAAGGTTAAGAGGGGAGCAATTGAATGATGGATGTCAGCAAACACTCTCCCCTTCCTTGGGTAGATCATACCTTTTGGAATGATGTCGTCACCTTTTGAAACCAATTGTTCCAAGTTGTTATGGGTGAAGACTTTGACCAATAGTTTTTGACCTCCCTAGGCATTTCATCTAGTTGCAAGGGTGGTAAGGTACTCTCCCATGAATTTATTTGCAATGTTGTTGTAGGTGGTGGACTTACAATGGGAGGTGCAAACTCTTTCTTGTTTGTATGGATATGTACAATGGTACGTGGAGTTTGGGTCGAAGCTTCTATTTCCGTATATGAACTACATGAAGAGCAAGAAGCTTCATTTGTTTTTTCTATGGTTGAGCTGAGCGAAACAAGCCTTTCTCGCTTGGGTACCCAAACTAGCTCTGGATCAGGTTTATAGTGTTCTGTGATCTTTCTTGTCCCACGATCTTCAATTGGCTTAATCGTCACAGGATTTGACTCACATGGGTCAGGTGACATGTAAGAACACAACTTATGTTTTGGCACCTAGATTTGATCATTTCCTTGATAGTAGCCTTGGGCTTCCAATAGTCGTTTAGGAATCCAACGCAATGTTTTCTTACATTTTTGGGAGCAAGTGGGGCGTTTCTTACAAGGCTCCCGTTTTCCAGCATTAGCCATGGTCGCTAAAGAAGCTTTAGGGACCCACTTGTATGTTTTCTTTGCTATATTAGGATGGTTCTTGTGTGTCTCAAGCTTTGTTTCAACTACAGAAGTTGAAGCTCTGGGGAGTTGGGCTATAGGGACATATGGTTCAACCTCCTAGACATACATTGTATTGGGTTTTATATCCTCGAGAGGTAATAGCTCAGGGATTATGGCTTGAGTGGCAGGGCTAAGAGTTGGTTTCTATGTTGTGACACTCCCAGTCCCCCAATTGATCATGCATTTGGTTATTATCATCCACGTGCATCCTAGGTTTATACTGCTTTCCATAGTTCCAGTAGGCATGACCAAAAAGTCTTGAGCCACAACCCCGTTTTCATATAACTGACAAAAGTCTGCCAGATTTTAAAAATTATAAATTTTTTTTCTTGTTGACATCCTTGACTTGGATAGTACTCTCAGATAGAAACGGCTTTCCCAAATGACACCACACTCCATATGAAAACATATTATATTTAGCACCCGTGTCTAACAAGGCATTATATAGCACTTTCCCATAGGGCCTATTTAGTTAAATAGGGTACCGTAGAGGTGTGTCAAAGTCCAACCAACCATCCTTTGTTTCAATGTGGAATGCATGTGTAACTCCAAGGTTAGCCACTCGTTGGTGTCTTGTGAGTTGTTGTCGCTCCTTAGCCTCAACTTGAGCTTGTATCTTCTTCAATTTTGTTTGTGCCTTGGTTGCCTTTTTTTTTTATGGATGGCACGTAGCTCCTCTTGGCTTAAAGGATCATAATATCTTTTAAATTTGCTCCCATTGAGGAATCCAATGGTTTCAACTCCATCAAGAGTCTCCACACGAATAGTACCTTGTGGGGTGATTTCACATACTCTATATGGTCCTTTTTTCACATATTTCAACTTTTTTTTTTGTTACGCACTCCATACATAAGGACTTTATCACCAACATTGATATCTTTGTTCTTTAGATGACAATCAGACCATTTCTTCCTTCTATCTTTTTCCACAAGTGCGTTTTGCATAGCCAATTGTCTTTCTTCATCTAACCTTTCAAGGATATATAAATGCTCAACTAAAGGGTTACCATCCCAACCTTCTTGTGAAGCTACACGCAAACTAGGAATTACAAACTCCCATGACATAACTGCTTCTTGGCCATATACCATTTTGAATGGTGTACAATTAATAGCCACTTTGTAAAAAGTACGATAAGCCCATAGAGTTGATGTCAGCTTCAAATCCAAATCTGTGCGATGAGCTTCCACTGTTTTGGTCAAGATAGAAATTAAGGTCTTGTTAGTGCTCTTAGCTTGGCCATTTGCTTGTAAATAATAAGGTGTGGACTTATGGTGGCCTATCATGAAGTTTGTGTGAGTTCCTTTATCACTCCATTTATAAAATGAGTACCATTGTCACTCACAATCTCAAAGGGACAACCAAATTGCGTAATAATGTTCTCAAAAAGAAACTTGGTAGTTGACCTTTCATCAACCTTGCGTGTAACCCTGGCTTCCGTCCACTTTGTCACATAGTTAGTGGCAACAATAATATATGGAGATTGAGTGTTACGAGCTGTCGGACTAATTGGGACTACAAAGTCTAAACCCCATTTTTCAAATGGTTGAGTCTCCTTGATAGGATGTAAGGTCATCTTATCCTTTTGTTGTGTGATCTTGTAAGGTTGACATTCATCACACCCTTTTAAAAAAAAGTGATGCATCTTTGAATAAGGTAGGCCACCAGTAGCCTGATTGCAACACCTTTCTAGCAGTTAGTTCCCTTGAGAAATGTCCTACGGCTATATCCATATGGGCTTCTTACAGTATGTATAAATACTCATCCTCACGAGCACAACGTCTAAGAATATTGTCCTTCCCTAGCTTGTAGAGAGTTCTTGCAATTAGAGAATAAGGTTCACATTCTTTTAACAGTTTTCAAGCTATATCCTTACGAAGCTCCTTGGGTGGAAAACCATTAACTAAAAAGTTCATAATCTTCTCACTCCATTCAGGCATGGTCTTGACTAGGAATAGGGAAGTATTGGGAAATTCATCATCGACTCCAGTAGGGGATTCACCATTGGGTATGCGAGACAAATGATCCGCCATGACATGTCTTTTACCAAGTCTCACCAGAATGGTAAATCAAGCTCAAGAAGAATTAACAACCATCGTGTAATTCTTCAAATGGAACAAGGCTTATTTACTAGATACAACAATGCTTAAAGCAATGGTTATTAATCTTTGGAAGGTAGCAGAAGCATTGGTTAAGCCAAAAGTCATAACACGAAATGCGAACACTCCGAATTCGATTATAAAAGCCGTTCTAACTTGGTTCTCTAGTGCAATTGTGATTTGATTGTATTTAGAGTACCCATCTAAAAAGCTATAAGCTTCCTTTCCTGCAACTCTTTCAAGCACATGTTCTGAATATGGCAAGGGTTAATGGTCCCTCCTAGTGGCGGCATTGACCTTCTTGAGATCCACGCACACTCTGAGTTTTCCATTCTTTTTTGGCACAATCACTATTGGAGACACCCATTCTAAGTGTTCAATAGGGTATATGAATCCCTATTCGACAAGCTTTTCAATCTCTTCTTGAACAATCTTTGCATACTTAGGATTCATTGGGTAGGGTCGTTGTTGAGCTGGTTTAGCCATGCTATTCATGGGAATCGTGTATTGCATCACGAAAGGTGGAACACTTTTAATATCATGATATGTCCAAGCAAATATATCCTTGAATTCCTTGATAAGTTCTTTAAGTACATACTCCTCAGTCTCTGTCAGATCTTGGGCAATGGAAACAAGTTTGGACTCCTCACCAGGGTCTACTAGCTCTATTTCCTTAACTATCACTGGACCATCATAGACTCCATTACTTCCATCGATAGGTGTCCTCTGTGACTTTGTATACACAACCTTACATTCCTCTGTGGTGTAGGATTTGAAATGTTTAGGTGCAGGGTGTAAGTCTATGGGGTCTTGTTGTTCTATGGACTGTGATTTCTCTTCCGCTTCCTTTTGTTGTTGAGCTAACTCTCAATTTTGTTGTCTCCTTATGATACGGCTAAACTTTGGATTCTCTATAGCCTCTAGCTGTGTGATGTCAATGGGTTGTGAACTACACCACATAACGCAGATATTCACCCCAGTTATCTACCAACTTCCGATGAGCATCACATGCCCCTATATAATTAAGCCATTCTGTGGTAGATTTCTTTTCATTTATTCCAGCACACACATTTGCTCATCACCTCTTATATCTCTTACTCTTCTTGTCTAATTTTTCGATTACGGCCGATCTCTAGTGAAGAGTCACTAGATGAATGAATCGCTACTTGTGTCTTCTGCTCTCCTGGATAGATTGTCATCTTGGGTACCACCGTGTCTTGAGTGGTTTGTCCCCACATTTGTATTAAGATTTAACTCAGATTCTTTGTCCTCTGAGTCAGTTTCAATTGATAATTCTGACTCCGAATCATGTAGGCTATAGTCTTGTGAGACGCTACTGGTTCCAATGTCAATCAAGCCTTCACCTTGTAGGTCCTTAGAAGCTGTATGCATTGCTTCTATCATATTTAAAGGTATGAATGGTGGCATTTCATCCCCCTCAGGTGTTACGTAGGTTGTCCCCTTATTTTTCCAAGTGTCTATGGTTGCTGCTAGATCAATCATCCCAGGTAGAACATCCATATAAGGAGAATCTTCCCCAACATCAGTGTCCACTTTACACGTGTAACAATACTGCAATGGGGCCGAGTGAACTATGGTGTTAAATCTATGATCAATTATAAATCTGTTTCCTAGAGGAAGTGCTCGACCAGTTACAAGATCCACTCGAATAACAAAGTCTTGGAACTTCAAGTAGACATGGTTTTTAGACAAGTCATGCACCATTTTTTCTTCCCTCATGAAAGGGCGACCTAAGATCATCTCAAATGACATAGCGTGCTTGGAGAAATCCATAACAATGAAGGTATTCCTTGTTTTGCATCCAAAGACCTTGATCTTGAGATCTTCTAGCATCCCAATAGGCTTAACAATAGTCGCATTGGCCATCTTTACCACTATGTTTGTGGTCCCAAGCTGAGGTCTTCCCATAGTTTCCCAGCAATTTTTAGTCACAATACTAACCCCAGCGCCACCATCAAGGATTCCCTTCACAGTTAATCCCTTGGTAATGATTGGTATGGTCGCATTGGATTGATCGCCTTCAAAATATTGTCCCAACTTGTTAACTGGTATTTCAACAACAGAGTTCTCATCTAGTTTGGGTTGTGGATCTAAATGTTCCTCCTCTATTGGTACCTCCCTAGCTCCATCCATTTGTGCAAATTGTGGTAGCCCGACTTTCAGTTCTTCATTGAGGAAAGCTTGAAGAGCTAAGAATAGCTCAGGGTCTCCATGGACATGATGGTGGTTCTAACTTTTGAAGCCATAAAATCCATCAATTTGGCAATATTTAACAGCACCTTTTGGGCTTCAATCTCTTGATGTGGGGAAGAACGGATCTCCATTTCTTTGATAGGGTCAGGTAGTCCCTCTGTAAACATTCTCTCCAATAAGAAGTGAGTACGCCCACTTTCCCATGACTCACTTTCTTCTTGGATGACACTAGGTATGGCTAGGGGTCTATGGACTTTGTGAGGTTGTTGTTGCGTAGGGAACACTGTGTCTGTAATCTGGATTTGCCTAGGTGATGGCTCTAGATTCCTTTGGGTCAATACTTTGTGGTCCTTCAATAACTTGCTGGTGCAATGAAGATGGAAGCTTCAAGCACCAAGCTCACACTTGTAAAACAGAACATCAATTCCCACACGGTCTCGGACCCAAGACCTCACACACCTTTGAAGATGGTGAGAGCTAGCGGGGTATGAGAGTAGATTGAGAGGAAGAAGGCGTATTCTTACGAGAAAGAAGTATGTCTCCTCACATAATCACTCTTAATAGCTTAGCATAGCTTAGTAATTAGTATGGTAGAGGAAACGAGCATGCATTGGAGCTTGGCTCTTGGTTGGATTTGCATCACAAAGCCAAGAGTTGTGGGTGTAGGCTCTCTTCTCACAAGCTTGGAGTAGATGATGAGCTTTCCATTAAAGCTTGAGAACGAGATAGTCTTCTTTTCTTCACACATGAGCTTGTCTGAGTGTGTAAGTGATAATGCCTTGAAAAAATCAGCCCCCTCTCTCTCTTGGTTGACCCCTCTTGCTAAATGCTCATGCTGGCATCCTATTGGCCCCTGCAAAGCTTAGCCAATGACAATTAAGAAGCATAAGTGATAGCCTTGTGACATGTGTCCGCCTTTCCCCTTTTGTGAGAGCTTTAGGTATTTAAATAATTCAATTAATCTCTCATTGGATCCCTTAGTCTTCTAGCCAATAGGAATCAGGCAAGCCATTGGGCTGTTGAATGCTCATTGGACCCCTTGGGAGACTGTCCAATAGTGTACTAGAGAGCTTAATTTCTATTGGTTCTTTTACCAAGTGTTTTTAAATGAATTAAACTAACTTTACTCTAGCCTAATTCTCATTGTTCCACGTCTATGGCCATCCAATAGGATTTGGTCCTTGATCTCCGGTGGGTCTTCATTAGTTGGTTCTTGAGGTGGCTCTCCTTACATAGTAGGCTCACATGGAAAGCATTGTGTATGAGCCAATGACTGGGCAACTTGAGCTGATAGGCCATCTCATTAATTGGTCTAAGAATCTAGAAGGGACCATAGTACCTTTTTGCTAACTTAGCATAATACTTTTGGTGTCCCGTAGGATTCTTCTCCGTTGTGTGCCTTAATCGAGCCTTGGGAAATTTAGTAAGACCCAATCATTTTGTTTAAAGGTTTGGGCTCTTCTGTGCTTATCAGCGGCAGCCTTTTGCCTTCTTTGTGAGATAGAGATAGCATCCTTAATCTTTTGGAAAGATTCTTTTAGGTCTCGGCTAGCAAAGATCTTCCCATGTACCTTAAGTAGCATGGGACTTTTGGATCTTCCATCAATCACCTCAAAACGTGCTTTTTTGGTGGAGGTATGTATAGTGTTATTGTGGTCATACTCCACTAACGATAAGTACTTCGCCCATTGGGACCTTTGCTACTTCCGTTACATAGGCTTTTAGTAGATCAAGAATTGTTAGGTTAGCTATTTCACTTTGGCCATCCGTTTGAGGGTGATATGCCAAAGAAAAGTTAGCCTTGTCCCTAAATTCTCAAAGAGACCCTTCCAAAAATTATTGGTCATTCTAGGATCTCTATCCGACACTATGGACATTGGCAAGCCATGGTACTTGAAGATTTGTGATATGAAGAGGGTTTCCATTCGATGGGCTTTGATAGTCTTTTTGACAGGTATAAAATGAGCTTGTTTGCTGAACCTATCTACTATTGTCCATATTTGCGTATTCCCATGGATAGACTTAGGCAATCCAAAGATAAAATCCATGTATATGCTCTCTCGTGGTGAATTAGGGATCGGCAAAGGTTGAAGCAATCCAGGTTGCTTCTTTCTATCAAGCTTTGTCTTTTGGCATACCACACATTTAGAGACATACTCTTGTATGTTTGCTTTCATGTCACGCCAATAGAAATATGTTTCCATCCCTTTTAGGGTAGACTAAATCCCTCTATGCCCCGCATAAGGAGGAGCATGAGATTCATACATTACTTTCTCACGTAGTGAGTTAGTAACGCATAGTCTATTGCCATAGAGAAGATAACCATCTTGTAAGGTAAATGGCTCCTCTTTCTTCCCTAGTGCTAGGTCTGAAATCACATCTCTAAATCCGGGATCAATAGCATACTCATATATCATAGAAGATAGATCATTGTGAGTTGCTATGGAAACCACATGTACTCTCGGTCATCTTGAGAGTGCATCGGCTACTTGATTATGCTTGCCAGCAATGTGAGCAATATGAAAATGAAATTGCAAAAGGAAATTTGCCCACCTCATTTGTTTGTCAGAGAGCTTGGTCTGCGTCATGGAGTACTTAAGGCTTTGGTGGTCGTCTGCGGAATGAAAGGAGTCCCCAATAAATAGTGCTTCCACGAGTCTAAGGCATGTAGAACTGCGAGGAGTTCCTTTTCGTATATGCCTAGACCTTGCTCAACAGGGTCGAGCCTTCGAATTTCATAGGCTATGGCGTGCCCGAGGCAATCACCACAAGCGTCACATTCGACCTCAAATGGCTTTGAGAGATCCGGCAATGTAAAGCACAATTTGAGAGATAAGCTTTTCTTTAAGCTTTTCAAAAGCATTGTTCTCCTTGGCAGACCATGTATACCTAAAGTTTTTCTTTGTTGGGTCATGTAATGGTCCCGCGATTTGTGAGAACTTTCCTATGAAGCATCTATAGTATGAAACAATACCTATAAATCTTCTTAGTTCATGTAGATTCCTTGGATTAGGCCATCCTTTTATTACCTCTAGCTTTTATGGATCCATTTGGATGCCATCTTGAGAGATAATGTGACCTAAATACTAAATCTCTTGTAAGAAAAACTCACTTTTCTTTCGATTAATATAAAGTTTATTCTCTTGTAAGACTTGAAATATTACCTGGAGGTGTTGCTTGTGTTCGTCTAGTGAATTAGAGTAGATGATTATATCATCAAAGAACACTCCAGTAAAAGTTTGGTGAGGCCTGAATAGCTTCTCTGTCAAGCTAGTGCACAATGCGGTCTTTACAATGTCTTGATCAACTATCCTTATTTGATGGTAGCCACTTTTCAGATCAATCCTATTGAAGTAGGTCGATCCTTGCAGCTTATCAAATAGGTCTTCTACCCGTGGAACGGGAAACCTATTCTTGATAGCGATCCTATTTAGTGCTCTATAGTCGACACACCTACGATATGTGCCGTCTTTCTTTTGCACTAATAACATGGGTGAACAAAATGGAGATGAGCTAGGCCTAACCATGCCCTTCTCAACTAACTCATGCACTTGCCGCATAATCTCCTCTTGTTGAGCTTGAGAAACTCTATAAGGAGGTTTATTAGGAGGTGAACTTCTTGGAAGAAATTCAATTGCATGGTCATCATCGCCTCGTTTAGGAGGTAGTTCACAAGGGATGTCGTCAATAAAAACATCTTGAAATCTCTTGAGAAAATTGGATAACTCTAATTCCTTGTGATTGTTTATATTTTCTTTTGCTAAAGCATTAGGTTTATTTTGAGAATCCTTAACAAAATTCATGTACACAAAAATAGAGCTCTTTATTGACTTATTGAAAGCATGTACAATGGGTATGGTGTTACCCAACTCCTTCGCATCTATGTACACATCTTTTTCCCTGAACCTAAAGTAGATTTGCCTTTCAGGGAATTTAACATTGGCAGCCATGCAATCAAACCACGGTTCCCCTAGGATTACATCCTCGTGCTTAAGAGGAGAGATAAAGAAGTCCTCCTTGTCCACATAGCTTTGGACATGGAGCCTCAATTTCCCAATTAAGGTAGTGACTGAGTCTTCTTGCCCCCTTGTAAGCACCATCGGCGGGTAGGACATCTCCCATCTCATAGGCTTGGATGCCTAGCTTGGTGGCCAATTCTATGGATATGAAATTGTGAGTTTCTAACCAGGGTCAAAGAGAATAAAAGCATCATGTTCTCTTACCTTTTCCCAAACATAGCATAGAGGAGATCCTTCGTGGTGAGCATCCTCTTCTTGGATTTTGACCAAGGTAGCTCTAGGAGGCTCATTTCGTGTATTCTTGTGGGGACAAGCACGATAAGCATGCATGTGCTCCCCGCACTTGAAACAGCGATTATCTTTACGATAACGCTCAAGCTCTTCAGGAGAGAGTTTCTTTCTGCCTTTATAAACTCCCTTCTCCTTAGCTTTGTTGCTGTTGGTGTTGCCTTTGAGAGACTTTTGGACATTGTCCTTCCCCTTGGGCTTGTTATTACGGTCCTTGTTCTCCGTGGACTTAAGATTTCTCTTAGCCCCTTGTTGGAAATTGATTCGTGAAGCCACCATGGTATGGTGTATGACCGCAAATATGGTGCGTGGCCTTTGGGAGTTAACATACTTTGTTATATCTTCAGTTAGACCTGTACAAAATTGTTGTTTTTGCTCTCCAAAATCCATCTTTTCGAAGACAGTGGCTTTAAGATGTAAGTCTCAAAACTTGTCTACATATTTAACAATAGATTCGTAGGGAGAGAGCTTCAAGCTTCTCCATCCAGTGAGTACTTTGTCTTTGGCATCAGTAGCCAAAAATTGCTTCATGATGGAAGCTCTTAAAGCTTTCCATGTTCGTGGAGCTTTATTGTTTGCCCGTAGGCTAGACCACCATTGTCTGGTGGACTTTGAAAATGCATAGCTACATGGTGTAGCTTAGAGGACTCCATGAAACCCTCATCTCCAAACGCCACATTGAATTGTTGGATGAAGGCCAAGACTTTGTCCGTAGCACCAAAGGTGCCATCATACGTAAGGAAAGAGATATTCTTTCCTCCCTCTTTGAACTTTTTGAGCTTGGAAGACCTCTTCCACGTGGCATAGGATTTCCTAAGGCCTCTTCTTTTTGGTGGTTCGAAAGCTGCACCATCACTTTCTTCAAAAGAGGAAGAATTTGAGGAGGATGGAGAAGAGGGTGACCTCTTTCTCGCCTTTTTCTTCCCTTGTTCCTCCTTGTTTCCACCATCAATTTCTTCATAAGAGGAAGAGGATGAAGAAGATTGAGAAGAGGGTGACCTCTTTCTAGCCTTTTTCTTCTCTTGTTTTCTGTCGTCCCTCTTTGAATTATGGTGAGGAGAAGTGTGCGATGGTTTTCTCAGTTTAGCGGGTGTTGGAGAGCATTTCGCCCGTCGTCTTCGTGGAGCCATCTCCGTCAAGGTGGCAGGAGAGTCATTTATTTCTTGTTGTTTCGGTGGGGGCTCTACCATTGAAACTTGAGTTCTCCTTTGGGAAGGAGATGCATCGTCAAGTAGTAGATTTTTGAGCCCTTCGTGCGTGGTTGGAATTTTGAGCCAACCACCCACATTTTAACTACACAACATTGAAGAAATTCAAAAGCCAAACATGTGAGACTCTATAAAGAATCTGACAAAAGACTTCTATTACAATGTAGGTGAGAAGTACAAGCCTATACAATAGCCAAATACATAGCTATAAGAAGCTAAAGCTTCTTATATGCTCAAGATTTGGGGGGTCCTTTTTGTCTTTTTTGGGGGTTGCCAGACTTTGCAAAAGAGATAGTGATAGAAGCTCTCAAAGTGCCAACAGAAGGAATGACCATGAGGGCAACCAATAGAAAGACGACAAGAACCTTCACCAAGGAAACCGCCACTGCAACATTTGTATGCTCTCGTACGACGACAATTTTACTGGCCAGGTATACATGGCTTTGTTCAAGCTTATGTCCTGCATTGCCGAAAATGCCAAGTTAACAAAGCAGGGCGCCTGAAAGCAGGAGGACTCTTACATCCTTTGGAGATTCCCAATGGAAAATGGGAAAGTATCTCTATAGACTTTATTATGGGTTTACCAACCATTGTACGAGGTCATGACTCGGTATGGGTGGTAGTAGACCGGTTGACTAAAGTATGTAAGTTCATTCCAACCAAATCAACGGTTAAGACACCAGAACTAGCCAAGTTATTTGTGGACAATCTATACAAGTTGTATGGTTTGCCAAGTAACATTGTCAGTGATCGTGATCCCAAGTTTAACAGTCACTTTTGGAGGGTTGTGTTTAAACGATTGGGTACACAACTCAACCTCAGTATAGCCGATCATCCAGAAATAGATGGTCAGAATGAACGAGTTAATCAAGTGCTAGAGGATATGATAAGAGCATACGCCAGCAAAAAACAGTCAGACTGGGAAGAATACTTACCTATTCTCGAGTTTGCCTACAACAATTCTAAGCATGTCACGACTGGATTTAGTCCTTTCATGCTCATGTATGGGTTTCAACCTAGGTCACTTGTTACGGTGGGGTTGGCAATCGAAAAGCTCCAACAGGTTAAGAATTTTCTCCAAGACCACATGGATATGCTGAAACTCGCTCGTCAGAATGTCTGACAAGCGCAGGATTGGTATAAGAAGTATGCTTATGAGAAACGTCGGCAAGTTACCTTCGAGGAAGGGGGGGAAGTATTCTTACGTGTGCCAAAACATTCAAAAAGTCTAAAAACTGGGCCAACACCTAAATTATCTCCCCGATATTGTGGGCCTGTCAAAATACTCAAGCGAGTAGGTGATCGTGCCTACAAATTACTGCTACCTACACATTCTCGTATTCATCCGGTGTTTCATGTAAGCCGTTTACGTAAGCGATTACATGGGGATGACAATGTCATTGACCAACAGATTTTGGTTGATTTCGTTGAACCTCCTACCTTACCGCATGAACCTGAACGTGTTCTCGATTATCATGAGTTACGAATACGTCATGTACGTCAACAAGCCTTAATCAAGTGGAAAGATCGACCTGAGGAAGGTGCCACTTCTTGGGAAAACATTAGTGTTCTTAAGAATAAGTTTTCCACTTTTGTTTTTGAGGAAGAAAACTCTTCTTTAAGGGGGGAGTAATGTCAGGACAACGGCAAGGCTAGACTAAACAAGGGCAAGGCCAAGCTAGGCAGTGTGGAAAGGGAGTCCAACTAGGGCAAAGGGCTAGGAGCCATGCTATATAGTGGGTGGTTGGGAGGTGGACTCCTAGGTTCTAGTTCCCCTATCTAACAGTATGGTTTCTTAATTCATGATGAGATTTCTAGCCAGGGCTATCATAGCAAGATTCCATGCTTGGCGGTGCTTTAATATATATGCATGCCAAATGTGGTGCTGTCACGATAGCAAGAGAAGTTTTTGATGGGAATCCTTTCTAGGTTGTCATCTCTTGGAGTGAGTGGATTGCAGGATATGGTCAACCTGGTCATGGGAATGAAGCTATGGCCTACTTTTACCAAATGTGAAGGAAAGGCCTGTCTCTAATTGCAATCACCTATGCTTTGCCTATCTCTAATCGCAATCACCTATGCTTCCACCTCAAAGGCGTGTGGCCCATGCTAGGCTTGGTGAAAAGGACCAAGTTGTTGCTCTTTATCATGAGATGCTCAACTCAGGAGTATTGACAAATTGTCCTTTATATGTAGCAGGTTTTAAAGCACGCTCTACTGCTGGAATCCCTTTAGAGACTGGCATGCAGATGCATGCTCATACTGTCATGAATGGTTTTGAGTTAGATGGTTTTTTTTTGTGGTACTCTGGTTGACATGTATCTAAAGGCTCAAAAGCTTGATGTTGCCCAAGTACTCTTTAATAGATTTCCACACAGAAATGTTGTAACATGGACTTCATTGATCACATTATATGCACATCATGGTCAAGAAAATGATGAACTTCATTGTGCAAAGCAAATGGAGTTGGGGGTTCGTCAATCAAATGAAGTCACCTTTGTTGTGCTTGTCAAAGCGTGCTCTGACATTGCAGCTGAAGAGTAGGGCAAATGGGTACATGACCAAGTCATTGAAAGGGGTCTAAATATTGACGCATTTATTGGCATCTCCCTTGTTAGCATGTGTGCCAAGTGTGGCAACATGGAGGGGGCTCGTGTAGTATTTGATAGACCGCCTTACAAAGATTGTGTGTCATGGAGTTCTTTGATTGTTGGTTATGCACACAATAGATAGGGTGAAGAGCCTCTTCATTTGTTTGAACGGATGGTTCAAAAAGGAATAGGGTTACATTTGTTCCTCTAATAAATGCTTGTACCAGCATCATTGCTTCCTATCCAGAGTGTGGACTTTTGGAATGCACTGATTGCAAGATCCCCCCCCCCCCCCCAAGGGGCAAGGCCAAAAAGATCTAGTCTATTTTCTGCAGATGCAAACCAAGGGCCTCTCTCCAGATGTAGTCACCTATATGCATGCATCTTGAAGGCGTGTGGCTCTATGTAAGATGCCGATATGATAATCTACAATTATATTGCTAATCAAAGGCTATTGAAAAAAGATGTCCTGTTTGGCACTACCTTGGTCGATATGTATGACAAATGTGGTGTGCTTGAGAAAGCACAAAGAGTGCTTGAGGAGCTTTCTCTTTGGAATGTTGTCTCTTGGAATGCACTGATTGTGGTGCTTAGGTCTATATATATGCAAAATGTGGTGCCATCACAATAGCTTCTGATGGGGATCCTCTCTAGGCTGTCATCTCTTAGAGTGAGTGGATTGTAGGATATGGTCAACTTGGTCATGGCAAGGAAACTTTGGGATGTTTAACCAGATGCAACAGGAAGGCTTGTCCCTAGTTGCACTCACCTATGCTTCCACCTCAAAGGCTTGTGGCCTTATACGAGATCTTCAAACACAATTCATTTTATCAATTTTCAATTAACAAAATCCAGGGAACAAGTAATATTTGGAACACAAGTTAAGCATAGACAAGTAGATCATGATGGGGAGTTAAAAGGAATGAGTTTTACTTATTTGACCGAACTGATTGTAGAATATAACCAATCTGGCTGTGGCAAGAAAGCTCTAGGCTGTTTTACAAGATGCAAAGGGAAGGCATGTCTCTAATTGCAATCACCTATGCTTCCAACTTGAAGGCTTGTGGCCTTATATGAGATCATCAAACACAATTTATTTTCTCAAATTTCAATTAGCAAAATCCAAAGACCAAGCAATATTCAGAACACAAGTCAAGCATAGACAAGCAGACCATGATGAGGGGTTAATGGCAATGGGTTTTTCTTTTCAAACCGGACTTATTGCAAGATATACCCATGGCAAGAAAGTTGCAGGTTGTTTTTACCAGATGCGAAGCGAAGGCCTCTCTCTAATGGGTGAAATCATTGCAGGATGTGTGAACTCATTGCATTCATTGATTCTAAGAGGAAACAATCCGGAGAGGAAGCTCCTCAAACACTTTTTGTGCTTTCTCAAGCACACCAAATTTGGCATACATATCGACCAAGACAATGCCAAGCACGACATCTTTTTTCAACAGCCTCTGTCACTTCTTTTGTTGCACACATCCTGCAACTAGTCCTACTACTGTTGTGTGTTTCTCACGACCAATCCGTTCCAATGCTTTGCATCTGCTGGAAACAACCTAGAGCTGTGTGGCCCTACTCTTGTTGTGCACATCCCCCAATTATCAATGCATTCCACAAGGCAACATGAAGCTCCTCAAGCACTTTTTGTACTTTCTCAAGCACACCACATTTGGGATACATATCGACCAAGACAGTGCCAAACACAACATCTATTTTCAAAGGCCTCTAGTGCTTCTCTTGTATAAGGCCACTAGGCTTCAAGGTGCAAGCATATACATTTAGACTAAATTTGGAGAGATGCATCCAGTCAAAACAACCTAGAGCTTTTTGGCCCTACTCTTGTCGCGCGTATCCCTTAATCAATACATTCCAAGAGGCGCGACATTGCAGATAAGAAGCTCCTAAAGCACTTTTTGTGCTTTCTCAAGTGCACCACATTTGGCATACATATCGACTAAGACAGTGCCAAGCACAACAGCTTTTTTCAACACCCTCTGACTAATACTGTGATTGTGAATTTTTGTGAGGATATCAGCATCTTGTGTAGAGCCACATGCCTTCAAGATGCATGCATAGGCGGTTGCATTTGGTGATCATGTGTCATGGGGTGCCTTCCCGGTTATGCACACAATAGACAGGGTGAGGAGGCTCTTTAGCTGTTTGAAGGGGTGGTGCATAGAGGAATAGAGCAAGAAAGGGTTACACTCATTTCTCTGATAAAGGCTTCTACTAGCATCATTGCTTTAAAACACGGAGAATCAATTCATGCATAGGTAATTGACAAGGAGCATGAATTACACAAGAAGGTCAGTTTTATCACATGCATTTTTGCTTATTGATTTGTCTGCTCTAGATCGACATGCAATGTTGTAGTTGAAATGATGCATGCTTCCCTTGTAGTTCCGTGCCAGCCAATGGAAGTGGTCGAGAGTTGTTTCCACTCCTTCTTGACCCTAATAATAGCTTGGATCACCCATGGCTCCTTAATGAGCTTCAGAGCTGTATAGATGAGCATAGCCACTCATCTAGAGAAGCACTCCAAAAGTTCATATTACAAAATGATCTCGCAAAAAATATTACATTGGAAAATTCCTTGATTCATATGCATGTATCCTTTGGGAATCTTGCCCAAGCTAATCAAATTTTAAAAAATTTAGGAAAACCTATTGCTTCTACCTAGGGTGCCATTATTTCAACCCATGCCAGGCTTGACGAAAAGCACCAAGTTGTTGCTCTTTATCATGAGATGCTCAACTCAAGATTAGTAGTAGATGGTTCTTTATATTTAACATGTCTTAACGCATGCTATACTATCGGAATTCCTTTAAAGATTGTGATGCAGGTGCATGCTCATATTGTCATGAATGGACTTGAGTCAAATGGTTTTGTTGGCGGTACGCTGGTTGACATGTATCTGAAGGCCCAAAATCTTGATGTTGCCCAAGTGCTCTTTAGTATATTGCCACAAAAAAATGTTATAGCATAGACTACACTAATCATAGGGTGCACACATCGTGGTCAAGTAGAGGAAGCACTTCATTGTGCAAAGCAAATGGAGTGGGAGGGTTGTCAATTGAACGAATTCACCTTCATTGTGCATCTCAAAGAATACTCAAGAGTTGCAACTGAACACCAGGGAAAATGGGAACATGAACAAGTTATTGGAAGGGGCCTAGATATCAAACCATTTGTTGGCAGCTCCCTTGTTGACATGCATGGCAAGTGCGACAACATGGAGGAGGCTCGTGCCGTATTTGATAGACTGCCTTGCAAAGATCGTGTGTCATGGAGTGCCTTGATTGCCGATTATGCACACAATAGATAGGGTGAGGAGTTTCTTCATCTGTTTGTAGGGATGGTGCATAGAGGAATAGAGCCAGATAGGGCTACATTCGTTTCTTCAATAAAGGCTTGTACTAGCATTGTTGCTTTAAAACACGGAGAATCTATTCATGCATAAGTAATCAACGATGCGAATGAATCAGATTTTCATATGGAGAACACACTTATAAATATGTACGCAAGTTGTGAGAGTCTAGAGGATGCTCACATGTTATTGCAATGGTTGTTAGTAAGAAATGTTGTTACTTGGAGTGCGCCAATTGCTGGCTATGCTCAATAGAGCAACTTCTCCTTAGCTTCTTGTTATTTTCAGAGCATGCTAGATTCAGAGCTCAAGCCAAATGATGTGACTTCCACTAGAGGTTTCTCCGCTTGCAGTCATGCAAGCGAGGTTGAGGAGGCATGCTGACATTTCAAGTCCATACGGCATGACCATAACTTAGAACCTACCCTAGAGCAGCATAATTCTATGGTGAATTTCCTTGGTAGAGCAGTACTTTTAAAGGAGGTAGAGGATCTAATTGAAAGTATACTATTTTTATGGATATTATTGGATGAACCTCCTTTCTTGGCTCTTGTAATATACATAACGATGTGACATTAGGAGAACGCTGTTTCGATTGGGTGCTTGATAAAAGCGGTTGTGCAACTGCTGCATCTATGCCAGTGCAAGTATGGAAAAGGATGCATCAAGAATACAAGACATGACAAGGTTGTTGAGAACTAGGTACATTCCTTCCTCATTGGAGATGACAGACATCCACGACCAGATGATGTCTAAGCTAAACTTAAATCCCTAAATGCAGCCAAGAGAGGGACTGAGTATCAACGTTCCAGTACCATAGTTGCTAAAGGCAAAGGAGATTATAGTTGTGGGCATTCAAAGAAACTAGCCATAGCCTTTGGACTCATAAGCACTCCTCAAGGCACAACCATCCGGGCATGCAAAAACTTGAGGCATGTCCTAATTGCCATACATAAGCAAAGTTCATTTCCAAGGTGGAAATCATAATATCGAATTCCTACAAGGTCCACCATTTTAGGGATGGATTGTGTTCTTGCAATGGTTCTTGATTAATTTGTGGATAATAGGTGCGAAGACTCCACCCAAAGCTTCCTCAAATGATGCCACAAAATTTATGTGAACGGTATATCACCACTGAGATGAAGATTTCCTGACTATCCTTTCCATGGGAGACATTTTAAATCAATAAGTGAGGTGAGGATTTCTCTTCAGATAAAGTCTCTTGCATTGTTAAGGGAACGTGTCTCTCTAAACACTTTCTCCAGTTCGGTTAGCTCTTTGAAATTATGTGGTCTTACACAACGTCTTCAACGAATGAGAATACACAATGAGATTGCAAGATATACCAATAGGAGCAGACAAGCATCATGTCGACAAACTCATTCAATAAGATTTAGCCAACATCACTGTGTTCGTTACAGTAATCAAAAAATGAATTTTGAACCAAAAGGGTATGTAAAATACTTTGAATTCTATACTCATTACTACGCAGTGAAATGAACGTACTGAAAATTGCACGCTGCCATGGGAATGGCACAATCTCTCGTATTATAAAAATTGGGGAGAATTGTGAAAATTCCCCTATGCAAGGAGACTTGCATGTTTCAAACATAAAAAAGAAACAACATCTAAAAGTGAACATATTTCAAATGATTCATATCATCACTTTATATAAAATTTAACCCTTCTTATGGTTCTTTTGTGAGGTAAACGACTCAAAATTGACGTATCACGATCAAAATACACTTGAGACGTTACCAATCAAGAAACAAGAAAACTTGCTTTGGTGAAAGGTATCAAGTTCTCTCTCTCTCTCTCTCTCTCTCTCTCTCTCTCTCTCTCTCTCTCTCTCTCTCCATTTTCTTCTCGAGAGATATATACTCTTGATGAATCTTCAAATGACACAACCATACTTACACAAATGACAAGACTGCTCACAATAAAGAATCGAAAAATTAATACAATCTAAAAGCTAATGACATATTTAGACATATCAAAATTGGGACATGAAGATCATGGTGGTGTAAACATAAGAACATGTCAACTTAAGGTAATAGGATTTGTGAAAAACAAAGCACAAGCTCTCTCTCTCTCTCTCCCTCCCTCCGTGCTTTTCTCTTTTAGGTTCTTGTTTTCTCTTACCCTCTAACTCACTTCACTTAGTTTTCTCCGGTGAGGGAGCTACATACTGGTAGGACTCGCTATTTATTCATTACTTCTGAAGATTCCTCCTGAGGCATAGGCCAGAGTCGTCAGACCTTGATATTTGCTATCCTTCAAAAACTTAGATTCAGATTTCGAACTCGACCCGACAGGCAACGTACTCCACGATTCAGCAAGCTAACCAATCCAGCTTGACTGCTGTATGCACATCCCAGCGCCATTGTTCAAATAGGTGGAAACATTTCCTATCTTCAGCCTGTGCTCTCTAGCCTTCGGCTGGTTTTCCCCTCTCTCGCGGCCCTCGCCTTCCCTTCCCCTGGACTCTCTGGCCTTCGGCTGCTTTCCCCCTTCCTCGTTGGTCACCACCTACACCTTCTTCCTACTTCCGCTTCTGCTCAGATTCGGTCTCGTTTTCCTTTTCCAAAATTCGTAGGACATACTCTTGAATCAAGTCCCCAAAAACTGTTAAGGCATACAAAAATCAAAGGGTATTTCGATAGCTTCAAAAGCGCAGAAACGAAACACACATATGATGCGCATTTCCGAACCTTGATCGTCCATGGCCCGACAAGCAGGCGTTTACGATGATGACGAAGAAGCATGGGACTTAGCTGACGAGGACGTACAAGAGGGGGTCTCTTCCTCTCAGGAGCTCGACAGAGAGTGGAGCTCTCGCCACACCCACTTTCACACAGTATTGTTACTACTCTCTTTCGCTGTTGCGTTTGTCGCTCTCTGTTTTTCCATGGTTGCACTTACACAATATGAAATAGCTTGGCTACAGAGATGGAATAGAAGAGGGAAAAAAAACCTCCGTTCAGCAAGGGTTTGATGCAGGATACTCGCAGGGAGTCAAAGCAGGCCTTAATTGCGGTCTGGCAAGGGGTTGGGCTGGGTACTCTCTTTCTCTCTCTCTCTCTCTCTCTCGCGCGCGCGCATCTACAAACATCCACACGCACAAATGAGCTTAATGTAAACTCTTTCTTGTCCTTGCAGTGCATTTATCGCTCTTCCTCCTTCAATGCAAAGCCTGTTGCTTGACGACACTCAGAGAAAGCAAGTGGATGAAGTGCACACGGCTTTATCATGCATTTCATCCGATAAAGCTGCATTGCTTTACTACGACAAAATGCAGGGGGACATGAAAGCTTCAGACTCAAAAGCTGACTCATCCACCACCGTGGAGACTCTCCAGCTGAAGCTGCAATCCGTCTTGCAGTCACTCCCTGATGGTTCAATATGCAACCGAGAGAGTCCATCTCATTCTTTGGTCTCTATTGTAAGCAAATGACCAGTGTATTACGATGTAAAGGCATGTTACTGCCTTGAAGGTTTGTTGTATGTGCATGTTGATACATGCGTGTGTGTAAGAGATTATTGGTAAGCTCTATGTTCCCATTTTGGTCATGTAGCTAGCTCTGAGTTTGCAGACTTTAATGCCAAGACAAACGCAGATTTGAAAACTTGTAGCAGGTTTTACAAATTGTCATTCAGTTTGCTCCCTTTGAAGGTTCTAATCAATTTTGAAATTGCATTGTTTATAAGTGGCAAGGAGTTCCATTGCAAGCATTCACAACAGCCATTTGAACCAATGCTTTTGACCTATCTCTAATCAAGAGCTCTCCTCTCCTTGGCAACTAGCTCAAAGCTTTTAAAGCGAGCGAGCTTGATTTGTATTTTATGTTGAGGGAATGAAGAACTTCTCTCTTTATTCCCTCTCTTTTATTCTCTATTTGACTATAAGATCACTTTCTTCTCTCTTTCTTCCCTCTCTTCTGTTCTCTATATGACAATAAGATCATTTTTGAATAATACTCACTATTTTTGTTGCACGTATTTCTTGATGCATAGTAGTGTTAAGCTTGGCAAGGTCATCCTTCGGCCAATCGCAAGAAAGAGCTACATATTGAGTGTGTGTTTTCATTAAGGGCGAGCTTGACGATTTTGCAATACAAAGCATGAAAATCTCTGCAAGGGATTGCAAATTTCTCTCTCTTGCATGTCCAATTGAACTTTTGATTTTTTCATTTCATCAAGGCACTTTCCCTTATGTACTTGGTCCTTGACCAACCACTTAGATTTGCTAACACATTATATGAACAAGCATGTTTGTCTAATTTGCTTGGGGCATCCAAATCTAATACAATGGTATCAAAGCTCATACGATTCTTTTTCTACGAAGGTTCGATCCCTTTTCTCGCAACACACATGAATTCGGGCAATATTTTCTTGCAACACACATGAATTCGGGCAATGAATTTTGCAGGGAGAAAACTGCTGCACCCTCTCGTACGGGTGATGAAACCAATGAAGATTCTATCGGGAGCTGACCTCCTTCCGAGGAATTGGGGGAAGAGCATGGTCCACTCCCGCCAATAGATTTTGACAGAATGGGGTTCCAACATCAACTAGACGTTGACACCTGTACTAGACAAATAATATAATACTCCAAATATCTTTAGTACGTGAAGTACTTGAAGAATTGTCCACTTTGACGAGGTACACTCCCGATGGTGTGTTGCCGCCATCCATTCGCCTCTCAAGTCGGCCTTGAACCCGAAAGCCAAACCAGGTGCAATTAGGTAAAAGATGTACTCGGAAGATGAAATTGACCATGTTGTAGAGCAAAAAGTGAACACTTGATGAAGACCAAGAAGAAGTTGCGGAGAAAGAGTCCAATAGCAGACTATCCTGACTATTTTGGTTGGTAGACTTCGTCTGAGAGAGCCAATAAACCCAAGAAACGTGTTTGCTTTGAGGATAATCCCGGTTCACCATCGTCCTCTTCTGACAGCTCGAAGAGTTCCTCATTCTCTAACTTTAGTGAGGGGGACAGGAAGGATCGGAAGTAGAGAAAGACTCAAAAGAGAAGAAAGGTAAAAAGAAAGCCAAGAAGAGCAGATACCGCAAGAAGTTGTGGAAGCATTCAGACAATTCCACTCAGGACACATGGTCCTTTGACAATTATGACTCCGATGAGTCGATGTACAGGACGAAGAGAAGACATTTGTACCGTGCAAACCAATATGACCATCGTGAGGACAAGGACAAAAAGACCAAGAATTTCAAGTAGAGTGGGCAAGCCTAAAGTTTAATATGTTTTTAGGCTTCAGAAATACTCATAAAGTCCTAGCCTTCATTCAGTAGTTTGACATCGTCTTTCTGAGAGGTCATTACTTAGAACACTCCAAGATACCGGTGTCCTACGTGAGAGGTAATGCCCAAACATGGTGGTCTACCCTACTCCACCCTACTGTTGCGCAAGGAAGCACCTACCAAGTGGTTGAAGTTCAAACGCGTCTTCACTTCCTCATGGCTTATAGTGGAATATGAAGAGGATGTCATCATAGCCTGGAATCATCTGAGGATAACGAAGGACGACACCTTAGACACTTATTGCCAGGGATTTTGGGATACTTTTCTACCAATATTTTCCTTAAAGAATACCTTCAAGCAACAACTTGAGCGGTTTTGTTGCGGCTTACCCAAAGAGATGCAGAGCTTCTATCTACAATAAAAATTGACTCTATCTAGAGACTTATGGGTCATGCCAAGGAGGGTTTTAACTTTTGGTATGCATACTGACACACTAACATACCCTACAGACAGATCGGTGATTGTGAAAACTGGGCAAGAATCGTTCAACAATAACAAAAAGAAGGGGAAACAACAAAGAAAATTAACCGACTCAAAATATTTAGTCGAGCAGTGTGCAAAATACTACAAAGAGGGCAAATGTTACGGTTGTGGAGAACATGTTCACATTCTTGCGAAGTGTCCTAACAAAGCACCAAAGGAGCAGACCGAGGACACACTCGAGACACCTAAGGTGGTAGACAAGCATGGAAAGAAAGGAAAGTGTCATAAAGTGATGACGTGGTTGCCAAAAACCCTAATTCAGCTGAAACCTCAACCCTAAAACCAAAAACCCTAATTCTGTTGAAACCCCCTAACCCTAAAATCAAAAACCCTAATTCTACAAAAACCCTAACCCTAAAATCAAAAACCCTAATTTTGCCCTAAACCTAACCCTCACCCTAACCCTAACCCTAATCCTAACCCTGATTTGCTGACGTGGTGGGTTGACGCGTGGCTTGCTGTACGGACATCAACGTGATTTACGGAAAGCTGGGCAGCTTTTTGGCGTTGCTTTTTCTACGCAAATTGCTGAGAAAGAGAGAGAGAACCCTCTTTGCTTTATTTTAGCAAGAGAGAGAGAGAGAAAGAGAAAGCCTCTCTGCTTTATTTATTAAAAGAAAGAGAGAGGAAGAACTTTTGCTTTATTTTCAAAGCTTGTACTTGAAGCTTTTGATTTCAGCTTTTGGGGCTCTGCTTTTAGCAACCCTTGTAACTATAAATATGTGAGCAGGCCTCTCACAACTCAGAGCATCTGGACGTAGAGTCTGAGTGTGAGCGCCTGCCCGTACTCTTATACTTTAACCACAGATTAATACAAAAAGAAATACCGAAAGGGGCGCCAATCTTTGGGGCCAATATCTCTAGGCACAGAACTCCGCCGGGCCAGTGTCGAATAAATTGTGAACTGTGAACTGTTTTGAAGTGGTTATTTGGTGCTGTCGCGGTAGATTCTTGACTTGGAGTGTCCAAGTCTGTTACAGTGGTATCAGAGCACGGCCGATTTCTCTTCTACGAGAAATCCAATCCGAATTTTTTTTCCGCGGCACCTATGGCTTCAGGCAAAGATCAGTCGACTCCCTCTGCATCCGTAGATGCGGGAAGGGATCACAACGAAGATTCAGGCGAAGAGTATGGCCCGCCTCGCTCTACTCAGGCGAAGCGTCGAGAGATGAAGCGTCGTCAATTGATCGGCGATGCAACAAAGATGATGCTCAATTTTGCGAAGGACCCAAAATTTTCAAAATATATGAGCGAGACTTCTTTCCAGGAGGTGCATGCGCAGTGGCAGAAAACCACACCACCCCCCCAAAACCCGCTCTCAAGAAACCTTCTGCTTACAAGAAATATACAGAGAAGGAATTAGAAGAGGTGGTTGATGCACGAATTGCTCAACTTTTTGACGCGCAAAACAAAGCTAAAAAGCACGGCAAAAAGCAGAAGAAAGGCACTGACTTCTCGGGTTATTTGGGTCGTCAATCGACTTTTGAAAAGGCAAAGAAACAGAAGAAGTGTGTTCGATTTGAGGAAGTACCCACTCTTCTTCTTCTTCTTCTGACAGTTCTTCTAGCTCATCTGACTCGAGGGAAGAAGACCGAAAAGGCAAAAAGCGAAGCAAAAAGCAATGCTTCAAAAAGGGCAAGAAAAAGACAAAGAAGTCTAAATCTCGCCCCGTGAGTGACAGTTCTACTAAGGACTCGTCTACAGACAATTCAGACAATTCACACTCTGGTGACAACAACTTTTATGCAAAGAAGAAGAATTTTTACAAAGCCAACGAGTATGACTTTTTGGAAGACAAAAGCAAGAAAGTTTGAGAGTTTAAAGAAGGTGGACAGTCAATTAAATTTGACACGTTTTGTCTTTTGTCTTTTGTACAGCAGTTTGACATCGCTTCGAATTTAATTGATTGTCCACCTTCTTTGTCTTTTGTCTTTTATATAGCAGTTTGACATCGCTTTCGCGGAAGGGCGTTACTCAGAGCACTCAAAGATTCGGAGAGTTGCGTCTTACTTTAAGGGGAATGCTCGAACTTGGTGGTCCACGCTTCTATTAAGAAAGATTGCGTGAGTTAAATGGCTGAAATTCAAGAGTCTTTTTATTTCTTCTTGGCCGACTCCAGAGTATGAACGCGATATATGAACTGCTTGGAACCATCTTCGGATGACCAAGAAGGATACAGTGGATACTTATTGCGAGAGATTCTGGAGCTCTTTTCTACCTGCCTCTTCATTTAAGAAGATCTCGTTCAAGGAGCAGATTGAACAGAGATCCGAGATCACTGCTTAGAACAGAAGTCAGCTTCCATTCAGGAGTTGATGAGTCATGTGAAACGGGGTTTTGCCATTCACTCTGGCAGTCTGACCTACCCCACCAATGAGATCATGACACAAAGAGCTGAACAAACTTTGACAAATAAAAGTAGAAAGAGAAAGAGCAACTCAGAAAAGAAGGATGCACGACCCAAGCTTACTCCTCAAGAGAGGGCTCTCTACATAAAGGAGGGGAAGTGCTTTGAATGGGGCATATCTCCGCAAAGTGCCCTAACAAGGCATCGAATGAACAGGATGAAGAAAGGCTAGAAAGTTCCAAAGCAGCTGAGAGACGTGGTAGAAAAGGCAGATAAAAAGCAGAACTGGTATGACATTGCGTGGGGGCCTGAACCGAATCAAATGAACGAAAGTACAAGCTTTGTCGCTTTTGGGGGGCAAAGTGAAAGATCAGGAAGCTCTTTTGAAGGAGCCAAGGCCAACTTCTTTTCACTTGGAATTGGCGGCTCGATTTGGAATTACGCCCGATAGGCTGAGGCCACAGGCGGAGGTAGTTCGAGTGGCACCCGCATGGGATGCTGCCATTACACCGAGCATTGGCAAACTTCGTTTGCAATGATAGGGGTGTTTAGGGCACGAGGAGTTTTACATATTTGCCTTGGAAGGTTGTGACGTTCTACTCGAAATCCCTTGATACCGCAACAACAACACCGTGGTTGACTACCGGGCCATGAAAGCGACTTTGACAAATGAAGGGCTCAGAGATTGTACTTGATGAACTTCAATTTCTTTACTCATTTTTTTCTGGGAGAGAACTGAACGATGGATAAAGGTCGAATATGTTTTGACCTGAACAAAAGAACGCCAAGATTTTCTCCACACTCATGCCGATTGCTTTTCAGAGGGCTTGCTGTCACAAAGTGATGACGTGGCGGACAACAAAAACCCTAATTTCTGCCAGAAACCCTAAAATTCCTGCAAACCCTAATTTTTGCCAAAAACCCTAAATTCCGGAAATCGCGGAGGCGGATTATTAAAAAAAAATAAAAAATAAAATAAAATAAAATATTTTTTTTTTTTTTGGAAAATGATGAGCGACGCGAATTTTGCTTTTGCTTTTTTTTTATTAAAAAAAAAAAGAGAAAAGACTCTCTAAGAGAGAGAGAGAACTGATGCTTTTGATTTTAAAAGCTTTTCGGGCTCTGCTTTTGGGCATCCCTTGTAACCTTTAAATTAGTGGTGAGGGCCTCACTTCTCAGAGCATCTGGACGCAGAGTCTGAGAGTGAAACCCTAACCGCTCTCTTGTACTTTGATGATTGATTAATACAAAAAGAAATACCGAAAGGGGCGCCAGTCTTTGGGGCCAATATCTCTAGGCACGGAACTCCGCCGGGCCAGTGCAAATCTATTGTGATCTGTGAATTGTTTTGAAATGGTTATTTGGTGCTGTCGCGGTTGATTCTTGACTTGGAGTGTCCAAGTTTGTTACAGTGGTATCAGAGCACGGCCGATTTCTCTTCTACGGGAAATCCGATCCCCGAATTTTTTTTTCCGCGGCACCTATGGCTTTAGGCAATGATCAGTCGACTCCCTCTGCATCTGGAGATGCGGGCTGGGATCACAACGAAGATTCAGGCAGAGAGTATGGCCCGCCTCGGCCTACTCAGGCGGAGCAAACAGAGATGGAGCGTCGTCAATTGATTGGCGATGCAACAAAGATGATGCTCAATTTTGCCAAGGACCCGAAGATGGTAAAATATATGAACCAGACCTCTTTGAAAGAGGTACAGATGGAGTGGCAGAGAACCACAACACCACTCCCGAAACCCGCTCTCAAGAAACCTTCTACCTCCAAGAAATATACGGAGAAGGAACTGGAGAACGTGGTTAATGCACGGATTGCTCAGCTTTTCGACGTGCAAAAGAAAGGCAAAAAGCACGGCAAAAAGCAGAACAAAGGTACTGACTTCCCGGGATATTTGGGTCGTCAGTCGACATTCGACAAAGCAAAGAAACGGAAGAAGCGTGTTCGATTTGAAGGAGTACCCAGTTCTTCTTCTTCTTCTTCTGACAGTTCTTCTAGCTCCTCGGATTAGAGCGAAGAAGACAGAAAAAAAGCAAAAAGCGAAGCAAGACACAAAGCTTCGGAACGGGCAAGAAAAAGGCAAAGAAGGCTACATCTCGCCCAGAGACTGACAGTTCTACTGAGGACTCGTCTACAGACAGCTCAGATTCCGATGACGGAAAGTTTTATGCGAACAAGAAGAATTTTTACAAAGCCAACCAGTATGACTTTCTCGAAGATAACAGCAAGAAAGTCCGAGAGTTTAAGGAAGGTGGCCACTCGATCAAGTTTGATACTTTTCAGGATACTCAGATGCTTCGAAGGCTTTGTCTTTTATACAACAGTTTGACATCGCTTTCGCGGGAGGACGCTATTCAGAGCACTCCAAGATTCGAAGAGCTGCCTCTTATTTTAAGGGGAATGCTCGCACTTGGTGGTCCACGCTTCTATTAAGCAAGACTGTGCCGGTTACATGGCTGAAATTCAAGAGGCTTTTTATTTCTTCTTGGTTGACTCAAGAGTTTGAGCGAGATATACGAGCTGCTTGGAACCATCTCCGGATGACCAAGAGCGATACAGTGAATTCTTATTGTGAAAGATTCTGGAGCTCTTTTCTACCCGCCTCTTCATTCAAGAAGATCTCGTTCAAGAGAACAAATTGAGCGGTTTACCTTGGGTCTACCTACAGAGATCCGAGATCACTGCTTGGAACAGAAGTCAGCTTCTATTCAGGAGTTGATGAGTCATGCGAAGCGGGGCTTTGCCATTCACTCTGGCAGTCTGACCTACTCCACAGATGAGGCCATGACACAACGAGCCAAACAGACTTCTGGGAATGAAAGTAGAATGAAAAAGAGCAACCCAGAGAAAAAAAAAAGGATGCACGACCCAAGCTTACTCCTGAGGAGAGAGCTCGCTTCATCAGAGAGGGGAAGTGCTTTGGATGCGGGAAACATGGACATATTTCCGCAAAGTGCCCTGATAAGGCACAGAAAGAACAGAATGATAAAGACGACGACAGGTCTGAGAGTTCGAGAGCAGCTGAGGAATGTGGCAGAAAAGGCAGATAGAAAAGCAGAACTGGTACCACATGGCGTGGGACTTGCACTGAATCAAATGAATGAAAGTACAAACTTTGCCGTTTTTTTTTGGGGCAAAGTGAAGGATCAAGAAGCTCTTTTGAAGGAGCCAAGGCCAACTTCTTTTCACTTGGAATTGGCGGCTCGATTTGGAACTACGCCCGACAGACTGATGCCACTGGCGGAGGTAGTTCGACTGGCACCCGGATGGGATGTTGCCATTACACCGAGCATTGGCAAACTTCGTTTGCAATGACAGGGGTGTTCAGGGCACGTGAGTGACGTTCTACTCGGGATCCCTTGGTACCACAAGAACTACGCCGTGGTTGACTACCGGGCCGAGAAAGCGACTTTGATAAATGAAGGGCTTAGAGATTGTACTTGATGAACTTCAGTTTTCTTACTCATTCTTTTGGGAGAACTGAACCATGGATAAAAGTTGAATATGTTTTGACCTGAAGAAAAGAACGCCAAGATTTTTTTTCTCCACGCTCATGCCGATTGCTTTTGAGAGGGCCTGAAGATCATACCATTGATCTGATATCTGGAAGCACACCACCGAATCGGCCACCTTATCGTGTGAGCCGAGTACAGAATGAAAAGATTATGAACTCAGTGAAAGACCTCTTGGAAAAGGGTCTTGTCCAGCTTAGTACTTCACCGTATTGCTCTCCAGTGTTGTTGGTTTTGAAGAAAGACAGATCTTGCAGAATGTGCATCGATTATAGCACTCTCAACGAAATCACCATCAAGAACAGATTTCCGATTCCTAGGATCGATGATATACTCGACAGGTTACAAGGATCCTCGTGCTTTAGCAGGATTGACTTGAAGAGTGGATATCATCAGATCAGGATAGCGCCAGGAGATGTCTACAAGACAGCTTTTCGGACGACTTTTGGGTTATTTGAGTTTTTGGTGATGCCTTTTGGCTTAACCAATGCTCCTGCGACATTTAACCGGATGATGGACAGGATTTTTCGAGAGTACAGGCTATTTGTTGGCACTTTCTTTGACGACATCATTGTTTTCTCGAAGAATGAGGCAGAACACAGAGATGATCTGCTTCAAGTCTTTTAGGCATTACGAGATCACACGCTAGTGATTAATGCAAAGAAAAGTGAATTTTTTTCCTACCATGGATACACTTCTTGGGACACATTGTGTCAGCAGCAGGAGTGCGAATGGACCCGGCCAAGATAGAGAATATCCGTGATTGGCCCGATTTGAGGAATGTCCATGAAGTTAGAAGCTTCTTGGGACTGTGTTCGTACTACAGGCGGTTCATACGAAAGTTTGCAGAGGTTGCTTCCCCTTTGCATATCTTGACACAGAAAGGAGTACCTTTTTCGTGGGGACCCACAGAGGTGACTGCCTTTCAGACATTGAAAGAGAAATTGACTACGGGACCTATTTTGAGTTTGCCGGACTTGCAGAAGTCATTCGAAGTATATTGTGATGCTTGTGGTCGTAGTCTGGGTGCGGTCTTGATGCAAGAAGGCCATGTCATAGCTTACGAGAGCCGTTTGTTCTCTAGGCCGGAGATGACAGCACAGATTTATGAGAAAGAGCTTTTGGCGGTTATCCATGCTCTTACTCAGTGGCGGCATTACCTACTCGGAGCGGATTTTATTGTCTTTACAGACCATCAGAGTTTGCGCTACTTCTTGTCATAGAAGCAGCTTTCGGAAAAGCAGATGCGGTGGGCGAACATCTTGTCATAGTTCCACTTCCAGATTATCCATGTGCAGGGACAGAAGAATGTGGTGGCAGATGCTTTGTCTCGGAAACCGTTGGTTCTGGCTATTTCCGCGATACATCATAGGAGCTTCGAGGATATGGTCGATCAGTGTGCCACAGATACAGATTTTGCAGATATTTTCACACGGATACGGGATGGGGAGACAGTAGCTGGATACTCCCTTCGAGAAGGCTACTTGATGAAAAAGACTATGTTGTGCGTTACACAGCCGTTGAGGGAAAAGGTTATGACTGATTGCCATTGTCCACCTTTTACGGGTCACCGCAGCATTGCTACCACCATGAAAGGGGTAGAGAGAGATTTCTTTTGGCGGAGACTGAAGAAGGATGTGGAAGAGTTTGTGCGCAGTTGCTTGGTATGCTAGAAGGTCAAGTTTGACAGGCATAAGGCACAGGGATTGTTACAGCCTTTACCCATACCCACCCACCCGCCCCTGGGAAAATATTGAAATGGATTTCATTTTTTTTAATCTCCCGAGAATACAGAATGATCACGATGATTTTCCGATTACATGGCACGCCTGAGACGATTGTCTCCGACAGAGACCCCAGATTTATGAGTTTGTTTTGGAAGGCAATTTGGGAGAACATTGGGACGCGGTTGCAATTCTCGTCATCGTTCCACTTGCAGACTGACGGGCAATTTGAGATTGCCAATTCAGTGATTTTAGATTTATTGAAGTCTTGTATCTCGCATCAGAAGACTCAATGGGAAAAGAACTTACCTTTGGTGGAATTTGCCTACAATAACACGATACACTCTTCGACGGGGAAGACGCCATGAGAGATTGTTGAAACTGCTACGAAGGTTCCATCCTTCCTGAGCACGAAAGATTAGAAATTTGAAGCGGATGAATATTCGCGAGATTTGGATACGGCTTTTGCCAAGGTTCACGAGACTTTACAGAAGTCTCAAGAACGACAGAAAAAGGCAGCGGATCGCCATCGTCGCGACTGGAAACTGAAGGAGGATGATTGGGTGCTCTTACTTTTGAGAAGGCACGCCTAAGAAAAAAAAAAGGGGAAAGGAGAGGCTTTTTCCAAAGCTTAGTATGTGATACTACGGACCTTTCCAGATTACTGACAAGATAAATGATGTCTCCTTCCGATTGGACCTGCCAGATACTTGGAGGATTCATAATGCATTGCATGTGAGTCTCTTGAACCCTGTTAAGGGTGATGTGCCTGATGATGGGGAGCCTGATGAGCAACCCGAAGTGGAAGAAAACGAGGAGATCCTTGTTCCTGAACAGATTTTGGCACATAATGATACGAAGAAAGGTAAAGTCCGAAGGCGGTTCTTGGTTAAGTTCAAGAACTTTCCTGCATTTGATGCGAAGTGGATGGAGGAGGAGGACCTAGCAGATACTCCTCGGATTGTGAAACTTTACCTCGATGCTTTTGGTTTAGCATAGTCTACTCCAAATGGAACCCAGAACTCAGCTTGGCCGAAGATCTGGTGCAGTGGGATGCACAAGAGGGGAGTCACTCCACTCCTTTGTCAACAGATGCCTCGATTTTGATACTAAAGTCACTGATGTCTCTTTGAGCTTCAGGGATACTGAGAGCTGACAGTATTCTGCTGGATGACTTTATGAAATGGAATTCCTGATTATGATACTGATTTGTTCTTGACTTCTTGTGAGTGCAGGAACTGATAGCCGAAATGACTGCAGCATTTTGGTCTGATTGATCTCGAATAGACATGGTTGCAATAGGGGTTAGTCAATCGGACATCGATGAGGTCCCGATTGGACCTAGATGTGATTGCTAGCTACATTGCCGATAAATCATGGTCTAAGATCCGAATGAATGTTGAATGTCATGTGATGTCCTGTGATGTCTGGTGATGTCCTGTGATGTCGTGTGATGTGACTGTCGATTTTGTACATGTGCTAGATGTGCGTTCCTAGTACGTAGGTACTAACAGTCAGTGTCTGCTAAGATGGTTTATGGCTTTTGTCGGTTTTGCAGGCGTAATCGCGGTCGATTACAATGCTTTCAAGAGGGGGGTATGTCACAAAGTGATGACGTGGCGGACAGCAAAAACCCTAATTTCTGCCAGAAACCCTAAAATTCCTGCAAACCCTAATTTTTGCCAAAAACCCTAAATTCCGGAAATCGCGGAGGCGGATTATTAAAAAAAAAAATAAAAAAAAAATAAAATATTTTTATTTTTTTTTTGGAAAATGATGAGCGACGCGAATTTTGCTTTTGCTTTTTTTTATTAAAAAAAAAAAGAGAAAAGACTCTCTAAGAGAGAGAGAGAACTGATGCTTTTGATTTTAAAAGCTTTTGGGGCTCTGCTTTTGGGCATCCCTTGTAACCTTTAAATTAGTGGTGAGGGCCTCACTTCTCAGAGCATCTGGACGCAGAGTCTGAGAGTGAAACCCTAACCGCTCTCTTGTACTTTGATGATTGATTAATACAAAAAGAAATACCGAAAGGGGCGCCAGTCTTTGGGGCCAATATCTCTAGGCACGGAACTCCGCCGGGCCAGTGCAAATCTATTGTGATCTGTGAATTGTTTTGAAATGGTTATTTGGTGCTGTCGCGGTTGATTCTTGACTTGGAGTGTCCAAGTTTGTTACACTTGCCAGGCGAATTACCATCCGCTCGTCCTGACGATCATATTGTTGATTTGATACCAGGAAGCACATTACCGAACCGGCCACCTTACCGTGTGAGCCGAGCACAAAACGAAGAGATTATGAACCAAGTGAAAGACCTCTTGGAAAAGGGTCTTGTCCAGCCTAGTACTTCACCGTATTGCTCTCCAGTGTTGTTGGTTTTGAAGAAAGACGGATCTTGGAGAATGTGCATCGATTATAGAGCTCTCACCAAAATCACCATCAAGAACAGATTTCCGATTCCTAGGATCGATGATATACTCGACAGATTACAGGGATCTTCGTGTTTTAGCAGGATTGATTTTAAGAGTGGATATCATCAGATCCGAATCGCACCGGATGATGGACATGATTTTTCGAGAGTACATGCTATGTGTTGGCACTTTATTTGACAATATCATTGTTTTCTCCAAAAATGAGGCAGGACATAGAGATCATTTGCATTTCAAGGTCTTTCAGGCATTACGAGATCACAAGTTAGTGATTAATGCAAAGGAAAGTGATTTTTTTTTCCTACGAGGAGATAACACTTTTTGGGACACATTGTGTCAGCAGCAGGAGTGCAGATGGATCCGGCCAAGATAGAGACTATCCGTGATTGGCCCATGTGAAGAATGTCCATGAAGTTAGAAGCTTCTTGGGATTGTGTTTCTATACAGGCGGTTTATTCGAAAGTTTGTAGAGGTTGCTTTCCCTTTGCATATCTTGACACAGAAAGGAGTCCCTTTCTCGTGGGGACCCACAGAGGTGATTGCCTTTTAGCCTTTGAAAGAGAAATTGACTACGGGACCAGTTTTGACTCTGCCGGACTTACAGAAGTCGTTTGAAGTATATTGTGATACTTGTGGTCATAGTCTGGATGCGGTCGTAATGCAGGAAGGCCAATAACATTGCTTACGAGAGCCGATTGTTTCAAGGCCGAAATTGACAATACAGATATGTGAGAAAGAGCTTTTGGTGGCTATCCAAGCTCTTTTTCAATGGCGACATTACCTACTCGAAGCCGATTTTACGGTTTTTCACAGATGATGGGAGTTTATGCTACTTCTTGTCATGGAAGCAGCTATCGGAAAAGAAGATGTGGTGGGCAAACATCTTTCACAGTTTACTTCCGGATTCTCCATGTGCAGGGACTGAAGAAATCGGTGACAAATACTTTGTCCCGACAACCGTTGGTTCTGGCTATTTCCGCGATATATCATAGGAACTTTGAGGACATGGTCGGTCAATATGCCACAGAACAGATCTTGCAGATGTATTCAGTTGAATACAGAAAGGGGAGATAGTAGCGGACTATTCCATTCGGGATGGCTACTAGGTGAGGAAAACCATGTTGTGCGTTACACAACCGTTGAGGGAAAAGGTTCTAACCGAATGCCGCTATCCGCCTTTTACGGGTCACCGCGGCATTGCTACCACCTTGAAAGGGGTAGAGAGATACGTGTTTTGGCCGAGACTCAAGAAGAATGTGGACGAGTTTGTGCGTAGTTGCTTTGTATGCTAGAAGGTCAAGTTTGATAGGCATAAAGCACAAGGATTGTTATAGCCGTTTTACCCATACCCACCCGCCCTGGGAAAGTATTGCAATGGATTTCATCTCCTGAGAACACAGTGTGGACACGATTGTTGATTGCCCAAGTCTTCAGATTACATGGCATGCCTGAGACGATTGTCCCCGACAGGACCCCAGGGGACGGCTATTTGGGAGAACATAGGCACGCGGTTGCAGTTCTCGTCATCGTTCCACCCGCAGACTGACAGGCAATCAGAGATTGCTAATTTTGTGGTAGTGGCTTTGTTAAAGTCTTCTTGGTTGGATCAGAAGATTACTTGGGAAAGGTTTTTACCTTTGGTGGAAAATGCCTACAGAAATACGATTAACTCTTTGATGGGGAAGGTGCCATTTGAGATTCTTGAATTTGCTACGAAGGTTCCATCCTTCCTTAGGACGAAAGATAAGATTTTTCTTTGAAGTCGACCTGTTCACGACGGACTTGGTCCGGAAGGCTTTGCAGAAATTTCGGGAAAGACAGAAAAAGGAAGCAGATCGCCATTGTCGCGATTTGAAATTGAAGGAGAATGATTGGGTGCTCTTACATTATGGGAAGGCACTCTCGAGAAAGAAAAAGAAGGAAAAGAAGCGGCTTCTTTGAAAGCTTAGCATGAGATAGTTTGGACCTTTCCAGATTTTCCGAAAAGATAAATGATATCTCCTTTGGACTGAAGTTGCCAGAATACTTGGAGGATTCACAATGTTTTTTTCATGTGAGTCTCTTGAAGCCTTTTGAAGGCGATGTGCCTGATGATGAACAACCCGAAATAAACGAAAACGAGCAGATACTCGTTCTAGAATAGACATTGGCACAAAAAGAAAGTAAGAAGGTAAAGTGAACTAACGGTTCTTGGTTAAATTCACGATATACTTCGCATAGGATGCGAAGCGAATGGAGGAGGAAGACCTAGCAGATATTCCTTGGAATGTGAATCTTTACCTTGAAGCTTTTAGTTTAGCATAGTCTATTCCAAATGGAACCCATAATTCAGCTTGGCGGGAGATCTGGTGCAGTGGGTTTGCACAAGAGGGGAGTTACTCCGCTCCTTTGTCAACAGATGCCTCGATTTTTGAATACTAGAGTCACTGATGTCTCTTTGAGCTTCAGGGATACTGAGAGCTGATAGTATTCTGCTGGATGACTTTATGAAATAAAATTCCGGAATATGAAACTGATTTGTTCTTGACTTGTTTTTAAGTGCAGGAAATGATAGACGAAACTGCAGCATTTTGATCTAATTGAACTCGAATAGACATGGTTGCAATAGGGGTTAGTCAATTTGACATCGATGAGGTCCCGAATGGATCTAGATGCGATTGCTAGCTACATTGCCGATAAATCATGGTCTAAGATCCGAATGAATGTTGAATGTCATGTGATGTCCTGTGATGGCGTGTGATGTGACTGTTGATTGGTACATGTGCTAGATGTGCATTCCTAGTACGTAGGTACTAACAGTCGATGTCTGCTAAGACGGTTTCTGGCCTCTGTCTTTTTTGCAGGCGTAATCGAGGGTGATTACAATGCTTTCAAGAGGGGGGTATATCACAAAGTGATGACGTGGCTGCCAAAAACCCTAATTCTGCTGAAACCCTAACCCTAAAACCAATAACCCTAATTTTGCTCTGTCCTAACCCTAACCCTAACCCTAAACCTACCCTAACCCTAATCCTAACCCTGATTTGTTGACGTGGCGGGCTGACACGTGGCTTGCTGTACGGACATCATCGTGATTTACGGAAAGCTGGGCAGCTTTTTGGCGTTGCTTTTTCTACGCAAATTGCTGAAAAAGAGAGAGAACCCTCTTTGCTTTATTTTAGCAAGAGGGAGAGAAAGAGAAAGCCTCTCTTCTTTATTTATTAAAAGAAAGAGAGAGGAAGAACTTTTGCGTTATTTTCAAAGCTTTTACTTGAAGCTTTTGATTTCAGTTTTTGGGGCTTTGCTTTTAGCAACCCTTGTAACTATAAATATGTGAGTAGGCCTCTCACAACTCAGAGCATCTGGACGCAGAGTCTGAGTGTGAGTGCCTGCCAGCACTCTTGTAATTTGAACACAGATTAATACAAAAAGAAATACCGAAAGGGGCGCCAGTCTTTGGGGCCAATACCTCTAGGCACGGAACTCCGCCGGGCCAGTGTCGAATAAATTGTGAACTGTGAACTGTTTTGAAGTGGTTATTTGGTGCTGTCACGGTAGATTCTTGACTTGGAGTGTCCAAGTCTGTTACAGAAAGACAAAGACAGGCATGGTACTAGATTTTGTGGGGGCAAGCTCGAATGAGTTAGATGACAGTACTGAGCTCTGCAGAGCGTGGGGCAAAGTACGAGATCAAGAAGTACTTATTTTCTTCCATGGAGGATCCAAGGCAAATTTCATCTTGACAGATTTGGCGGCTCGACTAGGAATTACACACGATGAGATGGGACCACCCATAGAGGTAGTTCTAGCGGCTTAGGGGAAAGATGTCCCACTTACACCTGTCATAGGCAAACTTTGGTTGCATTGCCAGGGGTGCTTAGGACACGAGGACTTTTACATCATTCCTTTGGAGGGAGGTGATGTCTGTAACAAACTTGGACACTCCAAGTCAAGAATCAACCGCGACAGCACCAAATAACCACTTCAAAACAATTCACAGATCACAATAGATTTGCACTGGCCCGGCGGAGTTCCGTGCCTAGAGATATTGGCCCCAAAGACTGGCGCCCCTTTCGGTATTTCTTTTTGTATTAATCAATCATCAAAGTACAAGAGAGCGGTTAGGGTTTCACTCTCAGAATCTGCGTCCAGATGCTCTGAGAAGTGAGGCCCTCACCACTAATTTAAAGGTTACAAGGGATGCCCAAAAGCAGAGCCCCAAAAGCTTTTAAAATCAAAAGCATCAGTTCTCTCTCTCTCTTAGAGAGTCAAGCAAAAGCAAAATTCGCGTCGCTCGTCATTTTCCAAATTTTTTTTTTTTTAATAATTTTAATAATCCGCCTCCGCGATTTCCGGAATTTAGGGTTTTTGGCAAAAATTAGGGTTTGCAGGAATTTTAGGGTTTCTGGCAGAAATTAGGGTTTCTGCTGTCCGCCACGTCATCACTTTGTGACATACCCCCCTCTTGAAAGCATTGTAATCGACCGCGATTACGCCTGCAAAACCGACAAAAGCCATAAACCGTCTTAGCAGACACTGACTGTTAGTACCTACGTACTAGGAACGCACATCTAGCACATGTACAAAATCGACAGTCACATCACACGACATCACAGGACATCACCAGACATCACAGGACATCACATGACATTCAACATTCATTCGGATCTTAGACCATGATTTATCGGCAATGTAGCTAGCAATCACATCTAGGTCCAATCGGGACCTCATCGATGTCGGATTGACTAACCCCTATTGCAACCATGTCTATTCGAGATCAATCAGACCAAAATGCTGCAGTCATTTCGGCTATCAGTTCCTGCACTCACAAGAAGTCAAGAACAAATCAGTATCATAATCAGGAATTCCATTTCATAAAGTCATCCAGCAGAATACTGTCAGCTCTCAGTATCCCTGAAGCTCAAAGAGACATCAGTGACTTTAGTATCAAAATCGAGGCATCTGTTGACAAAGGAGTGGAGCCACTCCCCTCTTGTGCATCCCACTGCACCAAATCTTCGGCCAAGCTGAGTTTCTGGGTTCCGTTTGGAGTAGACTATGCTAAACCAAAACATCGAGGTAAAGTTTCACAATCCGAGGAGTATCTGCTAGGTCCTCCTCCTCCATCCACTTCGCATCAAATGCAGGAAAGTTCTTGAACTTAACCAAGAACCGCCTTCGGACTTTACCTTTCTTCGTATCATTATGTGCCAAAATCTGTTCAGGAACAAGGATCTCCTCGTTTTCTTCCACTTCGGGTTGCTCATCAGGCTCCCCATCATCAGGCACATCACCCTTAACAGGGTTCAAGAGACTCACATGCAATGCATTATGAATCCTCCAAGTATCTAGCAGTTCCAATCGGAAGGAGACATCATTTATCTTGTCAGTAATCTGGAAAGGTCCGTAGTATCACATACTAAGCTTTGGAAAAAGCCTCTCCTTTCCCTTTTTTTTTCTTAGGCGTGCCTTCTCAAAAGTAAGAGCACCCAATCATCCTCCTTCAGTTTCCAGTCGCGACGATGGCGATCCGCTGCCTTTTTCTGTCGTTCTTGAGACTTCTGTAAAGTCTCGTGAACCTTGGTAAAAGCCGTATCCAAATCTCGCGAATATTCATCCGCTTCAAATTTCTAATCTTTCGTGCTCAGGAAGGATGGAACCTTCGCAGCAGTTTCAACAATCTCTCATGGCGTCTTCCCCGTCGAAGAGTGTATCGTGTTATTGTAGGCAAATTCCACCAAAGGTAAGTTCTTTTCCCATTGAGTCTTCTGATGCGAGATACAAGACTTCAATAAATCTAAAATCACTGAATTGGCAATCTCAAATTGCCCGTCAGTCTGCAAGTGGAACGATGACGAGAACTGCAACCGCGTCCCAATGTTCTCCCAAATTGCCTTCCAAAACAAACTCATAAATCTGGGGTCTCTGTCGGAGACAATCGTCTCAGGCGTGCCATGTAATCGGAAAATCATCGTGATCATTCTGTATTCTCGGGAGATCAAAAAAAAAATGAAATCCATTTCAATATTTTCCGAGGGGCGGGTGGGTATGGGTAAAGGCTGTAACAATCCCTGTGCCTTATGCCTGTCAAACTTGACCTTCTAGCATACCAAGCAACTGCGCACAAACTCTTCCACATCCTTCTTCAGTCTCAGCCAAAAGAAATCTCTCTCTACCCCTTTCATGGTGGTAGCAATGCTGCGGTGACCCGTAAAAGGTGGACAGTGGCAATCAGTCATAACCTTTTCCCTCAACGGCTGTGTAACGCACAACATAGTCTTTTTCATCAAGTAGCCTTCCCGAAGGGAGTATCCAGCTATTGTCTCCCCATCCCGTATCCGTGTGAAAATATCTGCAAAATTTGTATCTGTGGCACACTGATCGACCATATCCTCGAAGCTCCTATGATGTATCGCGGAAATAGCCAGAACCAACGGTTTTCGAGACAAAGCATCTGCCACCACATTCTTCTGTCCCTGCACATGGACAATTTGGAAGTGGAACTGTGACAAGATGTTCACCCACCGCATCTGCTTTTCCGAAAGCTGCTTCTGTGACAAGAAGTAGCGCAAACTCTGATGGTCTGTAAAGACAGTAAAATCCGCTCCGAGTAGGTAATGCCGCCACTGAGTAAGAGCATGGATAACCGCCAAAAGCTCTTTCTCATAAATCTGTGTTGTCATCTCCGGCCTAGAGAACAAACGGCTCTCGTAAGCTATGACATGGCCTTCTTGCATCAAGACCGCACCCAGACTACGACCACAAGCATCACAAAATACTTCAAATGACTTCTGCAAGTCCGGCAAAGTCAAATCTGGTCCTGTAGTGAATTTCTCTTTCAATGTCTGAAAGGCAGTCACCTCTGTGGGTCCCCACGAAAAAGGTACTCCTTTCTGTGTCAAGATATGCAAAGGGGAAGCAACCTCTGCAAACTTTCGTATGAACCGCCTGTAGTACGAACACAGTCCCAAGAAGCTTCTAACTTCCTGGACATTCCTCAAATCGGGCCAATCACGGATAGTCTCTATCTTGGCCGGGTCCATTCTCACTCCTGCTGCTGACACAATGTGTCCCAAAAAGTGTATCTCTAGTAGGAAAAATTCACTTTTCTTTGCATTAATCACTAACGTGTGATCTCGTAATGCCTGAAAGACTTGAAGCAGATGATCTCTGTGTTCTGCCTCATTCTGGAGAAAACAATGATGTCGTCAAAGAAAGTGCCAACAAATAGCCTGTACTCTCGAAAAATCCTGTCCATCATCCGGTTAAATGTCGCAGGAGCATTGGTTAAGCCAAAAGGCCTCACCAAAAACTCAAATAACCCAAAAGTCGTCCGAAAAGCTGTCTTGTAGACATCTCCTGGTGCTATCCTGATCTGATGATATCCACTCTTCAAGTCAATCCTGCTAAAGCATGAGGATCCCTGTAACCTGTCGAGTATATCATCGATCCTAGGAATCGGAAATCTGTTCTTGATGGTGATTTCGTTGAGAGTGCTATAATCGATGCACATTCTCCAAGATCCGTCTTTCTTCAAAACCAACAACACTGGAGAGCAATACGGTGAAGTACTAGGCTGGACAAGACCCTTTTCCAAGAGGTCTTTCACTGAGTTCATAATCTTTTCATTCTGTACTCGGCTCACACGATAAGGTGGCCGATTCGGTGGCGTGCTTCCAGATATCAGATCAATGGTATGATCTTCAGGCCCTCTCAAAAGCAATCGGCATGAGCGTGGAGAAAAAAAATCTTTGCGTTCTTTTCTTCAGGTCAAAACATATTCAACCTTTATCCATCGTTCAGTTCTCCCAAAAGAATGAGTAAGAAAACTGAAGTTCATCAAGTACAATCTCTAAACCCTTCATTTATCAAAGTCGCTTTCTCAGCCCGGTAGTCAACCACGGCGTAGTTCTTGTGGTACCAAGGGATCCCGAGTAGAACGTCACTCACGTGCCCTGAACACCCCTGTCATTGCAAACGAAGTTTGCCAATGCTCGGTGTAATGGCAACATCCCATCCGGGTGCCAGTCGAACTACCTTCGCCTGTGGCGTCAGTCTGCCGGGCGTAGTTCCAAATTGAGCCGCCAATTCCAAGTGAAAAGAAGTTGGCCTTGGCTCCTTCAAAAGAGCTTCCTGATCCTTCACTTTGCCCCGAAAGCGGCAAAGTTTGTACTTTCATTCATTAGATTCGGTGCAGGTCCCACGCCATGTGGTACCAGTTCTGCTTTTCTATCTGCCTTTTCTGCCACATTCCTCAGCTGCTCTCGAACTCTCAGACCTGTCGTCGTCTTTATCATTCTGTTCTTTCTGTGCCTTATCAGGGCACTTTGCGGAAATATGTCCATGTTCCCCGCATCCAAAGCACTTCTCCTCTCTGATGAAGCGAGCTCTCTCCTCAGGAGTAAGCTTGGGTCGTGCATCCTTTTTTTTTTTCTTTGGGTTGCTCTTTTTCATTCTACTTTCATTCCCAGAAGTCTGTTCGGCTCGTTGTGTCATGGCCTCATCTGTGGGGTAGGTCAGACTGCCAGAGTGAATTGCAAAGCCCCGCTTCGCATGACTCATCAACTCCTGAATAGAAGCTGACTTCTGTTCCAAGCAGTGGTCTCGGATCTCTGTAGGTAGACCCAAGGTAAACCGCTCAATCTGTTCTCTGAATGAGATCTTCTTGAATGAAGAGGCGGGTAGAAAAGAGCTCCAGAATCTTTCACAATAAGAATTCACTGTATCGCTCTTGGTCATCCGGAGATGGTTCCAAGCAGCTCGTATATCTCGCTCAAACTCTTGAGTCAACCAAGAAGAAATAAAAAGCCTCTTGAATTTCAGCCATGTAATTGGCACAATCTTGCTTAATAGAAGCGTGGACCACCAAGTACGGGCATTCCCCTTAAAGTAAGAGGCAGCTCTCCGAATCTTGGAGTGCTCTGAATAGCGTCCTCCCGCGAAAGCGATGTCAAACTGCTGTATAAAAGACAAAGCCTTCGAAGCATCTGAGTATCCTGAAAAAGTATCAAACATGATCGAGTGGCCACCTTCCTTAAACTCTCGGACTTTCTTGCTTTTATCTTCGAGAAAGTCATACTGGTTGGCTTTGTAAAAATTCTTCTTGTTCGCATAAAACTTTCCGTCATCGGAATCTGAGCTTTCTGTAGACGAGTCCTCAGTAGAATTGTCAGTCTCTGGGCGAGATGTAGCCTTCTTTGCCTTTTTCTTGCCCGTTCCGAAGCTTTGTGTCTTGCTTCGCTTTTTGCTTTTTTCTGTCTTCTTCGCTCTAATCCGAAGAGCTAGAAGAACTGTCAGAAGAAGAAGAAGAAGAACTGGGTACTCCTTCAAATCGAACACGCTTCTTCCGTTTCTTTGCTTTGTCGAATGTCGATTGACGACCCAAATATCCCGGGAAGTCAGTACCTTTGTTCTGCTTTTTGCCGTGCTTTTTGCCTTTCTTTTGCACGTCGAAAAGCTGAGCAATCCGTGCATCAACCACGTTCTCCAGTTCCTTCTCTGTATATTTCTTGGAGGCAGAAGGTTTCTTGAGAGCGGGTTTCGGGAGTGGTGTTGTGGTTCTCTGCCACTCCATCTGTACCTCTTTCAAAGAGGTCTGGTTCATATATTTTACCATCTTCGGGTCCTTGGCAAAATTGAGCATCATCTTTGTTGCATCACCAATCAATTGACGACGCTCCATCTCTCTTTGCTCCGCCTGAGGAGGCCGAGGCGGGCCATACTCTCTGTCTGAATCTTCGTTGTGATCCCAGCCCGCATCTCCAGATGCAGAGGGAGTCGACTGATCATTGCCTGAAGCCATAGGTGCCGTGGAAAAAAATTCGGGGATCGGATTTCCCGTAGAAGAGAAATCGGCCGTGCTCTGATACCACTGTAACAAACTTGGACACTCCAAGTCAAGAATCAACCGCGACAGCACCAAATAACCACTTCAAAACAATTCACAGATCACAATAGATTTGCACTGGCCCGGCGGAGTTCCGTGCCTAGAGATATTGGCCCCAAAGACTGGCGCCCCTTTCGGTATTTCTTTTTGTATTAATCAATCATCAAAGTACAAGAGAGCAGTTAGGGTTTCACTCTCAGAATCTGCGTCCAGATGCTCTGAGAAGTGAGGCCCTCACCACTAATTTAAAGGTTACAAGGGATGCCCAAAAGCAGAGCCCCAAAAGCTTTTAAAATCAAAAGCATCAGTTCTCTCTCTCTCTTAGAGAGTCTTTTCTTTTTTTTTTATAAAAAAAAAGCAAAAGCAAAATTCGCGTCGCTCGTCATTTTCCAAAATTTTTTTTTTTTAATAATTTTAATAATCCGCCTCCGCGATTTCCGGAATTTAGGGTTTTTGGCAAAAATTAGGGTTTGCAGGAATTTTAGGGTTTCTGGCAGAAATTAGGGTTTCTGCTGTCCGCCACGTCATCACTTTGTGACAATGTCCTTTTCGGAATCCCTTGGTACCACAAGGATGGTGTTGTGGTCAACTATCGGGCAAGGAAAGCAACGTTGAAGAATGATAAGGACAAGGATATAACTCTTGATGTAAAAATTGAAGGGCGAGTCTATCTATTTCAACCCATCTCCCTCGCCGGAAAGCGGCTGAGATCTGGCTTCGCGTGTTTCCCATTGTGATTCGGTACTTTGGCATCCCATTGAGCCTCCCCTCGGTCATTCCCTCGTTGGCATCGAGTGCTCCACTTCTGTCCATCATCGTCGTCATCGAGATCTCTGTTTTCAGTCCCGCTTTACGCTAGAGATTTGTTGCGTTTTACGTCGCACATCTGCATTTTTGCAGCCAGCTTTCAACCTCTTTCCTCTCACATCGGGTGCGCAATTCAGCTCCAGATCTACCCCTTTGTGGCTATCCGCAGTCCCACATCGAGAAGGATCTAAAGGTACATCAAACCAGCCCCGCAGGTGCCTCGTCTTGAGGAGTTACCGCTGCGACAGTCATCATTCGAGTCAGTAGAGTCTGTACTTGAGGTATTGCATGTGTGTACATTCCATTTATGCAATCTAAAGCAAATACCACATCGGCAACGGTGTGGGGAGCCCTTGAGAGGGTTAGTTGGGACCCATTGGGTGTCAATTCTCCTTTTCTCTCTCTTTCTCTCTCCCACTATACATCTTGGTGCTAAATTGGCTTAATAATTCTAAATGAATTATTGGATTTATAAGTGAGGGTTTTCTTGCTTGGAACACAAGGAAAAATAATTCTAAATGAATTATTGGAATTTTAAGTGAGAGGGTTTTTCTCACTCGAGACATCCCAGTACAGAGTATTCCTAGTGCGTCATTCAGAGTAATGACGGGAGCACTGTGAACTAGAATATCTGTAAGGCCACAAGGAACGGGTACTTCTGATGCGTCACATCGGATGGGTGACAGGGAGCATCGAGAAGAAGTATCCGACCATTCGGGAACGGACATCTCTGATGCGTCATAGGATGGGTGACATAGAGCATCGTGAAGGAGATTGTACCGTAAGTTCTGTAGGAAAGGACTAGGTGATGGGTATTCTTGATGCGTCACAAGGTGGGTGACGGGTGCATCGGAAAGGGAATATCCATAGTCAGGAGGAAATTCCGAACTGTGTTAGAATTGTGCACAAGGAAAAGCAAGCACTTGAATGAAGATGGGTTCAAAGGAAACTTTGAGGAAAAACATATGCTTTCTAGGAAAGCGGGATTGCTTTTCGAGAAAGCAGATGCTTTCCCGCGAGGAAGTCTATGTCTGCATTGCAACTGTGTACGTGATTGCATCCAGGGACGCCCGGGAAGTGCTTTGAAAGCATTGTTTTTAACTTGTAAGGTTTTATTGAGTTTTTGGGCAGATTTAGAGTATTTAAAAATACGCTGGCTGCCCACTTAAAATTGGGCAGCCATCCTATAAATAAGCAACAGATCAGCCAACATTCTCTCTCTCTCTCTCTCTCTCTCTCTTTTTCTGGCAGAACAGCGCAAAAAAAAAAAAACTGCCGCTATCTCTACGCGAGCAGCTATTGCACCCGTGGCCAGGAGCTATAAAAGCATCATATGCCCTCACTCAGAGGAGAGGATCACTTTTTGCAAGAAGGAGATGTTGCAGCAGAGTTCACCCGCAAAGAAGACGTTTGCTGGTGATGCCCATGATTGTCCCAAGTGTACCTGATGTCGCCAAGACCCAGTGCGCGAGTTCCCTCGCGAAGAAGTGCCTACAGAGCGTGTTTCCATCGCGACAAGTTGCTGTTTTTCTCTGTTTTCAGCCCATAAACGTCATAGACGGAGCTGATTTACGAGAGAACACACCTCTTCTGTGTGTAAGATTGAAAGAGAGGATTTTCTATGTAGAGATCTCTTCCGGGGAATTGCTTTTCGAGAACCGAGTTGCGTTTCGAGCGTCGAGACTTTGAAGGTAACGATTTTCATGTTATGATCTCTAAGTATTTGTTTGCAGGTGTACTTCCTCTTAGTGAGGGAGTAGGAGCAGGGGAAGGCATGAGTCTTTGCAGGAGAAAGCGCTCTGAGGAACTAGAGCCAGATCAGCCCAAGGGTTTTGTACCCAGTTTGGGAAGTAGATCCACGGATCCGAGAGTGATACTCTCGAGTTGTGATCCGGAAGTTGGGATTCCCAAGTAAGGACTTCTGGAAACAGAGTTGGAAAAGAGAGTTGCAGGGATGTCATGCCCTGAGTCTGCAAGGTGAGATCCAGAGGCGAGAACCTTGGTTCTCAAGGATTTGGAATAAGGAACGGAAGCTCCTTGGAATAGGGTTTTGCCCTAGGAATCGGAAGCTGAGGCTTTCAGGAACCATCAAGTCTTATTCTAGAACGAACGTGGTAATATGTTCGGTTCAAGTGCTTGTATAGACTACTCCTCAGTAATAAAGATACTATTACGAGGGGGGACCAACCCATCTTCTCGTCCCCAGTACTGTGTCGATCTTCTCACTCTATCTCTCTCTCTATCTATTTCTCTTTATATCCTCTGGCTTTAGTAATAAGTGATAAATCCTATTTATCCGAATGTATTTTATATTGTTATGCGCTCCCGTTTGTGACAGTGGTATTAGAGCATGGTCTCCTCTCTTTCTCTGTAAAGGAGGACGACTCTGGGGAGATACGGGAAGAAGCCATGACAAGCCAAGAGAGAAGTAAGCAGGCGGAACCCTAAGTCCTGCGAGGAAAAGCTCGCAGAGTTGGAATTTTTTTTTTCTTTCTGCAAGAAGTCGACACAAGACTTGGGATTCTTTGAGAAGGCGACCAGAGCATGATGCTCAAGAACCTAGAGAATCCAAGGAGCGGAATGCTCAAGATCCTTGAGAACTGGAAGATATCCATGAACATCAATCCAGAACCATAGCCAAGAAATCCGGTCATTTCGGGAAGGATATGAAGAAGGTCTCTAGACCTAGGAACACTCCAGAGTCCAGTCAAGTTTGACGGAAGGTCTCGAAAGCTACCGCATTAATTCGACAGTTTGAAGTTGCCTTTGCAAATGGCAATTTCTTAGAAGCGTCGAAGGTGAGGCATGTGTAACCAAAGACCTCAAGGGGATTGCAAGTACTTGGTGGTATACCAAAGCTCTGCAAGGAACTTACAACAAGACTTGGATTCAATTCAAGGCTGAATTTTCCGACAAATTTTTTTTCCTCTACGCTTTGAGGAAGGCATCCAAGAAGATTGGGATCGGTTTGCCCAATAGGAACACGAGTGAGTCAAAGCAAGTAGTGGTTCACTCTTGCCAAGGTAGCTCCACTCTGGACCCTCTCTGAGGAAGGAAAGATGAAGAAATTCAACAAAGGACTTTTGCCCGAATTTTGTAGACGCATCTGCAAAATACTTTGCAGTAGATGGTAGAGTCAGCAATAAAAGCTGAAAGTGTACACCTTATAGTGTACATAAAATCCAATCCCCGTAGTGGGACGGGAACCATTGAACACAGAAAGTTTGGAGTAAGGGAATTCAATCTAACTTCTAAGTTCTTGAATAGAAGACCCTTGAACTTTAAGTGAGAGGGCAGGTTTTTAATCAAAGTTACATCTTTGAGGAAATCATAAAGTGCATTGTGCTTGTTTGCTCTTTTGCACGAGGTATGGTTATGTCTAACCAGGACTACTCACTCTCGAGTGTTTATGAGAGCAGGATCAAATTGAAACATTGTTTTCTGAGATGAATTGGTTTGCTTAACTAGCCGGAACTTGGAAGGTCAACTATTGATCCGGTATCCGGTAATTCTCGAACAGATTACCTACTACTGTGGGTAGGAAATTTTCTACTGCGGGTAGGAAATTATGAAGGAACCATTCTGAGCTTTCAAGCAAAGAAAAGCTTTCATTAAGCTTGAATACTCTTTAAGCCCACACCCCCTACCCGGTAAGGGAAGATATGGTAGTGCTTTTCGCACAAGTGAATGAACACTCTCTTTACGAGGGAAGGAAAAAGCGACGACTACGGCTTGTGCTCGAGGAAATTAAGGATTGAAATCCTAGATTATTTGATGAGCGGGTTTTGCTCTAAGATCGAGCCAAGGGATCGTCAAGTTGAGCGTCTTCGCTCTAAGGATCTTACGAAGGGAAAGTAATTTCCCAGGTTCACCGAAACTCTAACACAGCTTAAGAATTATCACTTTTGAGTACATGGATAACACAGGAAGATGCAGACCTATGCCAAGGAACTGGATGAGAGTTTGTTATACTCTCTTGAGCGCCTTTTTGCGCGCAAGGATATTCCAACACGAGAATCTCTATTTGAGATGTGTTCGGTAGAAGGAATTTGAGTTTCTCTACGGAGAAGAGGTTTTTTGATGGTCGTTGATCATTGAGTACGCTATGTGCTTTTACCATTACAGTAGCAACTTTTGGTTGCAATATATGTTTCTCCATGAGCAGGTCAAGTAGCATTAACACGCTGCTGGAATAAATTCGAACTATTATGTTCATAAGAATATAGTTCGCCAACTGTTTGAAAATGGTAAGAATCAAAGAGGGTTCCCTCTATTGTGAACCGGGTTTGAACGTACGTTTAGAAAATGCTATGGCTAGAATCCTATCTGTGTGAGATTTTGCAAGGCGTCATTGATGCTCACAAGGTGAATCATTTTTTATGATTCTGTAAGGAAGAGACTCTAATGGGTGTCTGGAAAACACTGCTGGTGGTAATAACTCGCAGGAGGAAAAGATTGGAAGGAAGTGCCGCCGTGCACAAGGAATCTTCGGATTGGAACCGTCCGCCAATGTTGAGTGACGGCCCGGAACAAGAACCTTCTTTAAGGTGATCGCAAATTGTGAAAGAAAGACATCGAGCTTAATGCTCTATGACTTGGGCATTCCCTATGTGGGAGACACAAAAGGTTTAATACCCTCTGGGCTAACAGCGCAGGATTATGCGCAAGGACAAATACCTAGATCGATTTCTAGGAAGATTATTCTTCTCGAATTTGACAAGACGGAATCAAGTTAACAGAGTCTTGGATAAGGAAACTTTGGATCAGAACAATTGGCCTACCCAAAGCGAAGGCCCGGAATAAGAACTTACTTTGGTAAGATGACACACTTTGTCTGCCGCAGGAAGATTCACGTGAGCTTAATGCTCTAGACATGCCCTATGCGGGAGGACACAAGAGGTTTAATATCCTCAGGACTAATAGCGCAAGGTTATGCGCAAGGACATAGACCTAGATTGATTTTTAGGAGGATTATTCTTCTCGGGATTGAGAATGTGGAATTGAGTTAACAGATTCTCAGAAAGACGCGAATGAAGAGTTTTTACATGGCTCGTAAGTTTGATGAATGGTGAAGGATATCCTCGAGGTACTAGAGGAAGGACATGAACCGGTAAGGTAAGTATTGGATTATGAAATTTTTGTTTAATTTACTTTTTAAGTTCTCTACTGAGAAAGGACCAGCTCAACTCACCATTGAGCAAGATTTGGAATTTTTCGGGTTTCTCCCCGGCAGTTCAGTTGGACCTCTACAGTTGAGGACAATTGTTTATAAGTGAGAGGGATGTTGCTAAATTGGCTTTATCTAACAGAAAAATAATTCTAAATGAATTATTGGATTTTTAAGTGAGGGTTTTCTCGCTTGGAACACCAGGAAAAATAATTGTAAATGAATTATTGGAATTTTAAGTGAAAGGGTTTTTCTCACTGGAGACATCCGAGTATAGAGTATTCCTAGTGCGTCATTCAGAGTAATGACGGGAGCACTGTGAACGGGAATATTTGTAAGGCCACCAGGAACGGGTACTTTTGATGCGTCACATGGGATGGGTGACAGGGAGCATCGGGAAGGAGTATCCGACCATCCGGGAACGGTCATCTCTGATGCGTCCTAGGATGGGTGACATAGAGCATCGTGAAGGAGATTGTACCGTAAGTTTGGTAGGAAAGGACTAGGTGATGGGTATTCTTGATGCGTCACAAGGTGGATGACGGAATATCCATAGTCAGGAGGAGATTCCGAACTGTGTTAGAATTGTGCACAAGGAAAAGCAAGCACTTGAATGAAGATGAGTTCAGAGGAAACTTTGAGGAAAAACATATGCTTTTTGAGAAAGCGGGATTGCTTTTTGGCAAAGCAGATCCTTTCCCGCGAGGAAGTCTATGTCTGCATTGTAACTGTGTACGTGATTGCATCCAGGGATGCCTGGGAAGTGCTATGAAAGCATTGTTTTTAACTTATAAGGTTTTATTGAGTTTTTGGGCAGATTCAGAGTATTTAAAAATACGCCGGCCGCCCACTTAAAATTGGGCAGCCATCCTATAAATAAGGCAACAGATCAGCCAACCTTCTCTCTCTCTCTCTCTCTCTCTCTCTCTCTCTCTCTCTCTCTCTCTCTCTCTCTTTGGCAGAACAGCGCAAAAAAAAAAAAACGGCTGCTATCTCTACGCGAGCAGCTATTGCACCCGTGGCCAGTAGGGGCTATAAAAGAATCATATGCCCTCACTCAGAGGAGAAAATCAGTTTTTGCAAGAAGGAGATGCTGTTGCAGAGTTCACCCGCAAAGAAGACGTTTGCCGGTGATGCCCATGATTGTCCCAAGTGTACCCGATGTCGCCAAGACCCAGTGCGCGAGTTCCCTCGGGAAGAAGTGCCTACGGAGCGTGTTTCCATCGCGACAAGTTGCTGTTTCTCTGTTTTCAGCCCATAAACGTCATAGACGGGGCTGATTTACGAGAAGGAACCCGAGAACACACCTCTTCTGTGTGTAAGATTGGAAGAGAGGATTTTCTATGTAGAGATCTCTTCCGGGGAATTACTTTTCGAGAACCGAGTTGCGTTTCGAGCGTCGAGACTTTGAAGGTAACGATTTTCATGTTATGAATCAGAGGTGACGAACAACTTTTTGAGCTGTTTGAAGATGAAGATGGAGGACTGGGTCATCCTGAAAGCGAACACGCTTCTTAGATTTATTGGCTTCCTATCAAGATCCCCTGGCAAGAACGGGCCTTGCTCTTCCCTTGATTCCTTGGAAAGAGGTCGGTGCGCGTTGGAATCTCCGTTGGTTTCTGTTGCTCCATCGTTGGGATTGGGGTTGACTTCATCTTCTTGAAGTCGAGTAGTCGATGGAACAATTGTCGGGTAATATCATCATCTAGTATAGAGAAAGGCGACTGTCCTCTGGATGCAGCATATACTGACGTATTGGGGGGAAGTAACATATGGCAATGTATAGAAATCGATCGTGTCAGCTCTCAGTCTCACCCACATGTATCTAGCATGATCATCTCTCTGTACAATATGTAGTAGTGGCTCTAACTCCTCCCTAAATAGCACTGCTGCTACTCTTGAACCTCTACTCCCATGCTCATATCTTGCGATTGTCCTGTGGGCTGTCTCCCATCTGTATCCCACCACGTGGCATAAGCTGTCCAGGGGCCTGATGAGTCTTTGAGAAGAAAACAATGTCCCTGTCTCTGAAACTGTCCTCAAAGGCACCAACGTCCAACCTCAGATCCATTACAATTCCAAGTAGCTATCTTTAGTGTGGTCCCATAGGTTTCACACCGTCATGTAGAGCGCCCCTCTACAATCACCACCTGACCATCTCTGTAAAAGGCCATCTTTCCCTTCTCCCTTGCCGTCGTAATCTCTGGCATTACCTCTCTCATATGCGCAAGTTGTGAGAGAGTGAGATCATCACCGAGGAAATACCTGTCTTCTTGAGAGTCTGCCTCTTTTCTCAAGAATTCCTTCTTCTCTTCCAAGGAGGGGAAGTGTAGTATGAGAGCTCTCCCTTCTGAAGATTCTCTTGTGCCATCACTCTTCTTGTCCACTCTCCATGCCTTTGTGTGTCCACCCCCATCATGGATGTGAGGCTTGTGACCTCTTTCCACATTGTTTATGTCCTTGAGGCCAATTACCCTCACGTGTAGAGCCCGCATCCTCCTCCTTCGTTCCTCTTCAAGGGTCATGTTAATAAGAGTGGGTGTACAAGGAGCTTCCTTATTCTTTCCCTTTCTTGGCAACCTCAATCCATTTTTGGGCCTCCTTTACTTCCTTTTGTGTTGTGGAGATGACCGCGGCCCATGACTTCTTCTCCTCACCTTCCTTGATAACCCGTATTTCTTCTCTTATGGTATTCATTTCTTCCATCATGGATGGTTGAATTTCGCCTTCTTCGAGCCGCCCACTTTTTGCTTGTAGATTTCGGATGATGGAATCTTGGATGACCACTTTCTCCTTGAGCGAAGCGATCCTCCTACACATGCCATCTCTTTCTTCGGTCCATCTTTGAAGAATAGTGCTCCTCTCCTTCCTCCACTCTTCCACTTCGTTTCTCCATTCTCTCATTTCCTTGGGAAGCCGTTGGCACTCTTCGATGCTTCCCATGAGAGAGAGAGAGAGAGAGAGAGAGAGAGAGAGAGAGAGAGAGAGAGAGAGTCTAAAACAACAAATAAATACAAGAAACCCTAAAAAACAGCAAGAAACGCTTGTGAAACCTTGAAAAACAGCATAAGACAGATTTGAAACCCTAAAAAACAGTAAAAAACCCTAATAAACTGCAAGGAACGGCGATGAAATTCTAAAAAACAGCAAAAAGACAGTTTCGAAACCCTAAAAACTGTGAGAGACCCATGAGAGAGAGAGAGAGAGAGAGAGAGAGAGAGAGAGAACTGAAATGAAATGAAATGTTATATTAACGTCTTCAAAAGGCCAAAGTGACCTATGAGACCAAAAAGTTACAATGTGGTGGATTTGATACAAAGTCAGAGTAACAAAATGACAAAACAAAACAAATATACTATGGAATCCTGGACTGCTAGGTGTGAACGGGGCAGAGCAGCTAGCTGGAGTAGGTAAATCACAAGAGATCCAGCATCGGTCGTTGGCGGATCTCATCAATCTCCTCCATGGTCAGTAGTCTGACCGGGCGTCGTGCATGTCGGGCCAAAGTGATCCGAAGCCTCTGATGCAGCCTTCGTCAATACTGTGTAGTCCTCTGTAGTCGTGGGCGTCTGGATCTCCCCAGCTCGATCGCCCGGTCGATCAGTGTGCCTCTGGTGTGAGGCGACGGGCTCTACTATGGTAGTGGCTCCTCTGGGTGTCCAGTGTCTGCTTTAAAGAAGTCTGTGATGTGTCTCTGAGACTGGCTAGCCTCTCCTCTCATCAAGCTCTCTATGTGTCGGCGCAACTCCAGTAGAAACAAACCCAAGCATCTCTGATCCTCGTACTGCATGACTCTGGAGAGTGGTCCAAAACCCTCTCTGAACAAGCAGTGGAAGCGGCCTCGTATCTCGTAGTAGACGGGGCAGTGGCATGTGTAGTGCAACTCTGTCTCTGGCTCCATGCCACACAGGAGGCATGTCCTGGCCTCTGTTGGTACTCCATTGTATCTCCCAGTCTCGATCCGCAGCTGGTGTGAAGATGTGCGTATCTGGCCAATAGCACATCGTATCCCATGAGAGAGAGAGAGAGAGAGAGAGAGAGAGAGAGAGAGAGAGAGAGAGAGAGAGAGGCTCCTGAACCAACCAACCTTGGCAATGAGATAACAAATGAATACAATGGGGGTTGAGGGTTGCTTATATAGCAACCTCAGTGAATTGCCCTACCCAGACTTTGACAAATAAGTAAAATAAATACCTAAAAGCCAAACTAAATAATGGGATCGCTTTGGGCAGTTCACTTGAGATGCCTAAACTCTTACCACTTTCCCCTCCCCCCCTCCCCAAAAAAAAAGTTAATTCGCTTTCAAATTCTGGCTGTTTGCGATTATTTTTTTGTGAAGTATTTTTTAATGGTCTATTTCTGACTGTGAGACTTTACTGACCCTTTGTATCTCTAAGAGAGTGCAGAAAGAGAAGCACAAACATAAAGATAAGAAGAAGAAGAGGCAAAAAGATAATGAGACAAATGGTGACCTACCACGTGGTGAGTTGCAGCACTGTCTTTTCTGCTGTAAAGTAAGAGGATTCTAACTGGTAGTGTCTTTTCCCTTGTTCTTTTTGTAACACTCTTCATCAGTAGCCAAATAAGAAGGCGTTTGCGTGAATTTAAAGGGTTAAAGCTTGAGATTTTGGATTCTGTGCATGGACTGTGTCAGATCCGGATAAACGGTCCAAAAAGTCTCATCAAGTTGGAGTCGTTATTAATGAGGATCGTAGCTTGGCAAACGGAAGCTTGCTTGAGACAAAAGTTGCATCTTCTGACACTTTGCATAAAAAGACCAGTCAAAAGTTGCCAGCTGGCAGTTCAAATGCTGAGGTGCTCTCTGCTGGAGTGCTGGCCAGAAATGGCAAAGGGTATGAAATTAGTAGCAAGCAGAAACATGAGCTTCCCTTGGTGTCACTCAATGCTGCTTGTGAAACGAATGGTGCGGTGACATGTGAAGCAACCTATTCACAACCAATATATACCGTGTGTAGGAAAGAATTGGTCAGCATTAGATGATCAAGGATGGCTCTTTCATCAAAGTGATCATTGGTTCGGGGCAGTGCCCAGGCAAAAAGTGGATGAGAGTAACTCTTCCCAGGTATGGGCAGAGGCAATGCTCCTACCGTCCGTCGGCATCTATGCTTTGCCATACGTGGTTCCAGACTGATGAATCCATCAAGACAGGTGTCAATCACAGTTTGTCTTATCTGGCTTTGCCCCATATCAATCCATATGCATTTGTCTGCAGGCTTTTCTCTTAACGTCATTAGTGCTTTGCCCCAGACATGTTTGCAGAGGTGAGCAGTGTTGTGCAGCAGTGGGCGTCAATATGGTCAAGAGCTTGAGAAGTAAGCTTCTTGCAAAGTTTCAGCTGATAATGGTGGGTCAAACCCCTGAGTGTAGCACTGCTATTGCACTCCTTCCTCTTCAGACAAGGGTCAGGGGTCCTTTGAAGAGTAAGTACCACGTCGGTAAGTGCTTGCCCTTTTCCAAAAAAATTTCAATGGATTGTTCATATGGGATGGGCACTCATTTGTACAGGCTCTGCAGAAGCTCTCTTATATTTAACAGAGGCAGGGGCAAGCATTGATTGTTTCTTCCACGAAATCTCATCAACACCTCTTTAAATTCACGTGGTTATATTAGACAGCCCACGTATGGAGATTCAGAGAAAAACTCTTCAGGATGGTTTTTCTACAGACTGTTGAGTCGTGAGGACAAAGGTTGCGATCGTCATTACACCTCCAGAGAGTTCAATTGTGATGCCCATTTTGATTGTTTGATTCAAGTGAGAATTTGCAACTTGGTCTCCCAAGAAATTTGGGCAGAGAAGGTTGTTCTGGTTTCTGAGCAAGGTAGATGGCTTTTGTCCTTACCAAGCATCAGATTACACTTAGAAGGGAACTGCTTATGCCAGATGAAGCTCTTCCCTCATGACTATCTCATATGTTCAACATCTTATACTTTGTCCCATTTTTGGTTAACACTAACATGCGGACCTGGCAATGCGATGGATGTTTCAATCATGTTATCTACATTACCCTCTACTTTGCAGCCAACTTTATTTTGGCAAGTTATCCGGTGTTTTAAGCACTATCATGCTGGAATGAGAGATTTTGTTTATAGCAATCACATCGTGAGTTTCTCAATTGATATTTCCTGAATTGTGGAAGCTCAGCAATTTCCCATAATATTGTGTCATTTGCTCAAGTCACTGAAGATCCCTTTACTCTATTTTGATGTGTGTCATGTTGATTCCGGCTACACCCTTGCATGTGGCGAAATAACAAAGAAGTGGTTTTGTGGGGACAAGCGAAATGTGTGAACGGTTTCAAGGTCTGAATGGTATAGGGTCTCCATGGGAAGTATGCCATTGAACATGGCTTTTGGATAAGAGAGGCCTTGACTTTAGTCAGGAGAGCCTTTGAGAGGGCTTTTGCTTCCCAATCACACGTTGCACCTAGGTTTGAGAAGTTTTATATCACCTTATACGTTGCACCTTTTAGTAATGCTTGGCTTTTTCAATGCTTGTCTGGGCACTTCGTTGTACGTTTTCGTCGTCTTATATGACACCAAGAAAATAGAATATTGGCAATTTCGGCTATGAAGGATGGAATTTTATTATGTTTCAGTAAATAGTAACAACATCTTATCAGAGTAGAGCTTTGTAGTTAAAAAAATGCCCACCTTTTTATGTAGTAATATTAATGTTGACATGGTAGGCCCATGATTGGAAAGAGGAAACCTTATACCTTACAAAGAATCAAACAAGTAAGAACATGAAAAACCAAGTATGCTACTTGACTGTAATTTGTGCAATGGTAAAAACCTTAGGAACCTTAGCTACAGAATCTTTCTTGCTGATGCTTTTTTAACAATTGTTCCAATTTGTATTGGTTATTGGTTGCAAGTATGCTGTGCTTGGGGAAATTGACAACCACAAACATGAGCAAATAGATAGTGTTATGCTTTATCAACATACTACATTGTATTTATATTTTCAGAATGTGCTTCCCCCTCACAAAGCTACAGGCTACTTGGGAGTTTAGTTTATACTCTACAAATTACGATTACTTTTCTGGTTGTATTGTAAAGTCCAGAGTGCCATTATATGTTTTTTCTCTTAAGTTGACTCTATTTGTCCCAGTGACCCTTGCTCAATATTATTTTAGAGGACCAATAGAATAACATTTGGAGACGATAGCATTTGGCCATCTAAACAGCAATCAACCTCAGCTAAACAACCTCATTCCCTTTGGGTAGCTTTAAACTCGTTGCATGGGCCGTGATCATAGGGATGCTTTATTAGTTAAAACATTTTTGAGCTAGTGTAAGAACAATTTTTGTAGGGCTATCAACTTTCACTCATTAAGTTGGGATTTTTAACCTTGTCAAAGAAATTTGTGATTGGCCTTGTTTTGTTCTATGCTCTAAACAACAGTGTGAAGCAGACATTCCATAAACTACGTATCCTCATCATGAAGTTGACACCTCAAGTGTTATTCCACTGATTTGAAACTCTTTGCTATGGACTCTTCCTATTTAAATAAGCGAGGATTTTGTTTGCCCACTTAGGCCGTAAATGAGTGCTAAGAGAGTTTTATTGAGTATGGCCAAGTTTGCGAGATTGTTGCTATTGCTTTGACCTCTCACACACTTGAATAAAGTTGACTAAAGTGAAAGATTAGGTTTATGGTTGATGCTTCACTTGTGGTAGCTCCTACTAGCAAACAAAAAGATGATTAAACTTTTACTTCCTTTGACAACCCTAATATAGATGGGTTCTATCTGTGGAAGATTTTTTGGAATGTTATGCCTAAGTTAGTCTCTATTGCTGGTACACCTAGCCCATAATGCAAAGGGAGATTCTCTTAGGGAGTTAAGAAAGTGGAATTGTATCTATCTATATCAACTGATTGTGTTTTGACATGAATGGCTTTTTAGTTCATTGAGCTATCCTCTAAACACATCATTGTCAATTGGTTCTTCCAAATGATAGTAAAATGTCAATGTTTTTTATGATGCTTTTACAAGAATTTTTGATACATTTCGATTCTAAGGGTCATGTAATTACTCATTAATTGCTTCAGGTTATAATAAATTATGGTTCATTGATTTTCACTACAAGATTTACCCTATTTGATATTTATGACATTGTGGTACCTTGATTAGGACTTAGGTATGCTACAAGCCAGTCTAGGATGTTTTCTTGATAGACTTTTTGTAGCTATCGAGTGTGTATGGGTAAATATCTCACGATCGAAAAGGCTAAAGCAATGAGTGTTATGACACTACGTAGTATATGTTCTCTTAGTTACATATTATTTTAGTGATGGTTACTATTGGACTTGGACTTTAACCTATGCTAGGAACACTAGTGATGGTTGTTTGGAGTAATCTTTATCTAATTTTGCTTGGTAAGCCTAACTTGATTGAGAAGTACCACAAATGATCATGTCATAGATCTAGTTTACATTCCTCTTACTATTAGTGGATTCGTACTTCTGTTTATGTTTAGTAAACATTGAAACTCAAGATGGTTTGGAGTTAAGCATTAGTGATTTTGATGGGATGGTTACTAGACCTAATCAAGAAGGGGTATTAGTCTAGTTTTACAAGCTTGTCATTATGTATGGTTGAATTGACACATTAAATTAGTTGGACTTAACATTGGAAAGAATTGTCTCATAAGAAAATATAACTAAATTGGACGATTGATTTCTTTTTGTAAGGAAATTTTTTTCCCTTCCTTAGAATCCCTATTGGTTTTCAAAATTTGGATATAATCTTTTTTGTTTTGTTTTGGCCTGCTGGTCTTGCCATACTTTGTAGTGGTTATATGTAGGTAGTGAATTACTCTAACGAGTAACTTTAAGTACCTTGATGTAATGATACCATTTGTTCTTAGTATCGATTGGATCCTTAAGTACCCATTAATAACGGAATGAGATGCATTGGATTTTATCTGGCTTGCAAGAAGGCATTTTCTTACTGTACAATTGTACTTCAATAGGTCTCCTTAGCCCTTGCTTTATAGAATACTACAAATGTTCAGTTTCCAAACCTTAACTAATGGGATGATAATGGTGCTTGTGCATGTGCAACTGATACTTACGATTGCTAATACAAATTTTTTGCAGTAACACAAATATTAGAGAATTTGGGAATTTACCAAGTCCCAATTTCACATAAGAGGCTAAGCTTCGACAATGTGGCTAAATCTTCACCAATTCTCTGAAACTTTGGGACAAACTTAAGGAGGAGCACTACGTGCACCTTCTACTCTAAAGCAGTATCCATTGAACGGTCTTAAAATTGCTTATATACAAACGAGGAATCGTGAACCTAGAAAATTGCTATGGTTTTTTGGACGATAGTTCACATCTAAAGGTGGCTAGTGATAATTACCTTTGTACTAGATAGTGGAACTTTAATGAAGTCTAAAAATAAAGAACAAAGTTGTTTGACTTTTGTTTCATCCCTAGACGTAAAATATCTAGAGTATAGGAAGGAGTTTTTTAATATTGGAGTTTTTTTTTTGTTTAGGTTCTAAATTTTATTTATTTTGAGCTATTCTAAGAGAAAAGCTTAAACTAGTACATTGCTTAAGATAAAATTAAGAATCACTTCTTATATATTTTGAACATTAACAAATCTAAGGGAACTTGAAGACATGGTAAAAAATTGGTAGGTTTTGGAGAGAACTGCAACTCACATACAAGCCTTTTTTTTTCTTGCTTTTATGGATAAAAATGAGTACCCTCTATGTTGCTCAAATTATGTTATTGTACAAAGGTGAAGGGAGGTAGATACTTTCTAGAAATTCATTTATTAGATAAGTTTCCAAAACATATTTATGTGTCTTAGTCAATGCCCATAGTCAACTGTCTCTTAGAACTGTTGCTTGATTCTTCATGGTATCTCTCTTAGACAATGTGTTTTTCACCTATGAGTTGATTTCGTGCCCATGTGGTATTAAAATGACATCAAGATGAGTTCCTGCATCTGCTTTTTTAACCCTAGCATGCGGTTGCATAAACATTCAAGTCATTACCATAGGATTTGTTTAGCTTTGTCCTGCACACTTCCCTTGATTGTAACCCTATGGTTTCATGGTATGGTGGATACTATCTTAATTAGTTCATTGACCATCTGGTACATAGGAAAATGGTTAATTCATTGGCTTGCTTTCTTTTCCCACAGTGGTGACGTCATACTCTAATGGGCATGTCTTGGATGTTTCCTCTCTCCCTATCACCACTATGAAGTTGAACATGCATTAGGATTTGCATTATGAGGACATGGTTGCCAACTCATTCCTAGACTCCACCTCTTTATAAGGTCAGATATCTCTTTCCCTCACTTAGCCTATGGATATGTTGTGCTATTCTTGATTTTCAAGTTATTAAAGAATAAGACGATCAAAGGAAGAGTGATATATAATAGTGCAAATCTTGATGATTTCTAAGTACTTGGACTACTTTTTCCTTGTCACCATAAGGAGATTGTGGAAGGAGATTCTTCTTCACAGATGGAGCTAGGTCAACCATCACCTCTATACAATCCTTATGCATGCCGATCAATTTGAGACTTGCATGGCTCTTCTAGTGGGTCCTGTAAGTTGAAGGACAATAGTGAAAAAAATGTATAGTACCTTCTTACATGGGAAAGAACCTAGTAGCTGCTAGTGGGAAAGTACAATACATCCTCCATGGAGAGTGATTGTGAGGAGAGCATGTCACAATAGAGGGATACCTACGGTGCGTTCATCGGAGAGGAAGGATTCAATGTGGCACCCCGAAGTAGGCAATTATTGCAAAGGCCTAAGTCTTCCCAATGAAGGTAGGTAGCCATGTGGTCCATGAAGTCCAAGGGTGTATTCATATGATTTGAGTACAAGAACTTTCAAAGATGAGATTTTGCACATTTTTAAGTGTGCAGAGGTATATCAGGGTAATGAACCTCATTACACAAATTTGAGGGGATAAGTTTCCTAGGTTAAGTAGAAGCTCCCCAGAGAACAGATTAATAGAAGTATATGTTGAAGTCTCAATGTAGTCTTAGAACTAAGAGCAAGAACCCTTTTCATAGGAGGGAAAATCCCTAATAAACCAAAAATATAGCAACTCTATAATATGCCCAAAATTATTTGTTCATTTATAAGAGGAGACTGGATATTTCTTATTTGACTTTCTATTATAATTCTTGAAATTGTTTTTTTTTGGATAAGCTATATTGTGTATTAGTTAAATATTATTTTCAAGGTTATTTTTTGATTCTAGAATAGCTCCTTGTATGCTTTGATAAGTGAATTCTGATTAATCTTATGCTCTAAATTTTTTTTATTCGAAACTATTCATTCAGATCAATTTTGTTGAAGTTCCAGATTCTAGCACTCAAAGGACCAGGACAAGAATCAAGTCGGAGATGCCTAACATTTTTTTGAAAGTTTTTTGTTACCATAGCAGTCAAGCAAGTCCTATACAAGAAAAGCATTTATTGGCCTTTTCAAATATCCTAGTAACTCATAGGAGAAATATTGGTTCAAAATTTTTTGACCAGATTTAACCAAGTAAAAACACTATATTTTTTGTTGGGCATCATAGCTATCACGCTCCATTAGGACAAACCATCAATCTTTAGAAAGGGAACCCAATAAAGTGAGAAGAGGCCTTTCCAAAGCTTTGCAATCAGTGTTGCCCCAAAACTATTTTGATTTTTTGATGCATTAAAAAGGCTTACATTACTAGTTTCTCTTTATAAAAAGAAAACTTATGTGGTTGTCAATGATGGGAACCTGCCCCTAGAGATAGTCTACATGAAACTCGCTTCTACGAGCTACCTGATGGAATTACGAGTAGGTTGTAGCTACCTGCTTTTGTATGACTGTATAATTAGTCGAAACCCAATACAAGCACCTCTAAATAGGATCCATTACTTTCATTTTAGATCTGTCGAAGTGTGTGAGTCTAGATTTATCAGTAGATTCAAACTCTGCATCATTTGTAACTAATTGCTATACGCATTTAGAGCTTTTGAGCATCAAGCGTGTATCGATTACATTTTTAGATATGTACTAAACTAGTTATGAATTTGAATATCTAATTCAAGTTGTCTCACCTCGTGTCATCTAAAGTCTTTCATTTCAGTTCAATTGTCTGCCATCTAACTTTTTTGTCTAGTCTTGTGAAGTCTAATTCTGTTGATCTTATCTAATCTGACATTTGGCATCTGACTCTAGAATTCTAGCTTTGGAATCGATATCAAGTGACCATCATTCCATTTTTTCAATCATGGTGGTGAGCTACGCTCTTGACACAAACTAGTGTCCTACGTAGAATTCAGAGTCAATCAGCTATTTGCAATGCCACCATGTCATACAATGGGAGGAAGGAGAGTTACTACAATGTTTGCTAAAGATCAAGGCCATATCAACACAATAGCTGAGGAAGCAAAGTAAGGTTATGATGAATAACCATGCTCTTTGAATGAATAAACTGATGCTGATCCAAGACAAAGAGTGGGAGAGGAGCCTCGAGCCTCTCATCATTAGTACATTCGAGTCAATGACATTCAAAGAGAGCTGAGAGGCGCTCTCATTCACAAGGATCTTGGGATGCACATGGGAAAGGCAAAGCAATAGTTCATACAGATGTCAGTGATGCCAGCATGCTTAGTAAAAGTGCAGGATCACACAAAAAACTGATTAAGGGAATGAAATTGACAATAACTACAAGGAGATATGGGAAGCATAAATAGACCATCATAGCAAGCACAAACGTCGAGAGAGGAAACCAGATCACAAGGATAAATCTAGACATCAAGAAAAGGAATTAGATCAACATAAATCCAAATATTGTGACCAATCCAATGATTTGAAAATTGCATTTCCTACTTTCAAAGGTAGCAAAAAAGAGTATCTAGATATCCATATACAAGCCTTTGAGAAGTATGCTGATTTGAAGGACATCGATGAAGATAAATAGGAAGAATATTTTTAACAAAATTTAAAGGACGCAACAAGAAAATGGTACTACCATTACCCAACATGTAAGCTTAGAATTTAACATAAGTTAAAAAAGGCTTTCTTGATGAAGTATAGTGAGAATTGCCAAAATGAGGACATCCTTTGCGAATTGGATAAAATTGAACATGCTAGGTTATTTGTTAGGTGTTGTAGAAAAAATCACGGAACTAACAAGGAAGTTGAATGAGCCACCATCAATAAAATGCATGTATGCATGGTTTTTAAGTGGGTTCAGAAGTAAGAAATTAAGAGAGCAGAGGTGCCAGCACCAACTTGAAAGCTTAACGATTTGGTGCAAAGGGCTTTGAAAGTTAGAGCAATAGGCTAAGAAAGAGAAGGGCAACAAAGGGAAGGAGAGTTTTGGTCCTAGTGAATCATATACCGAAGGATCGTCAACCAGCTCCAGCTCTTTGGATAGTGATTCAAAAGACACACCTAAGAGTAGGAAGAAGGGAGCCTGTACTAAAAATATTGAGCTAGATATTTGAGATATCCAAGACCAACCTTTATTAGGAAAATTAGAGACCTTGTGCACAAAATGCAAGTAAAAGGTGCATAGGTATGATGTATGTTACCAATTCCCTTATTGCAAAGCTTTTTGGAACGTATGGAATAATTGCAAAATCAAAATGCATCAATTCAAGGAAGGAAAAGAAGTTTCCATGACAACTCTGACCAATTGAGAACTAATTAATCAAGAAAGGTTACCTAAGAATATGAATAATGGATCCAGTACCAGCAATATGGCTCAAAGAGGATGCTATTAGATTTTTTTTTGGTAGAGCTAGGGGTAGAGCCAATTTTACCAGACGTAATTTCATGTGCTACACTTGTGGAAAATACATACACTTAGCCATGCAATGTCCAAATAATCTAAAAACTAAAGTGGTTGAGAAAAAGGTGGCATAGCCACTTCCAATGTGAGTGATCACTAGGAGTGCTAGAGTTGTCATCGTAGAATTACCAAATGAGCCATCCAAGCAAACGAGGCAAATTGAAGAGTCTCAGAAGTGAGAGAAACAAAGAGCTATTGTGAAAGCCAAGGGAAAGGCCAAAGAAGTGGATGAGTGGCAAGAGTATAGGGTGTTGATAGCCCAGATCATTCAAGATTTGAAGAAGAGGATGCCAAAAAATCCAAAGCACTTAAATGCCAGAATTATTCAAATAATTTCATTGAAACCTTCAGAAGCTCTAGAGAAGGAAATCCACTTGGTGAATCTACAAAAAATAGTAATGAAGAGAAATGAACCAATGAAAGGCTGAGAGAAGAATCTCAAGAAAGAGTAACAGCAAGTCAAGGTGGACGATCAAAGATGATAAACACGATCTAGAGTCAAAAAATGTCTAGAAGCAACAATTTGAATCTCCACAAAAGGATCCATCAACTAATAGATGTAGCAAGCCAGCACATGACGACACTGTGAAGGATAGTTTCTAAAGGTGAGGTCATCCAATTTAGATAGCATTTCTAAGAATGAACATGATTAGATATATATCAAAGTATGTGAGAGAATCTAAAAACTGACAATTGTATTTGAATGATATCAGAAGACCGTTACTTGAAGCTGCCAATTTTATTAGAAGGTAGAGGAAAGTGTGAGATGCAATGGCGGTCAACCTATTTGAAAGTAAATACAACAAAGTAATAGTCATTAAGATCGACTACAAGGTCAGAAAGCAGTGGGAACCATTGTTAGGAGTAATTCTTGAGGGAGGTGCAAGAGTCAATATTATGGAGGAACATGTTAGGCAGAGACTAGGGATTCACAAGATGAAAGCTTCTCCTTTCAAAATCAAGAGGTAGACCAAAGGATTGTCTAGGCCAGGGATCTAGATTGAGAACCTTCAAATAAGAGTCCCCCAATCAAAAAAGAATAAAGCCAGTTTTCTGGTTCTGATTGTCCAAGGTGCACATAACAAGATCTCAAGTTTGATGCATTATGCACATTACTATTTGCAAGATTCACTTTCAAGAAAGAACATGGCTAAACAATGTGCAATTGAATAGGCTTTTGTTGGTGCTCAAAGAGGAGGTGGTAATATATGCACGTGCAAGACTTGGTCTTGTTGTCAAATTTGTGGATGATAGATGTACACTTCATGATCTCAGTTTTGGTGATGAGATTGTCACATCTGGCATTTTGTGTCATGGGTTGTATAAGCTCATTTTGTATATCAAGTGTGGGTAGGATATTCTAAATGCACTGGTGGATTCAAAGGCTGTTTCAGATAACAAAATTTGACATGCACGTTTTGAGCATCTGAATTTTGCTAGTTTGCTACATTTTACAAACAATTGATATGGTTCTTCTTTGCCGCCTCTTAAAGCACTTTCTAATCATGTTTGTAAAATCTATATTTTGAGCAAAATGCAATGTTAAAAGTTCCCAAAGGATGGTCCAATAAGGGCTACATGTAGCTTACAACTTGTGCATAGTGATGTTTGTGGGCCTATGCAAGCTCCATCCTCGGGTATTTACCTATCCTTTGTGCCCTTCATAAATGATTACTCCAAGCATGCATGGGAATATTTGTTTAAAGCTAAGTCCAAAGTGTTTATGTGTTTCAAGAAATTTTGATTATGGCTGAAAAGGTCTCTAAATGTGCTATGAGCACCCTCTGTTCAGATCAAGGGGGGGGAGTATATGTCTCATGGGTTTAATGCATTTCTAGCTAGTCGTGGAATAAAAAACAAATGTACAATTATGTATACACCTTTTGTAAAAAAAGGCTGCTTATAGAGATGGCACAATGTATGGCCAAGTGTGAAGCTTTACCACATTTTTTTGGCTTGAGGCCATCATGTGTGCTACTTATGTACTCAACATGTGTCCTACCAAAGGCTTGTAGTCTATGAATCCTTGTGAAGCAAGGCATGGTAAAAATCCATCTATTGATCACATGCATGTTTTTGGTCATTTAGATTATGATTTGGTGCCACAAATGTACCACAAACATTGGACGATAAGGTTGTCAAATGCATTTTTGTTGCTTATAGTCCTAAAAGCAAAGGTTACAAGTTATACCATCTACATACAAAATGTGTCTTGGTTTCATGAGATGTTGTATTCGTAGAAGATTCAGTTCAACCCTTGTTATCATGTATTGGATACAATAATGTAAGCTCACAAGACATTTATGACACTTTATGTCTCTTTTTAATGGTGGAAACTTAAATGTAAGTTCTAATTAGGCAAATGTATAGCCTATGGGGGTTTCCAAAAATAATACAAATCAGCCTACTACTGATGCAAATGTACATGATGTATTTGGTGTGGAAAGGGCTAAGAATGAAGAGGCTTTGATTATGCCAAAATGGCTGGTACATACTTTGTATGACAGTAAATTAGATGCAGCTATGTGCCTATTCATACTTGTTCACATTCTTGCCATGCTTTATATGCATCATATTGTTATGCTTTGACTATTCTATTTTATGTGATGAAGAGGAACCTCTTTCTTTTGATGAAGCATAGAATTCAAAAAGCTGGATGGGTGTAATGCAATCAAAATATGATGCACTTATAGAGAGTGAAACATGGACTATGTGTAATTTTCTTGGTGGCAAAAAGGTCATTAGTATGAAGTGGGTTTAATATTTGGAATGTAAGCTGGATGGTGAGATTGATCTACAAGGATAAACTTATTGCAAAAGGTTACGCACAACAAAAAGGCATTGGCTATGAAGAGGTTGTTGCTCCCACTTGTTGTAGGACTACTGCTCATTTTTTATGTGCATTGGTAGCTTACTTTGGATGGAATTACATCAATATTACATTATTATTGATTTCTTAAATGGTGATATATTGGAGGAAATACATGTAGCACAAACTCATGATTTTTTCAAGAAAGGACAAGAAAAGAAAGTATGCAAATGTAAGAAAGCGTTATATGGATTGAAGCAGTTTCTTATGCTTGGTATGAGAAAGCTGACTCTCATTTGGTTAAACAAGGCTTTCATAATAGTCCAATTAAAATCACTTTGCATGCCAAACATGAGGGTGATGTATGTTGTTTTGTATGTAGACGATTTGTTGATTTCTAGTCTGAATGAGACACACAGTTTTGAATTCAAGACTGTATTGAATGCTTCTTTCAAGATGAAAGACTTGGAGCTTTTGCATCATTACTTTGGATTACAGTTTAAGAAGTGTGATAAGGGTATTGATTTGTGCCAAGCAAGATCATAGAGACATTACTATGTAAGTTTGGACTTAAAGACTGGAAACCTTTTACTACTCTAATGGAAACAAATGTGAAATTGAGTCTTCATGATACTAGAGATCTTGCAAATTTCAATTTTTATCAGAATATTATATATGCCTTATGTATGTATGCAATATGAATTAGGAATAAATATGCAGTCTCACGAATCAATAGATTTATGCATAGCCAAGGGTCTAAGCATTAGTAGCTTTTGAAAGGATATTTCTCTATTTGAGTGGCACTTTACATCCTGGGTTGTTTATCGCAAGGGCTGCCAAATTTGCATACCTTTTAGGCTTTCTTTTCTTGTCCTTTCTTGACAAAATCATGAGGTTGAGCTACATATACTTCCTCAAATATATCACTACTCAAGAAATCAATAACAAAGTATGATTATGTACATTCCATCCCAAGTAAGCTAGCAATGCACATAGAAAATGAGCAGTAGTCATACGACAAGTGGGAGCAATAGTCTATTCATAGTCAATGCCTTTGTGTTGTGCATAGCCTTTTGCAACAATTCTATCCTTCTAGATCAATATCACCATCCAAGTTACATTCCAACTTCTAAACCCACGGCATACTAATGACCTTTTTGCCAGCAAGAAAATCACACAAAGTCCATGTTTCATTCTCTAAAAGTGCATCATATTTTGATTGCATCATAGCCATCGAATTTTTTGAATCCTATGATTCATCAAAAGAAATAGGTTCCTCTTCATAACATAAGCTAGAAACAGTCAAATCATAACAATATGATGCATAAATGCATGGCAAGAATGTGAATGAGTATGAGTAGACATAGCTGCATCTAATTTACTGTCATGCAAAGTATGTACCAGCCATTTTGGCATACTTGTAGCCTCTTCATTCTCAGCCCTTTCCACATCAAATACATCATGTACATTTGCATCAACAGTAGGCTGATTTGTATTATTTTTGGAAACCCCCATATGCTATATATTTTGTCTCATTAGAACTTACATTTAAGTTTCCACCATTAAAAAGAGACGGTAAAGTTCTTGTGAGCTTATATTATTGTATCTGATATATGATAGCAAAGGTTGAACTAAATTTAGTGCACAAATATAAAGGTACTTTAGCCCTAGAGTGATGGAACTATATACAATACACAAGGGGGAAAACCTCCTAGCTAGGAAAAAAGTGCATCGACAGCGGTCCCAAGTGTGTTCATATATGTGATAGTGATGTGTTCACACACATCACTATCACATATATGGTAGCAAATCCCCCTGCGAGTGATGCAGTGAACAAGGGCTGGCACATAGTGTATAGATAAGTGCCATGCCCTAAGGACATGATCAATCCACAAAGGGAAGCAAGTCCGAAGCTTTGTGGAAAGCTTTGAACTTTTCATGAGGCAATGCCTTTGTGAATAGATCTCCAAGGTTGTCTTGTGTTGGTGCATAAGCTAAGATAATCTCTCCTGTTAAGAGTCTCTCCCTGACATAATGATAATGCACCTCAATGTGCTTTCTGTGAGAATGAAAAATAGGGTTCCTTAAGCCTACCAATGTGCTTCAACTATCATTGTAGATGATGTTGGCTGTGTCCAATCCTCCAACAATTAAGCCATTCATAAGGCGTTTGAGCCATACACACTCAATTGTAGCTACATGAAGACTACCCTTTATGCAACCTCACAATTGCAAATGGACACAATAGGTTTCTTCTTGCTCAACTATGCTATGCATGAACTAAAGAGCATGAAACAAAAATCACTTATGGACACTCATGTGCTATAACAACCTGCTCAATCTACAAAAATACCTCCTTTCTATTATCACTAGTTGAAGGGACTCCATTAACTTCACCTAGCCAAAACTACACCATTTTACACCTTTCTTGACTGACGATATGTAGGAAAAGTTGTATGTTCAGCGTGGGAAAGCAATTTCTCAAAGCAACCTCTAGATTATCTTTGGTCATGCTACTCCAATGCACTCATTGTTCTCTTTGGCACAATGCATGCAAAAAGGCCAATCCATTGGGCCTGACGACATATTTGTATTGCATCTTTCTTGAAACCCTTTTAGTGGTGATTACATGACAATTCACTCTTGCCGCATCATGCACATATTTTCTTACTCTCCCTCTATATTAGGATACTTTGTACCTCTTTATGAGTAGGCCATTCACATCCAATATAATGCATAATTTTTCCTTCTCTCATCATCCTCACGAGACACAATAGGCAATGTCATTACCTATAGTGGCACTACTAGAAGTGGCTCTATCCTCTCTTTCCTCTCAAACATATTTAGAGCCCACATAGCCACAGTCACAGCCGTAGCTGCTTCATCGTGGAGTACTTAAAGGATCATTACTGTTTGCAAGTCCAAGAAAATTACTTGGATAGTTGGTCTTGAGGTGGGCGACGATATCACTTGTTCCCACTATCTCACCTATTCTAGCTCTGGTATCTATGAAGACCTCCTCACCATACCTCTTGTATCCTCAACAGTGGCAATGCACCCTTTTCAAATTTAGCAGGCTCAACATTTGTGTGCACACCATCATGCGCAACCTACACATCAACTGCATTGAACACATCCATTGGAACATGTGAAGCAGTACAAGGCATTTTTCAATGATCAACTGTAGCTGTGCCCTCATCTACATGCCCTGAAGAGCGAGTGCTTCTTGTGCAAGTTCCTCTTTTTTTGGCTTCTTGATTATTTATGACAAGACAAAGTAGAAACATATTATTAGACATGTATAGGTCACTTTATGAAATAATTTGCAGTGCACAATGCAAAAATTAAGATACATGTCATCAACAATTTCCAACAATTGGTTCATCAAGGGGCATGGATACAATAGGGGCACAATGAGTGCACAAGCATTCTAACACTACAACACGTTGCGCGAAAATCGACGTGGATATCGACGACTAAAAGTTTATTTTAAAAGTAAAAAACCTTGGTATTAGCGTCGGTATAAGCATCGGCATTGTATTGTTGGTATACAGTACGTCGGAATATACCATGGAATTTACACCAGTAAAAACGTTGGGATAATATCGACACATATTTTGAGGCCCGTATCGATGGTTATACCGACATCTGTATCGGCATCAAAACCTGCAAATTTTTCTTTTGGCAGAGAAGGCTGGGAACTAATGCTGCATGTACTGCAGCACTAGGAATTAGCCCTCTACCCAAAGGAAGAGTGCAAAAGCAACCCCCTCCCACCTACAGTTTGACATTGAAGAGCAAGTAAGTACAGATTAGCAAAATTGTAAGCATAATAAAACCAAGAAATCAAAAGCTTAAACATGACAAGTTTCCAAAAGCATAATCATAACTTCAACTCCCAAATCATAGGCACAAGGACATGAAGATTTTCTAACCATAATTAAAACATGATTAAAAAATTGCAGGTATAACCATAATGTGATTGCGAAAAGAGATTTGCAAAATCATAAACATAATCTGCTTGCCATACCATAACCATAATCATAAACATAATCTGCTTACATAACTAGCTTGTCATACCATAACCATAACCGGCTTGTCATACCGTAACCATAATAGCCATACCATCATTGCAAAACCATAACCATAACCTGATTGCCAAACCATAACCATAACCTATGTGCCATACCATAACCACACCATGATTTCCATACCATAATTACATAACCATAACCTGCTTGTCATACCATAACTATAACAGCCATACCATCATTGCAAAACCATAACCATAACCTGATTGCCAAACCATAACCATAACTTGATTGCCAAACCATAACCATAACCTGTGTGCCATACCTTAATCATACCATGATTGCCATACCATAATTCAAAACCATAACCTTAGCTTGATTGCCATACCGTAATCATAATCGTAAACAGAATGCAAAATCATAAACATAAGCGTGAAATTGTACATGCATACAATGAATGAGCACAAATGTATCAAGAAGACTACATCTACAAAAAAAACACATATGGAGGATGTCACCCTCATGGTAATGCCTCCAGTCAACGGCCTCTCCCTCCTCCTATAGCTGGGTCAAAAGGGCCACAAGTCCATGCTTGTATCCATACTTCTCCTCTCGGCGTGTTAGAGGGTGCTTCACAACAACTTCCTACAAAATAAGCAATTCATCACAAGATAAATCCTCAATAACATATACATATTCGACAATTTAAAGCATACGTGTAATACTTACAAACTCATGCTGAAGTGTGTTGTAGCTCCCACTCCCAAGTGTTGGAATTAGGGTTGCAGAGAGACACACACATCTTGGAGAAGGCGAAGGAAGCTTAAGGCACACAATAGAGAGTGTATTACTTAGTGTGCAATGGAAAAAAATAGATAGCCCTAGAGTGATGGGCGTATATACAATGCACGGGGGAAAAAACCTCCTAAAGAGGGAAAAAATGCCCTGGCGGTCCTAGTGTGTTCACACACATCACTACCACATGTATATGGTAACAAATCCCCCCTGGAGTGATGCGGTGAACGAGAGCTGGCACATGAGTAAAGGGAAGTGCCATGACCTAAGGACATGATCAGTTCACAAAGGGGAGTAAGCCCAAAGCTTTACGGAAAGCTTCAAGCTTCTCATGAGAGAATGCCTTTGTGAAAAGATCTACAAGGTTGTCCTATGTTGGCACATAAGCCAAGCTGATCTCTCTTGCTGAGAGCCTCTCCCTGACATAGTGGTAATGCACCCCAATGTAAACTAGGTTCCTTGCAACTGCCAATGCGCTCTAGCTGTCAGTGTAGATAGTGTTGGCAGTGTCCTGTCCAACACCCAAATCAGCCATAAGGCGTCTGAGCCATACACACTCAACCGTAGCTGTGAAGAATGCCCTGTACTCAGCCTCACAACTCGAAGTGGCCACAGTAGGTTGCTTCTTGCTCAACCATGATATACATGAACTGCCAAGCATGAAACAAAAACCACTTGTGGACATTCGCGTGTCAAAACAACCAGCCCAATCTGAGTCCGAAAAAGCATGTAAGTCTCCCCCATTGGGATAAAACAAGCCAAGATGTAAAGTGCCACTAAGGTAGCGGAAAATCCTCTTGACAGCCTGCCGATGCTTAGACCCTGGGCTATGCATAAATCTGCTGACCTGTGAGACTGTAAACTGAATATCCGGCCTTGTGTTGCATACATAAATGAGGCAGACAACAACAATTTGGTAAAGAGTGACATCAGCAGGATCGCTAGCATCATGTAGACTCAACTTCAAACCTGTTTCCATGGGAGAGGTTTGCAATCCTCAAGTTCAAACTTACATAGCAATGTCTCTATGTAACTTTTCTGACACAAGGAAATACCACCATCACACTGCTTAAACTGTATACCCAAGTAATGATGCAACAACCCCAAATCTTTCATCTTGAAAGTAGCATTCAAATTAGCCTTAAATTCAGCAATATGTCTCTCATTTGGTCCAGTGATTAGCAAATCATCAACATAAAGAACCACAATGAGAAGTACATCACCCTCACGCTTTACATACAATGTGCTTTCTGTTGGACTGTTTTACAAAAGCCTCGTTTAACCAAATGAGTGTCAGCTTTCTCATACCAAGCACGAGGAGATTGCTTCAACCCATACAAAGCCTTCTTACATCTGCACAGTTTGTCCTCTTGTCCTTTTATGACAAAACCGCGAGGCTGCGTTACATAAACTTCCTCAAATATGTCACCATTCAAGAAAGTAGTAACAATGTCTGATTGATGTACATCCCAACCAAAATGAGCTGCCAATGCACATAGAAAACGCACAGTAGTCATACGACAAGTGGGAGCAAAAGTATCTTCATAATCAATGCCTTTTTGCTGTGCATAACCCTTTGCAACAAGTCGAGCCTTATGGCGATCGATTTCACCATCCGGCTTGCGTTTCAACTTGTAAACCCACTTCGTACCAATGGCCTTTATTCCAGGAGGCAAATCACATAAAGTCCATGTGTCATTTTCTATAAGTGCATCATATTCTGATTGCATGGCAGCCATCCAATTTTCTGAATTCTGTGCTTCATCAAAAGAGAGAGGCTCCTCAACATCATGTAAGCTAGACATAGCCAAAGAATAACAATCTTATGCATAAGATGCATGGAGAGAGTCTGAACAAGTACGACTAGACAATGGTGCATCCAATTTACTGTCACGCAAAGTGTGCACCAGCCATTTTGGCATACCTCTAGCCTGCTCATTTTCAGCCCTTTCCTCATCAAGTACATCATGTACATCTCCATCAGTAATAGGCTGATCTAAAACATTTCAGAAACCCCCATAGGCTGTACATTCGCCTTATTGGAACTTACATTCATATTTCCACCAGTGAAAAGAGGCAACAAAGTGTCATAAATGTCCTGTGAGCTTACATTATTGTCTCTAGTACATAACAGCAAGGGCTGAACAAAATCTTCCACAAACACCACATCCCGTGAAACCAGAATACGTTTTGTTTGCGGATGATACAACATGTAACCTTTGCTTTCAGCACTATAACCAACAAAAATACATTTGACAGCCTTATCATCCAAATTTCTTCGCTGCACTTGTGGCACCAAAGCATATGCCAAACAACCAAAAACACGCATGTGCTCAATAGAAGGCTTTTTATCATGCCATGCTTCATATGAAGTAATAGACTGCAAAGATTTCGTAGGACACCTGTTAAGTACATAAGTGGCACACATGATGGCCTCAAGCCAAAAAGAATGCGGCAAAGCTTGACTCTTGACCATACATCGTGCCATTTCCGTCAGTGACCTGGTTTTCCTCTCAGCAGCACCATTTTGTTGAGGTGTGTAAGGCATTGTACATTGGTGTTTTATCCCACGACTAGCCAGAAATGCATTAAATTCATGAGACATATACTCCCCCCCTCGATCGGAACGAAGGGTGCCCATAGTACATCTCGAGACATTTTCAGCCATAGCCAGAAATTTTTTGAAGCACATAAAAACTTCGGACTTCACTTTAAGCGGAAATACCCATGCATGCCTGGAGTAATCATCAATGAAAGTCATGAAGTACAGGTAATTGCCCAAGGACAGAGTTTGCATGGGCCCACAAACATCACAATGCACAAGCTGCAACCTGCAAGTGGCTCAAACTGAACCATCCTTTGGAAGTTTAGAACGTTGCATCTTACCCAAAATACAGCCTTCACAAACATGTTTGACAGGTGCTTCAAGAGGGGGCAAAGAAGCAACCATATCAGATTTTTGCAAACGCAGCAAACTGGCAAAATTTAGATGACCAAAACGTGCATGCCAAAGTTTTGCATCTGAAATAGCCCTTGAATCTGCAACATCATTTGCAAAATTTTTTCCACACTTGTCATACAAAGTGAGCTTATACAGCCCACGACACAAAAGGCCAGATGCAACAATTTCATCACCAAAACTGAGATCATGAACTGTACATCTGTCATCACAAATTTGACTACAAGTCCAAGTCTAGCAAGTGCGGATACAGACAAGAGATTCTTCTTGATCCCAGGTACATAAAGTGCATCAATAAGTGTGAAGGAACTGCCATTTACAGCAGTAAGCACAATCTTTCCAACTCTCTGAACCGAATAAGAGGCATTGTTGGCACAAGTGACAGAATTCCCATGAGGGACAAACTCGAGAGAGGTAAACAATTCACAATGTGAGGTCATGTGCTTTGTAGCACCACTGTCGAAATACCACACATGTGAATCTACAACAACTGACAAGCATGCATCATGGACAACAGGATTGTAAGTGCACTCTACGCTAAAAGCCCATTCTCCATCAACATTAGCATCACAGTCTCCTTTCACAGAAGACTCAACAATGGCTGCATTTGTAGTGGAACCAACATTTGCAGTGGAACCACCCTCTTTCTTCTTAGCCTCTTTGGCCTTCAACTTAGGACACGACTTGATCAAGTGATCATTAGCTTTACAATAATGGCAACGCATCTTCTTTTTGCCCTTATGACCAGAATTGCCAGACGAAGTGCTGCCAGCAGAAGCATTAGGAACAGAATTTTTGCCACTCGCAGCAGAACCATAAGAAGTGACTACATTACTGTTACCACAGTTTCTTTGAGAAGCAATAAAAGCCTATTCAATTGCACGCTGCCTAGTCCTGTTTTTTCTAGAAAGTGACTCTTGCAATAGCAATGTGCATAATGCATCAAACTTGACAATTTCAGGATTTCCTTGGGTCATCAGTCTCCAAGTACTAGCAAAAGTCTAGTAGGAATCTGGTAAGGCATCAAGAACAGTCTGCACAAGGGAACTGTCTGAAATGACTTCACCTGCAGAAATAAGTTGCTCATTGATATCCTTGACACTAGCAAGGAAAGTGTCCATGTCATCTTCCTCATGCATAATATTTGAATCCAGCTCTTTACGCACCAAAGCAATTTTAGCCTCATTGAGGCTTGCATAAAGACCTGCTAGAATATCCGAAGCTTGTTTTGTAGATTTTGCTGAACGGATGTGAGGAACAATGGTGCGCTTCACACACAACACAATCAATGCATGAGCTTGCGCATCCTTTACATCCCAACGAGCTTGTTCTGTCGTAGGCAAAAAAACTCTAACAGCATCAATCCTTGCAGCAAGACCTGCAACATCCTCAACATCGCCTACATCCACAGAACCAGGGCATACATCAATGCCCTACACAATGTTCCAGACGCCTTTTGATACAAGAACATGTTGCATCATATAAGCCCACATAGGGCAGTTGTCCCCATCCAACGTGTCCTCAGCAGAAAACATCTTGAACACATCTGTGTTGTTGTTGTCAGCCATGGTAAATGCTGCACCTGATGTGAAAACTGCCCGAAAATAGTAGAAATGGAGCGGGAACAACACGTGCTATATAGCACAAACCGTAGAAGACTATAAGGCATCTGTTATGCAGAAAACGACACTGACAGAAATTCTGCACAAAATGACAAAATTGCATGTGCAGACCTGCCTATAGTGGAAACGGAGGCCGAAATGAGCCCAAATGGAAAATATGAGCAGACCAAGCTCTACGAGCTTACCTGAAGTATTTGTCGACCTGCGAATGCTCACCAAAGCTCACTGAAATCGGAGAAACTGAGCAGGCGTGTATTGGAGAAGCTGACGACTAAGCCCGGGAGGACGCAACTTGCTCTGATACCAATTGTTGGAATTAGGGTTGCAGAGAGACACACACAGCTTGGAGAAGACGAAGGAAGCTCAAGGCACACAATAGAGAGTGTATTACTTAGTGTGCAATGAAAAAAAATAGATAGCCCTAGAGTGATGGGCGTATATACAATGCATGGGGAAAAAAACCTTCTAAAGAGGGAAAAAATGCTCCGGCGGTCCTAATGTGTTCACACAAATCACTACCACATGTATATGGTAACACCAAGATGTGACGCTCTTGCAGACTCCAAACGTGCTCTGGCTGTATCTCTCTGCTACTGAAATCTCTGAGGATTGTCTTGTGTCTCTCATGCAATCCATGCCCACTCCTCGACGTCCAAACATGCCAGCTTTGGACTGTCGTCCCCATACCCGTCTCTCGCCTCTAATCGACGGTGTGACATTGTGCCAATCGTCACGCTCAAGATCGAGTCATTCAAGACCATAGATTGCATCCCAAATATCCATCACAAAGTGGCCAAACTGAACTGTAGAGAGCTACCAAATCCTCTGTCACGTGGACTTTCCAACCCTATCTGCCACAATAGTCCATCCCTAATCTTGTACACCTTGCTAGGATCATGCTCAAGTGATCCTCAAGGTTTAGATGGTGTGCCCATTGGTGAACTATCTACTGAAGAGAGTGGTGGATGATCTCTTGATGTTGTGGACACATCGGTAGAACTGCTACCATGATAACCACCACCTCGAGAACGATGCCTACTCCTTGTCTCAAAGAAGAACCAGTCGTTGATGTAGGGGGCACACTAGTCCTAGGTGTAGGGGCGGTCGTAGTAGGTCTAGAGGAAACAACCCTCCAAAGGTTCTGTGCATAAGCAACCTACTCTGGTGTGAACTGTGACAAAAGGAGCCCATCTACTCGGGTGACATGTTGGTCGGAGTGACATGAAAACTAAAACTAGGAGGCATGTATTGTTGTCATTGGCCATGGTTACAGATACACAAATAACACAAATACAATACGTTAGTTTAGGAAAGAAAAGCTTAAGCAATGCAAATAACAAAAAAATGAAGCTGCAATACAACTCATTATATCTATTCAGTGTTGTAGACTAATTAAAAGAGTTTTACAAAATAGTTCCAAGCAAAAATCAGTAGTCAATCTCTCATCTTTTATGAGAGCTGATGCACCAAAGATGTCTATCACAATATGTACTTCTACATCTTTGTCATCAAACTCCACTTCTTCGCCACTCTCCGCATCAACTTGTGCATCTGTACTTTTAGTTTCACGCATCTGCTCACCACCTCCAACTCAAAATCCTCACTTACATCATCCGTCAGCTGTGCACTTTGTTCATGAAGCTCTTCGACCTCAACATCCAATCCTTCACACACTTGCTTGCTCTGTGGAGCAACTTGAACAACATAGAGCTAGCGTGGTTTAGACATATATTTTTCATCATTTTCTCTCCATAGTGGATCTATTGTGAACACAACTTGTTCACAATGCTGTGGAAGTACGAATGTATCCCGCGCATCTATCCACACCCGCATATAGTTCACTTGAATCTTGATCCACTCTTATCTTTGCGCACAGTTGCATTAGGGCCACTGGTAATAACTTTGAACCACTTGACATCAAAGATAAAAATATCAAACTTCCTAAAGCTAATCTTCAAGATGTCTTGGATGTAGCAAAAGTATTCAAGCTGGCTAGTCTCTGTGTTCTCATCCCTGGCACTACTCCTACTTTCTTCGACGAAGTGTGCCCTAACGCAACTATCGAAGCTGACCCTTCGAAGGGGAATCCACATCCTAAACAGTGGTAGAATTCTCCAATTGCCACCTCGCTGTTGCTCTACTCAGACTCCACAGATGGAGGGAAAGGCTTCATCAAATTGCCCCCCACATTATATGAATCCCTCTCAATGTTAACACATAAAATTTAAGGTGATCGGATTCTTGTGTTGTGTTGCTCTCTATTTTTGCAAGTAGTTTTTGTGAAACAAAGAAGAAAACACATGTAGTCTTAAAAATGAACAAAAGCAGCATGATACAATAACCTTTCATACACGTACATTGAAGTCAATGATTTTTTCTGTGCTATATAGGCTATAGCACATAGCAGACCACGATAGCATATGAACTTTTTGCATCTGATATTGTACAGAGTCCAAGCATTATGTACTATATTGCTACATAGAATATGTAGTGTAGATAATAGCAAAGAGGCTGGTTGCAATACCACAAATAAAATAGACATTTTCTCTATATGCTATATAGCACAAGCTTGTGGTATATGATATGCCATTTTCTATCTAACACATACCGGTATTATAGTGTGCTATATAGCACGTAGCATAAACTCCAAGTATTATGGACTATAAGTGCTACATACAGTATGCAATGTAGATCATAGCAGAGAGACTATTTGCAATAGCAAATATAACACAAACATTTTCTCTATATGCAGTGATATGCAATGTGCTATATGAAACATAGCTTTATTTGGAGTGTGCTATATAGCCCATAGTTTATTATATATACAATGTGTTATGCAGAGAGACAATGATAATAGAATATAACACTATTTGTTATGGTATATGATATGCAATGTGATATATGACACATAGCTCTATTTAGAGTGTGCTTTATATCACATAAAACATAGCCACACACACTCCAAGAAGATATTGTGACCATATACACAGAGTGTGCTATGTAGTACATAGCACATATGAATATTGTGTTATATGGCACATATCACAATTCCACACACACTCCAGGGCTACATTGTACATATATTATACTATATGGCACATATCACAACCCCACACATACTACAGGTCTATGTCGTGACCATATATCACATAGATTATGCCATAGAGAATGTATCACAATTCCATACATGCTGTAGGGCTATATTGTGAATATGTAGCACACAAATTATGCTATATAGCACATATTACATATGTAGATTGTGCTACATATCACATAGCATGTAATCATACACATTCTAGGAAGATGAGGGCTATATTGTGACCATATAGCAGATATTTTGTACTATGTAGCACATAGCACATATAGATTGTGCTATATAGCATACATGAATGTTGGCGGATACGCTGCGACGGACGTCAGCACAGCGAGAACTCACCTAACAAGATTTGTCAGCTAAGGACGAAGCTCGACCCGCAGGTGCGTGGAAGCAAGCATAAGGTGTCAACCTATACTCAACCGACTATTGACTACTTCCTATAGAGGTTTCTACCCAATGTCTAAGTTATAGCCTTCAAAAGTACACAGGAGGAGATTTCCTACAACGCTTCCACGAGCCAAATACCCATTAGACGTTCTCAAAATGCTACGAAACTTAAGGGATATCCTATTAACACCAATAGGCCACTCTCCCTAAGGTCCGTGACCCAAAACCCTACCCTAAAATACATGGTGCAAAATCACGTAGGATGTCTGACAGGTTTTTGCAGGTCATCGTTTCTGAAAACTAAGGTGCCTAATGTGTAGCTTACTCAATACGAACGTGTGGATATGCTGAAATGCAAAAACAGATACCGTTTGCTTACCGAATCACTAGAAATAGCTAGCGGTTCAATCTCGTGAAGCCGCCGTACATGCGCAATGTAGGTGTTGGCATGTAGCTCTCTCCGGGAGCAACACGCTGCACTTCTCCGCACTCGATTCCAACGATCAGTGTGCACGTAGCGTCAAGATAAACTCTCACTCTCTCTCGTACATAGAATGTGCTCTCACAGACACTTCATAAAATAAACAAAAAGGGTTTTTTTTTATTAAGGTCAAAATTTGGTATAAATACCTTCCAAATACAATATCTCATGTTCCAACGTAAAATCCTACTTAGTCTAATGGAAAAAATAATATACAAAATTGGAAACTTCTTGCAAGCCCCAAGTGTTTACAAATGAAATTACAGGTTTTTTCTTAATTAGAGAATGACTCCATAGGATTTCTTTCTTCTCGTATTCCGCCAGTCTTCAGTTGAGTGTAGCCGCTAGTCTTCTGCTAACACTCCCCCCCTCCTAGTTCATGTCATCCCTGACATGACAGTAGAGCTGCTGCTTCAGTGGAGGCTTTCGCGCATCTTCAAAACAGACTCATACCATGCATGCTGGCCGGTAATGTAGGGCCGAATATATCTGTATCGATGGTGAAGAAGCCGGTGTAGAAGGCTTCTTCAAAGGCCTAGAGATGGTACGAGGGCAAGAACATTATTCTTTGGTAGAGGGCATGTATCACCTCATGGGAAGGTTGGACATACAATTCATAAGCACATCTATAAGTATCTTGGAAGAAGAATATGCTGTCTGTAGCTTATCCAGGTTTGAAGACCTCAAAGACTGCCAGAAGGGTTTTACATATCTTCCTGAGCATAATGCAAGAGAGGCCAGGCGAGCCAGTGAACAATTTAATGGCGCCCGTTAGGGTTTTCACCATGTATTGCTCACTCATTCTCTCGCATGCCTTCAAGCCTGGCAGCTTTGGGTAGTTGAGCCACGTGGGGTGACTTCTCTTCAGCAATTCATGCTCCTTCCATGTCCGCATCCTTGGTAGAGGGCAAAAGCTGAGGTTGTCTCTGATCATTTTAGGCACCTCTACAAAATGTACTAAATATTGAGGGTATTTAGTGAGCCATGCCTTCCTCCATCTTGGTTTAGAGTCTACAATGAGTTTAACCCCCTGGTTTGGTGACATCTTCATTGTACAGTGGCACTGTGGGCTCCTCTTTGATCCTCTTATTGATTGTAGCAGCCTCATATTTGAGAAGAGGATACGGGAGAGAGGGTTGTAGCCATTCATGTCGAGCAATATTTGCATCTAATTTTTGAATGGTCATCGACTTTAATATCCTCTGCTCCCACTGCATTGCTTCTTTTGCGGTGTCCTTTATGGACGCTTCTATGGCTTTCTGTAGATTGTCTTCTTCTTCTTGTGTCAGATCCCGGGGCTCTTGTAATGATCCCTTAGCAATGCTCTCTTGTATTGTTGTGTCCACCGGATGTGACACATTCTCTATATCAATTCCTTCCGTAGCAGCCGTCCCATGACTTTGTTGACGTTCTTCACTTGTTTGGCCCTGAATTTCATCCGGCTGCTTCTGTAAATTGTCTTTTGCTATTTGAGCTTGTTCTGTCATGGATACTAATAGGTCATTGCGTTCTGCATTGACTCTATCTACGTCTTCTAGCTTTTGTTTTATCTCAGCATTCTCTGTCTGCGGTGTCTGTGAATTATCTTCTAATCTTTTTTGAATGTTCATCAATTCTGCTTTCGGTGATTTGTTCTCATCTTCCAATCGGCTTTGTATCACCATTGATCCTTCTGCCATCATCACTCTGTGCTTCTTTTCAAATGTCATCTCTTTTTGAAGTTCTATCATTTGTTCTTCAAATGCATCTCTTTCTTGGCTCGTGCTAGTTGTAGCTGCAGCTCTTGCTCTGCCCGAAGATGCTCAATCTCTGAATAGTTTGCTCTTTTACTTTGATTTGATCCTTGAGTTCAATTGCCTCATCTTGGCTAGCTTCATATGAGATTTCAGCCTTGTCCTTAGCCTCTTTCAAGCTCTCCACTTGCTTTGATTCTTCCACCAAATGTAGGGTTAGCTCATCACTTTCCTTCTCAGCTTCAGAAAGAGCATTGCTGACTTTTTGGTATTCCTCTTCAGAGTTTAGCAGCTTCTGATTACTTTCCCGGCTTTGCTTTTCTAGCTCTTGACATTTCTGTAGTGCTGCTTCTAATCTAGCTTGCATCTGTGCTTGGCCATGCATCTTCTCCTGGTTTTTCTTCTGAAGTCTTTCCACTTCAGATTTCACCTTTTCTTCACTCAACAACATCCCTTTGTACTCCATTTCTTTAGCCATTGATCTGGCTCTCAATCCTTGCAGTCTCTTTATAACTTCTTCCCAATCTTCCGCTTGTGGTTGCAAATCCATGGTGTCTGTTTCATTCTCCTCTAGCTCGACCAAACGAGGGCTCAATGTGGATTTTTCTGGTTTAGGTGTTGATAATTGAAATGCTGTATGAGCTGCCTCCTCTCGGGTGTATCTAGCAGCTAGCAGATCCACGAATATTCCATAATTTTTTGCCTCAGGATCTTGCTTCTCAGCCTTTGGTTCAATTTTTTCTTTCTGCTCTTTCTCTTTGTTCTCCTCTTCCTTGGGGTCTTGTTGCCCATCAAATTTGTTCAACTCCTCAGTTTGTTGAGGTTGAGGAGGACTAGGAGGAGGTGGTGATGGTGGAGGACTTGACTCGCGGCTTGATGGTGGGGTTGATGGCTTCTTTTTGAAGTCTCGATCAGCTTTTGTTTTCCTCTTTCTTTCTTCCCCTTCCCGCTCTTCTAGTAGCTGCCGCCTCACATCATCAACCTCTTCGTCAGTAAAAGGTATGACTGGAATGTTCTCAGCCGCCGCATCTAGGATCTCAAAATTCTTTATGTAATCTTCGAAGCAATCCCTATTCGTCCTTGGAGAGGACCCAGACATTGCCTCAAGTGAGGGCTTCCATAATTCATTTAGACTGCCTTTAAGCATTCGTTGGGCTTTGAAACTCTCCATCAACCTTTCTAGCTGAGTAGCCTTCTGGGATTTGGTCTCTTTTGCCGGCATCTGAATAGTAGCTTTCTTTCCTTTCTTTGGCTGAGTCGGCTCTTCTTCCATTGTCTCTAGCCTTCTCTTCAGTCTGGTGGTTACCCTGGGAGCTATAGGTTGATCTTCTTCCTTGTCCTCTGTCAGCTTCAACCAGTCAATCTGTGATGAAGGAAGAGGCCACTGGCCCCTAGCATGTAGAGCTTCATATATCACCTTTGTGAGCATCTCCCCTACTACAATGTATGTAGGATTCGGGGTTCCCATCCTCACAATGTTGTACTGTAGGTAAGCCGCGTAATCTATCTCTCCTGGGCTGCTTGTCTTCATAGCCCATGTGAATGTTGTTCCAATTGCTGCAGGTGGAATAATGTACTTTTGAGGCCTTTTGGTGCAGACATGGAAATATTGGTTGTAAAGTTGACACATGGTTTCCACCATCGGTTCTGCAATATCCTCGAAGGTGTAGTTCTTCTTGATTTCCTTGTATACCTTCACCTCTTCTCACCTCTTATTGACCATGTCTCCTGCATTAGAGAGGTTCAAGGCCTTTGCAACCACTTTTGGCGTGATTACAATCACTCTGTTCTTTCCTTGCAGATCTGTCACCTTGGCTATGCCATTCTCCTTGATTGTGGTGATGAACTCCCAGACTCTTTGAATGTCAATTCTGGCTGGCAAAGCCTCAAAATAATTGTGTAAGTCTAGCTTTTCCAAGAGATACACTATCTTTGGTTTTCTCATGAACTCATTGAGTTCTTGTGGTATCATTGGCAGCTCTATGGCATTGCCTTCTGGGTCTTTCAACAATCCTTGGCATATCCTGAGGTCATTTGCTTCCAGTAAGTTGCTTTGTAACCAAGTGGTAGTGGTCTTTATGGTTCCTACTGGTATTACAAATGGCTCCACTTCATCTAGGTAATCTTTGTTGGTCATTCTTTTCTTCTTTGTTGGTGACTTAGCGGCTGCCATGGATCCTGTTGCACTCAGTAGTTCAAAGTTAGCATTCTTTACAGATTAGGTGATAAAATGAGTTTTAACTATCCAATTGACTTGAAAATTGAAACATGAGCTCAAGAGGGACTAAGGATGCCCTGCAAATGAAAACAGTAAGAATTGTTCTTCAAATTAAGCCTGAATACATCCTACGCGTAGGATGTCTTTTTCCTTAAAATGGCTTGAAACTTGTCATGATGATAGCCCATGACTTGTGCATCATAGTTATGTGCCTGGATTTTGATTTGGACACCAAAAAGTGAAATATTGGACTATTTTAGGCTTTTGGTATACAAATGGGTAGGATGTCTTGTAATGATGAGCAAATGTTGTCCAAATGACTTGAAAATTGATATGTAGGCTTCTTGTAGCATGATGGTCCCATTTATGAGTTCAAACTTTGCTCAATAGGTCAATATGACTCTGAAGACATACTACACGTAGGATGTATTTTTGTTCAGAATTGCATGAAACTTGTCAGTATGATAGGGCATAGCTTGTGGATCATCACCATGGTCTTAGATTTGAATTTGGACAAGTTTTGAGTGTAGGAAGACCATCTTTGGTGTTTGGGAATATGAAAAGTCCATCTATGGAGCTATAAGGCCAAAAAGTGATTTGTTTAGTTGGAAACTTGGTGGATGTGCTTGTATGAATGTGATAAATATGTTTGAAGATCAAAAAGTCCATCTGGAGGTCATTTCAATCTTAGAGACATACTACGTGTAGTAGGTCTTTTTTCATGATTTTGTAGATATGACCTCACAGTTAGCTTTGACATGTTATGAAGAGTGTGTGGTTCAAGTTTCACTTGATTTGGATCATTTTTGATAGGTCTGTGACCAATTCTTGCCTCTATGCTCTGACTTTGTGTTATTTGATGCATAAGAGGTCAACTTTTGTCCAAATGGGGTGAAACTTGAGGGATAAGATGTATATGACATGTAGAGGCTGTGTGTATGGCTGAATGATGAGTTGGGTGCCCAAACATGGCCTTGAGACATCCTACACGTAGGATGTCTTTTGTGCATTTTTTTTGTAACCAGTCCTACTAACATGTGCATATGACCTCCCTAAGTCCCTTTGTGCTTTATTTCAATTTAAAAAATCAAATGGTTAGTTAGAAACTCCCTTCTTGGCTTCCGGAGCCTCAAAGGTGATTTCTGACTCTTGGAGCGGTTTTCCGCGATGAAATTTCTTGATGATGACCAACATAGCTTCATTATCCCTTGGGAAACCTTGCCATGTGATTCTTGTTGGCTCTAGCTTCACTTGAACTTCGTTTGGTGATTTGTCTCTCTGGAAGCGTCCATGATTGCGTTTGCATGCCCTTGATGATTTGTAGTGGTCTACCACCATAGGATTTGGTTGTTGAAGGCCTTGGTAAGCCGCTCGCGAAGTTTGGTAGCAAACGGACGTCTCGCTTGGCTGTGAGAGCCAAGTGACGCTTTTCGTTTCCGATGCTGTTTCTGAAGCTTAGGCCTACTTTGGGTCACCTTTTGGCCATGTGGCCCATGTAGCCTTGTAGAGCTCGTCAAGAAGCTCCTACCCGTGAGTTTTGGTATGATTCAGGTTACTTTTTCCGGATTTCCTCTTTGTGGCTTCTTGCAGGGCTCGAGAAGTTAGGGTTTTTTCTATTGCTTTCTTGCCCCCTTTGGGCATCCAGATTGGTCTCCTAGGCTGGGGTAAACCCCCTATGAAGTCTTGTTGGTATTGGGTTAGCCGTTAGGTGGTTACCTATGCTCACAGGTCTCTACCCTGCTGGAGTTCTATGCTAGTTTTGGCGACAAAACATCACATATACATGAAGAGCATAAGGTGCTGAGTCAACCTCTCATATCTGGTAGTCGTCGAATGACTGTGCGCGACGTATTGGCTGTTGGAAGTCCTGTGCGCTCTAGGTGGCTAGAGCTCTCTCTTACAAGTGAATAGTAGAAATGAGCTCTAAGCAGAGTGAAAAAATCTTATAATGGGGTTCCCAGAACCATTTTTCATGAAATTTGACATGTGCTCTTAACTTTTGGCGAAACGCGGTTTAGACTCAAAAAGTTCTCCATTTGGGCTCTGTTTGCCCAGTTTCTGAGAATTTTGACGATTCGGTCAAAATCTGGCCACAAAAGGCTTCCCGCTTCATTCTCATAATTGCACCCCCATTGCACCCTGGGCTGTCTTATAGTCACTGAACATCCCTATTTCTTTTGTTTTTCATTATGATCACATTTCACCTGCTTTTTGTATTTTTGAAGTTTTTCTCCCAATAATTAGTAAAATTGAAAGGAAAATAGCAAAATCAACCCAAAAAACCCCAAAAATAAAAATAAATCAAAAACTTCACCCTGACACACTATGTACACTCACATGTAATTTTTATGGCCGGATTTCTTCGTTTTACCAATATTTTGCCCAAAAAATGGTTATTTTTACATATATACACACACACACTTATAGGCCTCAATTTGGCATTTGGCCTCATCTATCTGTAGATTAATAATGTATAAGGGCATATGTACTTTGGTTAGTCCAAAAAATGTCACAATCAAACGTAAACCCCTTAGAAATAGTCAAAACATGCTCTTTTTGCTGCTTTTTTCAGTCATCGGGTTCGCATTGAGAATGCCTCCCCCCTCCTAATCGGACTCCTCCCGAATGACAAGTTATCGCCTTGGGGTATGTGCAGTGCATGGGTTAAAAATCTTGCTAATGCGCGGCCTTGTAACGTGGCCCTACCTGATGGATACGCGGTCAATGCATGTTAAACTGAATGCGGTGCGAGAGGAGGGAATAAGCAAGATGCTTATTGGCATTTGACGACGAGGTTTCCTGTTTGTTCTTGGTTTGGTTGGCAGATTTTCTTTGTAATTAAAAGTTGTAATTCTGCCGCTCGTTGTTTGATCGTCTTCTTTGCTAAGGTGGCTTGGTTTGCCGCTACTGTAGATATGGCCGTTGTGGTCTCCTTGGATAGAAGTGTCGTGTTTGATTGGGCCATAATCTTTTTCTCTTTTTCTTGCCATCTGTAGCTTTGTTTTCGAGGCGTTTGTAGGTTTATGGCCTCATTTTTGGTGGTTCGTGCTGTTCAGTTGGATCGGTACCCACGCAGATCGGTTTGTTGATGTCGGATTTAGTGGTTGTCTGTCTGCTTGTGTTGCTTGTACTGAAGGGAGTTCCTGTAGCATTTCTTTGGGGATCCAAATGTGTGTCTCATGTAGTTGGCGATTGAGCATTTTTTTCGGTATTCATATCTGTTTTATGACCGTGTTCGGTGTTTGTTTAACATTGTTATGCTGAGATTGTCTACTGTTGCCTTGTGGTGTGTCGACTCGTGCATTTCCATCTTTCCGTACCCATTCCTGTTGTTTGCTTATTGTTGACCTTGATTTATTCCTTGTTGCCTGTGGCATCTCCTTTTTTGATTGAATGGGGTGGGCGATGTCCTGTTTATCCTTCTTAAGTGTCTTTTGCTGATTACGTGGAAGCAATCATTTTTGCTCTTTATCAAGTGATTGTGGCACTAGTATCAGGTTCTTCATGGTTGTTTGAGCAAAGGCTACCACATGGTGTTCTTGTGCTTGTTGAATTCCGACCGTATTCGAACTCCAATCTATCTGCACATTATATTCTTTCTGCCATGGTTGTCCCAACAACATTGGATGTGTTGTGCACGCATCCTCAACCACATAAAACTTGTGGGGATAAACATATTGGTGTATTTGTACATGCAATATCGTCTAGCCCAACGTGTTCAATGAATGTTTGTACTGATTTCCATTGCTTGTTGAGTAGGATGGAGTTGTGCTTCAAGCTTGAGCTGATTATATAAATTGCAAGAAATCAGATTTGCTTGAGCTCCTGAATCAAGCAAGGCCATCGATTCAACTCGATTGCTACCAACTTTGAATGCAATTATTGGATCCACTATGTCTTCATTAAAATTCGTTAATCGAATAGCATTTATTCGCAACGGTGGTCCAATTTGTTGTTGTTGTTGTCGTAGAAGCCTTCTTTTTGCAATGCATTCTTTTCCTTCTGCTAGTGCTTCTTCTCTTACCCTCTGTTTCTCCTTCGTTTGTTGTTTTTCATGATGGATTTGTTGAAGCATATCCTGTGTTAGTGGTAAATGATACTTTTTTAACCGACACCCACTAATCCAATTTGGCATTTCCTCTCCTTCCAATGTCGCAAGTTTGACAGCTCCGCTTTGTGATAAGTCACTAATCACAAAGGGTCCCATCCCTCGCTTTTTAAGTTTTTTGGCATGTTGCTTCAAAGTGTAAACAAGTACATAATTACCTGTTTTGAAATCTTTCGTGCGCACATGCTTGTCAAAAAACTCCTTTTGTCTTCTCTTCTTAGGATAGATCGAAGCAACAGCTCTTAGTCGAAGTTCATCTAACTTTTCAAGATCATCTATTCTTGAAGAGAGTTCATGGCCTGTCCATCTTAAGCATTTCGCCACTCGTAGAGTTGGAATAAAAAACTCTATGGGTAATATAGCGTTTAGACCAAACACCATGTTGTACGGTGTTGTTCCAATCGATGTTTTATAAGCTACCTTGTATGCCCATAGTATTGAGTGTAATTGTTGATCCCAGTTTACCCTTGATTCTGATAAATTTTAGTCAACACAGTGCATAGGGTTTTATTTGTGGCCTCATCTTGTCCATTTGCCTGTGGATGATATGGAGAAAATTTCTTATGTATGACCATGAATTCCTCTAGCAGGTATTCAATGACTTCATTAAGAAAATGTGTTCCTTGATCACTGACAATTCTATTGGTAATCCGTATCGTACAAAGACATTCTCATACAAAAATTATGCAGTGGTCCTTGCATCTGCTTTTTGTGTCGCTTTGGCTTCAGCCCATTTTGTTAGATAGTCCGTAGCCAAAATCCACCATGAAAGAAATTATCACCCACCTCCCCAAGGATTAAACCATCAAGGAGCTCATAGAACTAGAAGTTCGCATACATTTTCAATCTATCCCTCTCATTAAACCCTCCATCACCACACTCATCACCACTAACACGCATCTCACCAAGTCAACCAAAAAATATTGCCTTGGCCAAAACTCCCTTTTACCCCCCTAGAACCTCTCCCTCCTTAGCCTCTCACCCTTTACACCCTCTCACATCCCCCATCAAAATTTATAATTAAACCTCCAAGCCCCCAAGCCCCACACAATCCCAACCCTCTTCAAAAAGCACGAACCACTCCACTCACCTCCCCATTCGGCCCCCTCCAAAAAACCTTTCTTATACGCCCCTCCCAATAAACCTACGGCAAACCCAAAATACCCCCTCAATCGCATTCGCAACCTCTGCACACCAAATATCCCTTCTTCCTTCAATCTTAAACCTAATCTTAAGCCATTTCCCTACAACAAACTAACCAAACCTCCCAACCACAACAATCGTTTTCAAGATGACCACAACGATGACAAAAACACCAACCGCCACCGCAACACCAATCGCTACACCAATCACGACGACAACAACAACAACAACAACAACAACAACAACAACAACAACAACAACAACAACAACAACAACAACAACAACAACAACAACAACAACAACAACAACACCAATTTCAACGACGACAACAACAACCACATGTATGTCTTCAAGGATTCGGAAATAGGGAAAGGGAGGAGGGATTAGGGCCTTCTTGTCCAACCTCTTGGTTACACTTGCTTTTTAGCAAGTCCCCCCCTCCTCCCTTATCTTTGGATAAACACTTTAAGCTCTATCCCATCCGTCTATGTCGCACCACCTTCTATCCTATCCTTTTTCAATGAAGCTCCCCCCATCCCTTTTAAACTTCCCACAGATAAAGGAAGGAAAAGGCACAAATTTTGGCTCCCGCTCCTAAAACCTCACTCCTACAAACTCTCAATTTTTGGTAAACTCCCTTCACGCACCTTGGTCAATAACCTTTGCACTAACTTTGTTCATTATCTCACCTCATGTCCCCTCTCTAACGATGAAAAGAAATTCTTAGACCTAGGACTTAAATACATCCCCCCTCCCCCAAACCCCTTCCGGAACACATTATCAAAGCCCATGACTCCTTGGCAAGGAGATTACAACTCAAACTGTTTTTTCAATCTTCTACGCCCAACCAACCCCCCCTTACAACACCCCTAACCCCTCTTGGCTACCCACCTCTTTAGATCCTACACTAGAGGGCATCACATCCCGTAACCTCCTAAATCTTAAAAATACACTTGCACACTACAAAACCTCCCACTCAAAATTTATGTGGTAGACCAAACACCCAATCTTGGCTCAAAAAATTTGGAATTAAACAACTCTTTTGGGATTAACATTACCCTTCATGTTATTTTTAAATCCCCTCCCTACCCTCTATCCCCTCTTTTTTGTTATTCAAACAATTTGATCTCTCCCTTACACCTTTTTGCTAATCAGACAAACCCCTCCCTTATACTTTTATGCTAATCAAACAAACCCCAGTATCACTCCTCTGATTCACCATTAAGGGTTTTGACCCCCTTGTATGGGATACACCCCCCCCGCCCCCCCTTTCTCTCTTATATGAAGAACATCCTCTCCCCTTTTCCTTTAATAATATGCAATAAAAATATAAGCTATGGACGTCCCCAAGGCTTTAGGTAACTTTGGGCATATACCTTTGTACCATTTGAGTCTATTCTGGGCAAAAAGACTTTATACGCGTTAAAAGTCTATTTGACAAAAATGAACTTAAATCTCAATCCAAGGTTCTCTTTTGTGTGTGCTCAAAGCATACGTGCTCAAAATCAAGTTTTGATGTCAATGATTCACCAATTCACCACTTTTCTTTGTTTTTGGTTAGAATTTGCAAAATTCTCTCCAAATGTAAAGTTGTCTGACCAAATGGTGTGGAATCTTGTAGTCAAGCTTATAGACACCTCCCAAATGTCTTAGTGATGACAACATGCAATATATTGCCCAAATATATGCTGGAGCCATTATACACGTATAAAGTCTCCTGCTTAAAAATTTAGATCTGTTTCTATCTTAAGTTCCTCTACTTTTCTGCATCATGTACATGTGTTCGAAGCAAAATTTGAAGCTCAAAAGTGCTTACTAACACAAGTTTCTACTTTTTTTAAAATTACAACCACTCCGAGTTTTGGCTTTTGGTCTCCAATTCTATGACAAAGTTTCCCACTCAAGGTGTTCCTAGGGTATAAATACTCATTTGAACACTCTGGTACAGTCAGTTTCCACAAGTTTGGTCACTTTTTAGCCTTGGATACTTTGTACGTGTATAAAGTCTAACCTTGCAGAATTCAAATTTTCATGTGCAGGGCCCTTTTTGATGCCCCCTCGGCAATCCTCAGTCATGCAAAACATTTTTATAAACCTTGCTTTGCATTGTTTCAACTAAGAATCACTCTCTTTTCAAGATTTCAATGCAACCAATCAACTCGAGCAAATTTTCATTGATGGACAGCTCTAGATCAAGAACAATTCATCTACCTAAAGATACTCCTAAACATAAATAATGGGCTTTTGCAATTGTGAGTAGATAAGCACTTAACTAACACACATGAACTAGCTAATGCTTTTATCACCTCTTCAACCACTCAAGCTCCCAAACTAATACAATTCTAAACTAAAACCATCAACACGGGTGATCAAGGCAAGACACACTCTTCCTAGCACCTCTTTTGTAGGTCCTAACTAAACTAAGATAGGAAAGAATACTCTGGCACACAAAAGGAACTCTCACCTCATAGGATTAGTCTAAGGTCACATACCTAGGGCTTCATTCCCCGCCAGCGGTGCCAATGTTGGCGGATACGCTGCAAGCGGACTCTAGCATAGCAAGAACAGAACCAACAACTCTTGTGTTGGCCAAGGGATAAGCTTAACCCATAGGCACATGGAAACAAGAAGATGGGTGTCAAGCTCCTTCTTGACCTTCTAAGACAATCTCTAATTGAGGAAATCAAATCCAAGCATTCTTATGCACTAGTGAAAGCAATCCAACCTATGACGCTCATGCTATCCGAATCTAAGCCAAATGCATTTGAAATGTCACAAAACTCACAAGATATACTCTCCTTATCATGAGATCAATACCCTATGGACTATGACTTGTTGATAACCGACCTCCAACTACCTCTTGCGACAATCGCGTATAAAGACATGCAACAAAATACAGGTTACCATTTTCCATGGCATATGATCCTAATGCTTAATCCTACTCTCCGTGAATATGGTAGGTGCAAAGAACTCACCAAACGGACACCTGGTTTGCAAAAAAACTCACCCAGAAGCTCGTAGGAGCTCACTTCGTGTCGTAGTCGAAATCGCACACTCTTGGTGTTGAATGGAATCCCTCGCCGTTGCTAACACGATGGTGGCATTGATTTATCAATGGACCTTCCATAGTGCACGTAGGGAAGAGAAGAAATCACTCTCTCTCTCTCTCTCTCTCTCTCTCTCTCTCTCTCTCTCTCTCTCTCAGACACCACGCATAGTGATAACCGGATTTGATTAATTCAAAAGTTGGGTTTAGGGTTACAAAATTTGACTTATATACATTCCTCCATAGAGGTTCATTCCCACAAAGTCTAATGGATGCTCAAATATTACAAAAAGTATCATTTCGCTTCACAAAATAATGGTACAACATATTGGGGAAACTTGTTCTGTGTTCCACTGTCAACAGTGGTAGAGGGTTAGGTTTCAGAACCACTACTCCTTCTACCAGATCATCAGTGAGAACAAAAGGATTGTTTGTACCCTTGTCAAGTGTCCCACCAGAGGGTACTTGGTGCATTGAAAGAGGAGGATAGCATGGTACTTGTAGTAATAATGAAGAATATTGTAGAGGCCAGCAGATGCCAAGATTGTAAGTCAAGACTGGAGGATGCAAAGAAGCAAGTAGTTAGAGAATTGCATAGGGTTGAAGGTGCTCAAGGATCAAACACTTTGGCAAATGCAGATTGATTGCATGCAAGAACCAGCTGATCGACACTGCCTGATTGATTTGATTGGAGAGTTTTCGTCTTTCCCTCCAGAGAAAATTGATGAATTAGAAGCCAAGGTGACCATGGCCAAGGTGATTCACATATCACCCTCATACATGTGCTTGGGTTTCTTTTGGAGTTTGTGGTTCACTTCCATGTGATTATGTGTGTTTTGGAGTGTATGGCTATGTCATTGTTAGTAGAAGACTAGCGGCTACACTCAACTGAAGACTGGCGGAATACAAGAAGAAAGAAATCCTATGGAGTCATTCTCTATGTCATTGTTAGTAGAAGACTAGCGGCTACACTCAACTGAAGACTGGCGGAATACAAGAAAAAAGAAATCCTATGGAGTCATTCTCTAATTAAGAAAAAACATGTAATTTCATTTGTAAACACTTGGGGCTTGCAAGAAGTTTCCAACTTTGTATTTTGTTTTTGCCATTAGACTTAGTAGGATTTTACTTTGGAACATGAGATATTGTATTTGGAAGGTATTTATACCAAATTTTGACCTTAATAAAAGAAAACCCTTTTTGTTCATTTTATGAAGTGTCTGTGAGAAGCGCATTCTGTGTACAAGAGAGAGTGAGAGTTTATCTTGACACTACACGCACACTGGTGGTCAAAATCGATTGTGGAAAAGTGTAGCGTGTTGCTCCCGGAGAGAGCTACGCGCCAACACCTACATTGCACATGTACGGCTCGGCTTCGCGAGATTGAACCACGAGCTATTTCTAGTGATTCGATAAGCAAACGGTATCTGTTTTCGCATTTTAGCATCCACATGTTCGTATTGAGTAGAGCTACACATTAGGAACCTTAGTTTTCAGAAACGACGACCTGCAAAAACCTGTCAGACATCCTACGTGATTTTGCACCGGGTGTTTTAGGGTAGGGTTTTGGGTCACGGACCTTAGGGAGAGTGGCCTATTGGTGTTAATAGGATATCCTTTAAGTTTCGTAGCATTTCGAGAACGTCTGATGGGTATTTGGCTCATGGAAGCGTTGTAGGAAATCTCCTCCTGTGTACTTTTGAAGGCTGTAACTTAGACATTGGGTAGAAACCTCTGTAGGAAGTAGTCAATAGTCGGTCGAGTATAGGTTGACACCCTATGCTTACTTCCACGCGCCTGCGGGTCGAGCTTCGTCCTTAGTTGACATATCTTGTTAGGTGAGTTCTCGCTGTGTTGACGTCCATCGCGACGTATCCGCCAACATTGGCGCCGTTGCCAGGGATGAATACCCTAGGTAGGTGACCGAGACTAGTCCTTGAGGATAGGGATTCTTTGGCTTGCTAGAGTCTTATTTTACATTTAGATAGGATCAGAGGGTGGTGGAATCCCCAGGTCTTAGGAGGAGTCTAGGGAGCATGTGTCTGGCCTAGATCCTTCGACTTAGGTAGTATTAGGTAGGAGAGTAGGAGTTAGAGTGGTAGAGGTGGTGAGAGGAGAGCTTGAGAGTCCGTGGGAGGCCAGGAAGCAACCGAGACACCAAAATCACCATCTCACATGATGAGTAGAAGTAGGGTAAGTAGGACATCATGATTTATGATCCAGAGCACTTCATGCATGTTATATTTGCTATTAGGCTCATCAAAGAGCTGTAAAAGATAGTAAATTGTGTTTAGAAGCTGAATTGAAGTCCAAAAGTTTCTGTGAGTATTGCTGAGAGATCTGCAGAGCATAGGGAAGCCCACAGACAAAATAAATAAATAAATTTGAAGGCAGTAGACATCCTATGCGTAGGATGTCTACAGGGTGATCTGGAAGGAATTTGGAGAATTTGAGTCGACCAGATTGTTTAGAAGGTAGGTTTTACCCTATTTTCACCTGGAAAGTGGAAGATTGACTATATCTTGATAGATTGTGGCCAAAAGACAAGAATTTCCAGACATCCTACCCAAATTGTGGCAAGGCATAATTTTGAGACCAGAACCATAGGATGTCATCCTGTGCATGATCGACATGATTTATTGAGTGCATGTGAAAGATTTCATCTCAATTGGGTGAGAAAATTGGAGTTTAAGCAGACTTTAGCATTTTTTACTGAAAAAGGCTAGAATAGCTAAGCTGGGGGTCTTTTTACATTCAAACACAGATCTAAACACACCAGGGAGCTCAACACATCAAGGAATGGACCAAGTTGGGTTAAATTCTGTTGCAAAAGACATCCTACACGTAGTGTGTCTAATGCATGATTAAAAGCCCAAAACTGATATTTAAGACATACCATGCGCTCATATAGCCTTAGACAAGCCTCCTGGTCAAGTTTGGTCCAATTTGGAGTTGATTTGACTGGTGAATTCATCAGAACGGACATTAGGCTTCTGAAACAGATTTCTGATCAGTTGACCAACTTATAGGTGTCCAAACCAAAAAGTAAGAACAACTGGAAGCTCAGCACATCAAGGGAAGTCTACATTGCAAATTTTGGCTGAAACATAGCAAAAAAGACATCCTACGTGTAGGATGTCTACAAGGTCATTTTTTGGACAAAATTAAAGTGTTGACATACCTGGAGGTTCTAATTGACTTAAGGGTTCCAGAACTTCTTTTAGAAGTGAAATTGGACTTTGTTTGACCTTTTGACGGAGAAAAGACGGAATTAAGACTTTACCTCTAGACTGACAAACACTTGGATTGTGTCCAGTTCAAGATTGGTAGACCTAATCAAGAGCATCAGAAGTGTATAGAGTACAGTAGTGGTTGAGATTAACCCTCCAGTTGTACCAACTATTACTAAGACTACCTTTAGTGGTTAAATGCTTTGATTCAATTACCGAAATTAAACGCTTGTGTACATGTATATTCAGCAGCAAGGCAAGAAGTTGTGCAAAAACTGATCCCTTGCCAGGTGAGTGGCTGGATTTGTGATAAATTGCATTGTTAAGTTTGATGAATTTAAGATCAGGAAGACACATTCCTAGATACCAAAAAGTGGCAGGTGATCAGGGTAGCTTAGTATCCACTGAGGAGAGCGTAACTCAGGCAAGGTTAGATCCATTAGCCCCAATCATTGAGGAAGGTAGTGATACTGACACTTCATTAGATAAGTCCTTCTTCATGATGGGTAGTCAACAGCCAGGAGGTTTCTCCGGTGAAGGACTAATGTTAGGAGAAAGTACCTCCCAAAACCCTTTGAACAAAGCCAAGTTCATGATAATCTTCTTAGAAGGAACAAACTCTCGGGGAGCCCTAGTTTATTCTGACTATCCGGGACGCAAGTGTATTTGTATAGAGGAATGGCCTTCTCAGAGACTAGAGATAATTCAAGTCTGTGATAATGGAGATACATTCCGAGATGAAAAGGGGAACCACTATCTGATAGTTAGCAACCCTGAGGATTACAACAGGTATGGAGATAATGTGGCAAAAGGAAAAATGGTCTCAAAAACTCAAGAGCCGTCCCCAAAAATTGATCGACCTGGAGCTCTTTTTATGTATGATAAAAAAACAACCAGAGTCTCTACCTATAATGAGAATGTGGGAATTTACAAGCATGAGAGCGAGGGAGTAGTCTTTTACTTTTGATGCAAAGAACCCTTCCCAAATGAATTAAGCAATGACAAGGTTCTTTACTTGTTCTCTTATGAAATTGCTATGGGGAAGGATATCATTTTTGTTGATAGGTACGGGCGAGAATACAAACAAATTTTGCTAGAGGAGGTAGATAAGGCAACAACTCCAGAAACATCAACATATGCCCCCGAAGAAGTACCAAGGTCCACCTATACCCCCTAGCAAGTCAACAAATCCATTTTCAAAGGAGCACGACACAAAATCACATTCTAACCGACAACAGACGTTAAACTACCAGAACCAACAGGTAACCCAACCATCATTGCAGGCATGGCTTCAACAAAGTGCACATTAGAACAAGACCGAAACAGAGGTGGTTATCAAGCCGCACGAGGGCTAAGAGATTTACAAGAACCACTACTCTATTCATAGTATCAAGGCGAGAGTAAGCCAATAACTCAAGAGTCAGTAGAGCCCGGAAGACAACCCATAGAACGAGTTTGAAGAGATGAACCACCTCTTGCAAGAACCATAAGAAATTATGGCTTAGGAGCACCTCTGAGAGAGGAACCCTCCCACTATCGAAGGCCAGAGGAGGTATATCGAGTAGGACGAGGAGAACCAATGATGAGATTTGTAGACCATCGTAGAATTAGACCTTCTCAGGTGCAAAAATGGGTAAACAAGAAATACACGGGGAACAGAGATCCTAGAGATCATGTAGAAGCCTTTGTGTGTGTAATTAGAGCTAAAGAAGTTTTAGATTTCCCTACTCAATTTGTAGGGTTTGGACTTACCCTAGAAGAGGATGCCGCCACGTGGTTTGATTCTGTGGAGCGTAGAGATTTTGAATCTATGGAGGAGGTTTTTGACAAGTTTATTGAGGAATTATCACAAAGGGGGATAGCTCATAATACAGTTTCACAAATCCATAAATTCAAACAGAAAGAAGGGGAATCTGTGCAAAAGGCAGCTCTACGACTAAAGAGATATGTGAAGTTCTGCCCGGTGGAGGAACTACCAACCCAGTCCCGACTTATGCTTATATTTATTCAAGGACTGAGAAACACAAATCTCCAGAAGGACTTACATATGAAGAGGAGCACACGTTAAATGAGTTAACTAAGGAAGCTCTTTACCTTGTAGACAATTGTGCGGTCTACAAGGAGGGTGAATTCAAGGATCTTGATGACGATTCATCCTCACAACAAAGTGGAAGCAAGTCTGCTAAGACAACACTGAGAGGAGAAGTAGCTATAAGCCAGGAGCAGCTTGTGGAAGAAGTGCTAAAAAAAATGAATATGTATACCAAGCCTCAGGCTAAGCAGCCGAAGTGGTGTGCAATTGAACAAAAATGGACAAACCATGTGATGGAGGAATGTTATTATAACAAGGGATATGTGAGAGAGAAACCATATGCTCCCCAAGCTTAGGTAGCATCTCCTCAAATCCCACCGATGCCTAGGTATCAAGCAGGTAACCTACCAAGACCTGTAGGAGTTGAAAGACCACAACCAGTATTGGGGCAACAACCCCCCCTACCAGGAGTACGACTGATCGGCATCAGATATGCACCAAAAATAAACGAACCAGAAGAGAATGCTTTGGTACCTATGCATGCATATTACGAAGATTCCAATGGATATGCAGAAAATCCTGTCTATTATCCACCGAAAGAACCTAAAATGCAAGAACCTTGGAGCATGATTGGAAGGACAGGACCACTAACAGCTGCACAGGTTGCAAGAGAAGGAAGATACAGCTTGGATGAACGAACACTATTGTTCATAGCCAATGGAGGCATGGGATGGCAGAGGCATACTTACCAACAAAGAGGAGCTCAAGGAGAACCTCAACAACCTAAGGGACCCTACTGCAAGTGTGGCGGAGATCATTGGCTAAGGGACTGTCCTCACGATGAAATCATTAGAGTCAACGCGTGTTGCACTGAGTGTGGAATTACTCACTTGATTCCTGATTGCCCTAAGAACGTGAGCAAAGGAGCAAAAACTACTTTGAACATGCTGGAAGCAGTGCCTTCCAATGGAGAGTCAAAAAACATGACAGTAATACCTATTCATGTAGTCACAAGGGCATAGACTCAAAGAAGAACAAACGAACCCATAATTGAAGAGCCAAAGACCGATGCCCCTAGTGCAGAATTGAAAAATCAAAGAAGTACTTGGAAAGCTAGAAAGGCTCATATGAAATCTAGGAGGGAAAGAGAGCAAACGGCTCTATTCGAGGAGTTAAAACACACAAAGGATTGATTGAGCGGTTAGAGGATCTAACTAGTTTAAGTTCACACAGTGTTTCAACCATAGGGCCCAAGGAAATAGTGGAACCCAAAGGCGCACGATCAGGAGGATTAGTACTGGTAGAAAAAGTAAATGAGCAGCTTGACGCACTTTTAAAAGCATACGAAGCTAGACTCAAAAACAACCAACGTCAAGAGCAAAGATGGATGACTTATCCATATGCAGAACTAGAAAAACAAAGGTTGGAAATGTGTCGGAAGATGATTGAAACAGCCCAATCCTTGATAGAAAACCCACTTGGTAAACCTGCAAGTTGGCACGAAGTGACATCTCCAAACCCTATTACACCTACTCAAGAGAAACAAGCAGACACAAAGGAGGGACTCACGACTTCCTCAAAGTCTAGGAGAGAACCTATCATAGTGCCAAATACAACCGAGGAGACAATTGATGGTTTCCAGCCTAAAACATTGGCAGAGATGGGTAAAGATTGTGACAGTCTAGATGACCTATGGAAGCAAATCCGAGAAGCAAATGAAGCTAATGAGGTAAACTACCAACTACATCGCACTGGAAATGAGAAAAATGAGATCTTACCTCCCATTGAATAATTTGAGGCAAGATCACATATGAACTTCGATATGCATTCACAAGGGGGGGACCAAGGTTCAATTAGTTCGGAACAGCCAACCAGACTCACTAAAAACTCTACCCTCTTACCTAGGGGAGTATGAAGCTAAGTCTGAGGTGAGAGCAATCCCATCTCAAAGACTTTCTCCTAACAGAGTAATGGATTCACAAGTGTTGATTGAGTTATTGTCCACACCTGTGGCATGCACAATCACGTTAGCCGAACTCCTGAGGTTACGACCAAACACGTGGACCACCGTAGGCAAATGCTTAGAAAAATTTGGAGTAAAAGACCCTACCTCGATGCTTCAAGATGGAATCAGAAAATTGGAGAAGCCTCAACTAAACATTAGGCCTGTACCTTTAAACAAGGTTGGAGAATATTGCGAGGGAGAAGATGGAAATATGACACTACCAATAGAATTTCAGGGAGTAGTATCCAAGGCTATTCTCGACAGTGGAGGGGGAGTCGCTATCGCCACCAAAGAAATCTAGAAAAAAAGGGGAAAACCGGCTTTGAGAGCAATCAGAATGAAATTGCAACTGGCAGATGGGTTCATGGAAAAGCCTCTAGGACTCTTAGAAAAAGTAATTGTCACCTCTTGCGGAATTGAGTATGCACATACATTTGCAATAGTTGATTTTGACAAAAAGAACAATTACGAGATCATCTTGGGAAGACCATTCATGAGACAATTAAAGATGGTACAGGATTGGGGTTATGACCACATATACCTCAGGCGTGGGGAGACCACAACCAAAATATACCTAAAAGACCATAGTTACAAGGATGTGAACCACACACCAGTGGAAGAGTTTGATTTGGCTACATTGGCAGCGTCCAAACTCCCAGCATGGTTAGGGCAGAAAAAAGAGCTATGGATGTGTGGAACTTCACATTGTGGAAGCTTGAAAAGAGAGGAATGCATCTTAGAAATAGCTATTGAGGAAAAGGATTATATTCCGGAACCTTTTCTTGAAGATGCCTTAGAACCTATGAAATGGGAACACATACTAGCAACATTGGATGTCTGTACCATTATAGATATCCCAACAACAAAATTTTGTGATAAGGATGGCTATGATGTGCTACCCTTTTACATGCTAAACCTTGTACAAGTAGGAGATGACAATGTAGACTCACCAGAACAGGAAGAGTTTTATAACTCCTCTGAGCATCTGGAAGTAAGTAACGATGCAGATAACGAGTGTTCAGATAGCTCAAGCGAGCGTGGGGAGACAACCGCAGATATCAAGTTTTATGATTTTGCAAATCAACACCCTACACGCCAGGAATGCTATAGAAAAAAAAGAGCAAAAAACAAAATTAGAGAAAACCTGATGCCTAGGATAAAAGACAAAACTCACTATCTAATGCTTGTCAAGGCAGAGGATTGTGTAAAAGACCAAATATCAGGGAGATTCTCAAGAGTTTGAAGGGAAAGGACACATGAGGAAATAAAACAAGCACGAAAAACTAAAACAGGAACAAAATCAAGAAAATCTCAACAATCAAAACAGGAAAAGACAAAAGATCCAGAGTGGACCAAAATGGAGCGTAAAAAGAAATACCAAGAACTTAAACGGACGTTATGAGAGGTATGGACTACTGAGGAAAAAAGTGAAGGTAAGGAGGATTTAGAGAAAGGAAACATGAATGTACTATCCCACTATTGAAAATTCACCATCCAAGACAGAAAAATCATAATGACACCACCATTAAGGAAAAGAATCAACCAGGAATCTTACGATGGGCCGGAAAATGCAAAACGAATTGACCTCGCTGTGCCAGGTGAAGAGCCTTAGCCTGTCTATATAGCAACTGATTTAGAGCCTGAGGAAGAAGAAATGCTAACACAGCTTCTCAAGAAGTATAAAGATGTGTTTGCATGGTCTTACAAAGACCTCAAGGGAGTGGATCATCGATATGCCAACATACAATTCCTTTGAAATCAGATGCCAAACCAAGCAAAGAGCATCCTTATACATATAATGACACATTCACTAAACGAATCAAAGAGGATATTGACAAGCTGATAGATGCCGAATTCATCTATGAAATCGAGTATACAGATTGGGTGTCACCCATTGTGGTAGTCCCCAAAAAGAACGGAAAGTTGCGTGCGTGTGTGTGAATATCAAAAAGGTGAATGCAGCCACAATAAGGGATAACTATCCCTTGCCAATCACAGAACATGTGCTTGAGAGGGTAGCAGAAAAAGGGGTCTATTCCTTTTTAGATGGTTTTTCGGGATACAACCAATTGGCAATTGCAATAGAGGATTAACACAAAACAGAATTTGCCACAAAGTGGGGAATATATGCGTATAGAGTTATGCCTTTTGGCCTAACCAATGCCCCAGTCACCTTCCAAAGGTTAATGACTCATGCGTTCAAAGAATACCTAAGAATATTCTTAGAAATATATATGGATGATCTCTGTGTCCAGTCTCTTATTCGAGAAGAACACATTGACCATTTACAAAAGGTATTTGAGAAGTGCAAAACATATCGAATCTGTCTCAATCCGAAAAAGTGCATTTTTATGGTAAGGCAAGGCTGCATCTTAGGACATATTGTCTCAAGAAACGGCATAACCACTGACCTAGACAAAATTAGAGTCATAGCAGACTTGCCCAGGCCTACTAATGCCAAATAAGTACAATCTTTCATGGGACATTGCGGATATTATCAAAGATTCATATATATGTATGCAGTCATTGCACAACCACTATATCGCTTATTAGTCCGTTTCGACTAGACTGAGGAGTGTGAAACTTCATTCAAGAAGCTTAAGGAAAACCTTGTATCAGCACCTGTACTTAAAGAACCCGATTGGGAAAAGATATTCCATGTTCACATTGATGCCTCTGCATACGCAATTGGGAGTATTTTGGCTCAACCTGGAGACGGAACAATGGATTTCCCAGTATGTTATACGAGCCGACATCTAAATAGTGCAGATAAAAAACTACACCACCACTGAAAGAGAGGGATTAGGAATGATATTTGCTGTAAAGAAATTTCGGCATTACTTGCTTGCAAACAAATTTGTGTTCTTCACAGATCATCAAGCTCTTTTGTATCTAGTAAATAAACCGTGTAACACTAGGAGAATTGTACGCTAGTTTATTATATTGCTAGAGTTTGACTTCACAGTGGTAGTAAAAAGGGTAAAACTCATCTACGAGCGGATCATCTTTCAAGATTGCAAAACGGGGAAGCTCCTGAAGGAGTAGATGATGACATCCTTGACGCTTATCCCTTCAATATTGAAATGATACCCAAATGGTCTCAAGAAATTGTTAACATTCTTTCCTTTGGAGGTAGATTTGATAAAAAGGAAGAGGGTCCAAACAACAAACACTTCGACAAACAAAAAACTTTCAGTTGATTGCGGGATGACTGTACCATCTAGGCTCGGACCAAATTCTACGATTATGTATAAATCCAGAGGAATTCAAGTGTTATCTTGAAGAAGCACACATCCAAGACTGTGCATTTCATTATTCAACAATGAAAACACACCAAAGATTGAAACACTTAGGAGTTTATTGGCCAACTATGTATGCGGATACACATGCTTATGTTAACAATTGTACTATATGTAGTGCCAAACGACCGATGGATCATGCGACATTGTTTCAGGTAACCATTGCACCTGCATGGAGTCAATATATCATTGATTCCTTAACAACAAGAAGATTCCTGAAAACATAACAAAAGTGCGACAAAGGGCTATAGAGTTGGAAGCTCGAGACTTTAATTTAATTGAAAATCAACTCTACAAGAGAGGAAAGGAAAATCAACTTAGAATGTGTGCAAGTGAGAGTGAATACCTACTGATTCTAGAACATGCACATGGAGGAATAAGTGGAGGCCATTTTTGAGGCGATAAGACGACAAAAATTGTCTTAACCACAGGGATATGGTGGCCTACATTGCACATGGATGCTGAGGAATTTGTAAAGCGTTGTGATGCATGTTAGCGCACTAAGGTGCCGATAAAGAGAGAAGAGATGCCACTACGGCCAATGATGGGAGCACGGGCATTTGCAAAATGGGGAATTGATTTTGTGGGGCCTATTTCACCCCCTGCATATCGCACCCATACCCATTTCTAGTTTTGAGAGCTTCTTCTTCTTTGGTGGAGGCCAAATGGGAGTTTACTATAAGGGATTGAATTTGAGAGAGGAAGAGTTGGATGGAGGTGTCTTTCCATTTGGTTAGGTATTGGAGCCAATCACTCGAGGCTAAAAGGGGTAAAGTAATAGAAGAGAGCTTGTTAACTAGGTCAGTGAGGTGGCTTTCTACTTCAGGGTGGTAGTTATCCACTATAGTTTGGAGGTTTTGAACAAGGATTTTTTGTGCTTGGATGAGGTCAAGGGTGCAATCTAGTTGATATAGGATTGTGAGGGCAGTGAACTTGGTGTTAAGGAGGGCTTGAGCTTGGGTATCACCTAATGGAACTACATCAAAACACCTAAGTGTTTTGGTGTAGTTCCATTAGGTGTGCGGTGTAGGTAGAGGCTTTGGCTAGCTTCTTGTATAGCTTGGTAAATTCAAGAAGGGAAAGATTAATGATATAATCAAACTCCTTGGGTTTTGAAAGAGGGTAAGGGAAGGGTTTGGGCAAGGGGGGGATTTGGGGCTCCTTGGATGATGGAGGTTGGTAGAGGGAGGGATTCAAAGTATTAGGTGAAGGGGTGTGGTTTTCATGTGGAGAGGGTAATTTGAAGTTTGGATTGCGTCTTCTTTTGAGGTTTTGAATATGGTGGGAAGGGTTCTGTGCCGGGGTTTGGGTCTTGGCGGACGGGTGAATCTTCTACCGTAAGACTGGCTTGATGAGGGTTGGGGGAGAAGACGAAGGATTCCTCCGAAAGTTTCTCAAATTTGTTGTCCATAATTTCGTAGGGGTCGAGTGTGAGGTGGTCTAGTGATAGCATTTTCTCCATGAAGAGTTTGTTGTTATTGAGTGGGTGTTGGCCGGTGGGCCATCTCTCGGGGTAGAGAGGTCACCGAGGTTTGGTGCATTATTGTCGATGGGAGAATCCATGCTATTGTTGTTGAGGCCTACTCCATTATTGTTGTAGTGTGAATCCATGTAGGGGTTTCACAAGTGTGTCGAAGGGTTGAAGCTGTTGAGTGTGTTGAAGGGTTAAATTGATGGCAAAGAGGTTTTAAGCTTTAGTTGCACGCGGGAGGGGTGTGGGTAAAGGTAAAGGTTGAGTGTAAAGATAAAGGTTAAGGTTGAAGCCTTTTAAAGGAAAGCTGGAGCCAAATTTGGTGTCGAAGATGAAGCATCGGCTATGGTGCTGAAGGTGAAAAGTTCCTGTCGGAGCCGAATTCGATAACAAGGTTGACAAAGGCATGAGCGTGGGTACTCCTAGTGGGTTGTACTGTGCCAATAATGAGAAGCTATGCTTAGGCCCGTAAGGTTGCAACCCAAGCTGCGCGAGGTATGGCGGCCTGGAATCCGTCGTACTGCAATGATGCAGGTGAGAAGATACCTTGATGAAGAGGGTTATGAAAAGTTGACGACCTACAGTGAGGAGGGTGAACCGTCACAGGCACTACGAGGGCACTACCATGCTACTGGGGATGATGCAAGGTATAGTCTTGAACTTAGTGAATAGGGTGTAAATAAGATAGCCATCGATGATGAGGGCGGCAACTATGAGTGTCGGAGCTTTAAGGTGGCCGCCTTGTGTGGTTGAAGTTTTGATAATACTGTAGTTCAAGCTTTAATAACCCTGTAGTGTTACAAAGAGGTGGAACAATCCGGTTTCATAGCAGTGGGTCCATAGGAGCCGGGTGCCTAAGGTTAGCAACGGGCGTTATGTGTTGCGTGCAGAGGTGTTATGTGTTGCATGCTGGGAGAGAGCGGGGGTAGTGACTGTTGTGTGTGCTGAGCGAGTGGAGGTGAATAAGCAAAGGAGAAAGAACAGTGAAGGTGAAAGCACAATGAAGGTGAAAGAGTAGCAAGGTTTTGTGTTGGGAGCAGGCTAGGGCTTCAGCTTCAAGCAAAGGGACAAGGTGCGATAGGGTGACGGGAGTGCGATGTTTGCTGTGAATGTGGTGTAAGCGAGAGAGAGGAGGAGGCCGGATTGATTAAGTGCAGATGTGTAGAGTACTTAGGTCTGGTGGGTAGTACGTAATGGAATCTGAGGGGATTGGCTTAATTGGTGTTAAAAGCCGCTTGAGGGAATTGAGCTTGGTACTCAAAAAGAGAAGTTATGAGCCGCTTGAGGGAATGAGCTTGGTACTCAAAAAAGAGGGGGGGGGGGGGGGGGGTTTATGTACAGGGTTATTAACCGGAGGTTAAGAGAAATGGAAAAGGTGATTGAGGTTTTGGGGGGGGGGGGGGGGGGGGGGGGGGAAGAAGCATAATTACTATGGTTTCTAGGCTTGTCAAAAAACGGAGGGAGGGAAAGACAAAAAATACACGAGGAGAGAGTTTTGACGGGTTGGGTGGATTCGGTGGGGAAAAGGTCTTGGATAAAGGGAGACTTGCTAGATGGTAAAAGAATGTAAGTGGATAAAGGCTAAAAGAGAGTAAGAGGGTTAAGGGGTGAAAGAGTGCGCATTGCTTTTATTTTAAAAAAAAATTCAATTTATAACAATATTTAAGCGTGCGAAGCACTTGGTTTCGGAGCATAAGGAGGGAGGTGGGGGTGGGTGTAGGCTATGGGGTACCAAATGCGTTTTGCTCCTTTTAGGAGCTAATCAGTGGTAGCAGAAGGGAGATTATGAATGGGTTAAAGGTGAGAAGATGTTCTTTATATAAGAGAGAGAGAGAGGGGGAGGGGGAAGAGGAAAGGTGTACTTTGAAGGGGTTAAGTTAGGGAATTAGTCTACCTAACTAAAGGCAGCGAGTGGTGTAGAGTCTCCCAAGGGTAAAAATGAAGGGGTTGACTTTTATCAAGAGAGGTCTTTATTTACTTTTACCTAGGGGTGGTTTTTATTGAAAGAGGGAAGATTATGAAAGGAAAAGGGGAGAGGATGTTCTTTATATAAGAGAGAAAGGAGGAGGAGGGAGGGGGGGTCAAAAAGTGGTCGAAAAACGACCGATCGGTTGGCGGGTAGTCAATGGCCCCTGGCCGATTTCAAAGGAGGACTTGTCTTCTTAAGGACGGCCACACATGGGCGGATTGGAGGGTCTGATTTGGACTTGTCTACACAAGGGCGACTACACATGGTTGCCTCTCATGAGAGAGGGCAACCCTTTTGGCCTATAAAAGGAGGCCTCTTCTACACACAAAAATGAATTGTGAAGCATTGTGGTGCATTGTGAAGTTGATCTGAGGTGGTGAGAGTGAAGCAAGGCAGGAGCTCCAAAAGGGTATAATCCCTTTGTAAACTACTTCTTGTTTTGAAGTACTAAAGCCATCAAGTGGTTGCTTTCCTTTGGATGTAGCCCACATTAGGTGAACCACGTATATTGTGTGTACTCTCTCTCTACTCTATAATCTCTTGTGTGTGAAAATTATCTCTCTCTATTAAGTAATATACTCAATTATCTACTTAGCTACGTCATATTTCCTAACAGGCCACATTACATGGCCAACATTAGCACTTTTTTAAGCCCATACACAGCACATGCCCGAGAACGCAACACTGTCATCCAGGAGGACTTCGACTAGGAAGGGGGGAGGAACCGACATGCTACAAGTCTAAAAAAAGGGCACTGTTTTCCTTGATTTTATGGATTTTTGTGTTTGATTGCGAGTATTTTGATAAACCAAAGTAGATGTGCCCTTAAAAATTGTGTAATAATAGATGGCAGAGGACAAACGCTAAGATGAGCCTCTAGGTGTGTGTATAAAATTACAGTTTTCATACAGAAAAGTGAGAAAATGGAGCAATCCTGTGAAAAATACTACGGATAGACGTATATAGTGGTTTGTTATTATCTTGATTTTGTGATAATTTTCGGATCAAGTTGGCTATTTTTCTTTATTTTTGATTATTTTTCAACCAAAAACAAAGAAAAACAGAAAAAGTAGGTGAAATGACAACATGGGGACAAAAGAAAAATATAGGAGTGATCAATAAGTGATTGGCAGCTTATGGTGAAGACGGGGTGCAAATATGTAAAAAGTTATGGAAAGCCAAATTAGCCGATTTTTTGTCTAAATGACAAATCTTTCGGAAACAGAGCAACCGAAGTCCAAATGAAGAAAATTTTTGAGCATAAAGTACATTTCACAACAAGATAGGAGCACATGTGAAATTTGGTAAAAAGTGGTCCAAGAACCTCGATATAAGTTTTTTTGGGCCCACTTAATGTTGAGATAAGCATGTCCTTCTTCAGCGACTATGTGAAACACCTCTACATGTGCATACTATTTGCTATTGACATTTGTCCTATATATAAGTTGTAAGCTTCTAAGAAGGGCCACATGGAGCCACCTTGAGCTTATTGCATGCAAACCCAACAACTGGTATCAGAGCTTTGGTGTTGCTCTCTATTGTTGATGCTACCTTGTTGTACGCTCTCCCTCCGTATGTGCTTTCTCATTCACACTTCTGTCATTCAATTTATGAGTTCTTTTTCTGATTTTTACTCTCTTTGATTGTCTAGAGTAAGATTGACAGTGTGTGTTGTGTGTGTATCTAGTTTTTGTCTATGTGAGTTGTGAGAGAGAGAGAGAGAGAGAGAGAGAGAGTGAGAGTTCTATTTGCTGATTACGATAGCATATGCCCTCTTGCCATGCCTCCGCTCATGCAAATCCCTCAATTCTTGTATGCTCTCTTAATTTGATCGGCTAATCCGCAATCTTGCACACCAACCTCACAACTGGCCCTGGCTGCTGCACCATGCGGCCCATAGCTGCTCAAATCTTGATTGCCAAGCACCAACGGGATCTTGAGTGGCTCCGCCCCTAATCACAGCTTGCAAAGCTCATTTGTCTCTATTGTTGCTTGGCTCATCTCTACTGTTTCCCCTCAACAGCCACAGTATTTCGGCCTCCAGTTACGACAGCTGTTAGTCAAAGTGCGACACATCAAGCATCAACACCGCATGGTGTCACACACTGCTCGCTCAGCTCTTGCGTGTTCCATCACGTGCCACCACAGGCTCTTGGACTGTACCATAGTGTTTGAGCTATATCATCAAGTTTACCACTACAACGCGCGCGCGTGCGCGCGCGCGCACACACACACACACACACACACACTCGGGAGTCGTTGCATACATCTTGCGAAGTTGCACAACAAGCTCCTGGTTCTTGCATTGGCCTACTGTTGTGCACTATCACAGCCTTGCTATCAGCATCTCGCCAAGCTGCACAACAAGCTCTTGGTTCTCGCCTCGGCCTACTGCCGCTCGCCGTCACAGCCTAGTGCTCCCGCTCCCTCCCCCCCGCCATTGCTTGTCGTTTTGTGAGTGCTCGTCAAAGCTACGATGTTGTTTTGCTGGCAGCAGTAAAATACAAAAAAAAAGGCTCTAACTTGTTAAGTGGACATTCCCACCATATCTGCCTCTTATTGGATATTCACCATAAGGCTATTCACATGGCAGTGTAGCGACAAGAACATAAATCTCCGCATATCAATCTTTGCCATTTTCTATATTTTGGCAGTCTTTCGGGATTTCACTATCAATACATTGAGGGCACAACCTTGCATCGAGCATTCGAGGATTTCAATTCTTGACTTCAAAGTACTCCCCTATAAAAGCTTCGCTTGTCGACTTAAGGCACACAATCAAGCTTCAAAGTTTTTTGAAGCCTTTTGACTTCACGCATTCTCTCAAGTTTCAATCGTTTCCAAAGCTATCAAAGCATTGCACAAGCTCATTTTTGCATTTGTACAAAAATGTCGCATACTTCTCCTTTCATTATGCATTTTATTTTTTTTTGCACTCAAGGCATGATAACAAAGTCTTGCCTTTCATTATGTCTACCGAAACTATCTACAAGAGATGTGAGAGGATTAGACACTGCCCCAGTTGTATTTGGAGGTAAGACCTTCCTTGAAAGAATCCCTCGTGCTGACATCATTCACACACTGTTATGTATGCTAAAAATATCTATCAAGAAGAGAACCAAAGGTGAAGCTATCATCAACTAAGTATGCACAGGCTACAACGGTGGTGGCAGCAAACCATATCAAATGATGAAGACGACTAGGAGCAAGGGGAGGTTCTACTAAGAGTAGACATTGACAGTTATAGATATGGTTATCCTTTGCCTTTCATGTTTAAGGGGAGGAATCCTTAAGTCTGTGTGACACTATGTCTGTTTGAGACCATGATTTAGTCTGTGTGACTGCCACAGTCTGTGTGACTACCCCAGTTTGTGTGACTGCTTGCCTATGTGGCATTGGGCCTCGACTTAAATTGCTTTAGTATAGTGCATGCCTAAGGGGAGGATTGTTGAGATAGGCATGTCCTTCTTCAACGACTATCCGAAACACCTTAGATCTTCCTCTTCTTCTTCTTCTCTCTCTCTCTCTCTCTCTCTCTCTCTCTCTCTCTCTCTCTCTCTCTCCGTAAAAATCGTGGACGCTTTGGATCTCTCTGTCCTACGATGTTAAAATTCTCTTCTTCTTCTTCTTGTTCTCTCTCTCTCTCCAAAATTTATAATTGAGCAAAATTGATGAAGGGTACCTACAAGATAACAGTAGTTTGATTGCCCTTTACACACTGCATAATCTCCATGAACCTGAAGGCCACTCCAAAATAATTTACAGATGGCACGTAGGCAATGCGGAGGCTAAGGGGTGACTGGTGAGAATTGTTTTTAGTTGCACGGTTTCTGTCATAATAACAAATATCTAATTCTCCTAAATGATTTTCTCATGTTAAACTGATCATATAATATGGGGAAATGCCAGGGGAGAAAAAGCTAGAATATTGGTTAAGCTAGCAGACCTGCCACAAGTAGGGATCCAAAGGAGGGAAAATAGGGATCCAAAGGGGGGGCCATCTGCAAAAGAGCAATGTGAAACAATGGGCTTTAAAGACCCTAGGGTTCAACCCATTAAGACTTCAAAAATGCTAAGGTTCCAAAATTCAAAGGTTGTGTCCAAAGGTCAAACACTAGGGAAATTGGATGCTTTGTGTGTGTACCAAAAAGTCTTCAAAACTCCTACAAAGGAGGGGGCGAGCCTTGCAAGTAGGGGAAGAGAGAGAAACACACACACACACACACACACACACACACACACACACACACACACACACACACACACACACACACACACACACACACACTCACAAGCGTCCTTTACACAAAGGGAATGAGAGACACATGTCAGGTCCCTAGCCCAAATGCCCACAGGGTGCACTTAAGTCCTATTGGATGGGCATGGAGGTGGACCAATGAGAATTAGGCTAGAGTAAATCTAGTTTAATTCATTTAAAAACACTTAATAAAAGAACCAATAAGAATTAAGCTCTCTAGAAGACTATTGGACAGTCTCCCAAGGGGTCCAATGAGCATTCAACAGCCCAATGGCTTGCCTGATTCCTATTGGCCAGGAGACAAAGGGGTCCAATGAGAGTTTAGTTGCATTAATTAATTACCTAAAGCTCTCACAAAAGGGGAAAGGGGGACACATGTCACAAGACTATCACTTATGCTTCTTAAATCCTATTGGCTAAGCCTGGAGGGGTCCAATGGGAAGCCAGCAAGAGGAAATAGCATGAGGGGTCGACCAAGAGAGAGAGAGAGGGGGGGCTGAATTTCTCAAGGCATTATTACACACACACTCACACTAGCTCATGTGTGAAGCAAGAAGACTCTCTCTCTCTCTCTCTCCTTCTTAAGCTTTAATGGAAAGCTTATCACCTACTCCAAGCTTGTGAGAAGGGAGGCCTACACCAATAGCTCTTGGCTTTGTGATGCAAATCCAACCAAGAGCCAAGCCTCAATGCATGATCATATCCTCTACCATGCTAATTACTAAGCTATGCTATTCTAATATGAGTGATTATGTGAGGAGATGTACATCTTTCTAATAAGACTACTCCTTCTTCCTCTCAATCTACTCTCATATCCCACTAGCTCTCACCATCTTCAAAGGTTTCTGAAGTCTTGGGTCTGAGAGCGTGAGGGAATTGATTTTGTGTTTTATAAGTGTTTTGCTTAGTGCTTGAAGCTTCCATCTTCATTGCACTAGCTAGTTATTGAAGGAACACAAAGAATTGTATTGTAAAACGTCTCTCTTGATGGGGGAACCCTATAATACAAATCCTTTTGGAGGGGAGACCGGCTCCATGTAAATCCGGTCCTCAATTGTTGTCAATAGCTTAATTTCTCTCTCTTTTGAAGTATTGTTCATGCCTATCTAACTAGGTGTTATGCTTTTTGTTGCTGTCTCCACCCAGCACTCTTGTTATGCTCATTAGGAACCTATTCTATTGAAATGCTCACTATGTTCATGTTATTTTCTGCTACACACAAGTTACTAGGCCATTAAATGTTACATTGGTATCATAGAACAAGGTTTCTCTTTTCTTGCTCAAGAAGGGAGGTCCTCAAGCTAGCTATAAATGATTGGTATTATTAATTACAATTGAATAAGTAGAATATGGATTTTTTAGCATTGCAGTGCACCTGCCTTCGTGCAGATAACGGGGCATCAGTGTCGAGAGCAATGGTCTTAATAGTGGAGTCCTATGTGTCTTGCCTACGGCTTAACCACTATTGAGCTATTAGAAGCTTGACAGAAGTCGGTGCTGTTTTAGTGTTGAAAGACCCTCTCTTCTATTCCTTGCAATTAATGGTATTCGAGCCACGGGTACAGTAGCTTGAGTGATTTTTCAAAAGGGTAAAGAGGAGTAGCATCTAGGGCTTGAAGTGCTAAAGTACACCTAAAAGTTGTTAGAATGGCTGACAATAGTAAAGAGAGTGAAATTAATGTTGATAGCTTTGATTTTGCTAATGAGCAGGCTACTAATGATGCCCCTATGCTTGTTAACTACCTTGTTTCTAGGCTTCAACAAGCCATGGGCAATCCATACCTCCAAAGTGAAGTGCAACGGCAGCTTCATGCTCATGGGATTCTCCAAGCTCCCCACCATGACGAGAGAGTACCTAAGAAGCCTCCTTGCGAGACTTCCAAAAGAGGGCTCTCTCCGATTCGGGAAGAAGAAGAGGATCCATACGAAGGGCTCATAAATTTGCTTCTTGATGGCCCATCTCCTTCCCAAAGGAGAACTCAAGAGCCCCCACTAAAGGAATAAGAAAGAAGTTAGTCTCCTGCCACCTTGACAGAGATGGCTCCACGAAGACGGCGGGCTAAACTCTCTCCATCACCTCCTAAGCGGAGAAGACCATCGCACACTTCTCCACACCATAATTCAAAGAGCGATTACAAAAAGCAAGAGAAGAAAAAGGCGAGAAAGAGGTCACCCTCTTCTCCATCTTCTTCATCCTCTTCCTCTTATGAAGAAAGTGATGGTGCGGACAAAGAGAACCAAGGCAAGAAAAAGGCGAGAAAGAGGTCACCCTCTTCTCCATCTTCCTCAAATTCTTCATCTTCTGAAGAAAGCGATGGTGCATCTTTTGAACCATCAAAAAGAAGAGGCCATAGGAAATCCTATGCCGCGTGGAAGAGGTTGTCCAAGCTCAAGAAGTTCAAAGAGGGAGGAAAGAACATCTCTTTCCTTACCTACGATGGCACCTTTGATGCTACGGACAAAGTCTTTTACTTTATCCAGCAATTCAATGCGGCGTTTGGAGATGAGGTCTTCACGGAGTCCTCTAAGCGACGCCATGTTGCCATGCACTTTCGAAAGTTCGCCAGGCAATGATGGTCTAGCCTACGGGCAAACAGGTGAAGCTCCACGAACATGGAAAGCTTTAAGAGCTTCCATTATGAAACAGTTTTTGGCCACTGATGCCAAAGACAAAGCACTCACCGAATGGCAAAGCTTGAAGCTCTCTCCCTACGAATCCATTCACAAATATGTAGACAAGTTTTGGGATTTACATCTCAAAGCCACTGTCTTCAAAAAGGTGGATTTTGGAGAGCAAAAACAACAATTTTGTGAGGGCTTAACCGAAGAAATGGCGGAATATGTCAACTCCCAAAGGCCATGCACCATATCTGCGGTTATACACCATACCATGGTGGCTTCTCGAATCAATTTTCAAACAGGGGCTAAGAGAAATTCTAAGCTCACAGAAAACAAGGGTTCCAATGAGCTTAAGGGGAAGGACAATGTACAAAAGTCTCCTAAGGGCAATTCCAATAACAACAAACCTAAGGAGAAGGGAGTTTACAAAGGCAAAAACAAACTCTCTCCTGAAGAGCTTGAGCGTTATCATAAGGATAACCGTTGTTTCAAGTGCGGCGAGCAAGGGCATGTGTACCGCGCTTGTCCCCAAAAGAACACCCGCCATGAGCCTCCTAGAGCTACCTTGGTCGAAATCCAAGAAGAGGAAGCTCACCACAAAGGATCTCCTCTATGCCATGCTTGGGGAAAGGTAAGAGAACATGATGCTTTTATTCTCTTTGACCCTGGTTCTACTCACAATTTCACATCCACAGAGTTGGCCACCAAGCTAGGCATCCAAGCCTATGAGATGGTCTACCCGCAGATGGTGCTTTCAAGGGGAAAGAAGCTTGAGTCACTCCCTTAATCGAGAAATTGAGGCTCCATGTCCAAATCTATGTGGACAAAGAGGACTTCTTTATCTCTCCTCTCAAGCATGAGGATGTAATCCTAGGGGCACCATGGTTTGATCGCATGGCTACCAATGTTAAATTCCCTCTAAAAGGAGAATCTACTTTAGGTTCAGAAAAAAAGATATGTACATAGATGCTAAGGAAATGGGTAAAACCATACCCATTGTACATACACAAGCTTTCAATAAGTCAATAAAGAGCTCTATTTTCGTGTACATGATTTTTGTTAAATATTCTCAAAATGAACCTAATGAATTTTAGCAAAAGAAAATATAAACAACCACAAGGAATTAGATTTGTCCAGAGGTAATGTCATAATAACTAATATCTAATTCTCCTAAATGATTTTCTCATGTTAAACTGATCATTTAATATGGGAAGTGCCAGGGGAGAAAAAGCTAGAATATTGGTTAAGCCAGCAGACCTGCCACAAGTAGGGATCCAAAGGGGGGGCCATCTGCAAAAGAGCTATGTGCAACAATGGGATTTAAAGACCCTAAGGTTCAGCCCATTAAGACTTCCAAAATGCTAAGGTTCAAAAATTCAAAGGTTGTGTCCAAAGGTCAAACACTAGGGAAATTGGATGCTTTGTGTGTGTACCAAAAAGTCTTCAAAACTCCTACAAAGGAGGGGGCGAGCCTTGCAAGTAGGGGAAGAGAGAGAAACACACACACTCACACACTCACAAGCTTCCTTTACACAAAGGGAATGAGGGACACATGTTAGCTCGCTAGCCCAGATGCCCACAACGTGCACTCAAATCCTATTGGATGGCCATGGAGGTGGACCAATGAGAATTAGGCTAGAGTAAATCTAGTTTAATTCATTTAAAAACACTTAATAAAAGAACCAATAATAATTAAGCTCTCTAGAAGACTATTGGACAGTCTCCCAAGGGGTCCAATGAGCATTCAACAGCCCAATGGCTTGCCTGATTTCTATTGGCTAGGAGACAAAGGGGTCCAATGAGAGTTTAGTTGCATTAATTAATTACCTAAAGCTCTCACAAAAGGGGAAAGGGGGACACATGTCACAAAACTATCACTTATGCTTCTTAAATCCTATTGGCTAAGCCTGGAGGGGTCCAATGGGAAGCCAGCAAGAGGAAATAGCATGAGGGGTCGACCAAGAGAGAGAGGGGGGTGAATTTCTCAAGGCATTATTACACACACACTCACACTCACACTAGCTCATGTGTGAAGCAAGAAGACTCTCTCTCCCTCCTTATCAAGCTTTAATGGATAGCTTATCACCTACTCCAACTATTCAGTTAATTATGGCCTCAAAGTTAATTGGGTGGTTGTCTCTTTAAGGATCGTATTAACTACAGTGTGATCAGTCTATATGCATCTAACTCCATGTCTAAGAGTTCTGAATTATGGAAAGAATTGGTTGGATTGCTTAGCCCATTCTAATTGCATGAGATTGAAATATGGTGGTTGATATTGAGGACAGATGGAACAATTTGGGCCAGGTTATCTCTGGTAAGGAAAGAGAAGCCTGGGAAGCTCTAGTAGATTCTCACAACCTGGTTGACATCTAAGAAAAAACAGGCTTCACATGGACAAACAAGCAAAAAGGAAGGTGCTATAGAGCAGCAAGGTTGGATAGACTCTATATGTTAGTGGACCTGCTCAATGAACATTGGCAAGTGAGTAGCAAAACATATAATACTTTTCTACTTTCTAATCACTCTACATTATGCTTTGAATTATATAAGGGTGATTGCGATTATAAGGCAGGATGGGTCCATATAGATCAATATCTTCTTAAGCTTAATTGTGTCAAAGAGAAAGTTAGAAGCATCTTTTGATCATGCATTTTTGACTGATCATTCTCCTTTCAAAGCAAGGAAACACAGTATGCCTTGCTACTTTTAGAAAAAGAGCTAGGGAAATTAGAGTAGAGAGAAGGATGATGACAAAAGGGAGGATCCTTCAATTAGAAGACCTCAATCCCAATGCTAGGTCCCCCCCCCCCCAGATGAGTTGTTGATGCTCCAAGAAACTTTAAGGAAAGAAGAGCTCCTAGAAGCCCACAATGCCCTTGCTTGGACTAGAATATTTTGGGTTGGTAAAATAGAGAGGCCCTCTAAAGAGATGTTTAAGATATTAAAAAATTAAAGCAAGGGACTTTGTGCCCTTCTTAAAGAATGCCAATGGTTTAGTGGCCTCTTTTCACGAGGACGATGTGAAAATTGGCAAAGCTTTTTTTACTAACATTTTCTCTAATCCCCCTAAAAGAGATGGCACTATATTAGGAATAAGAGCTAAAGTTTCTCTCAAGATGAAAAAACACAGTTTCCCCTCAAATTACCAAAATTTTGGATATTCCCATCTCTTTAGAGGAGATTAAAGAAACTATTAGGAAACTACAGATTGGTAGAAGACCCGGACTTGATGACCTACCGAATGAGTTTTACATTTAGTTTAAATATTTCTAAGCCCCTTATATTCTTTTAGTATGGAAAGAAGATGTGGGTCTAGGAACTTTATCTATTAATAAAAACACTGGTGTTATCAAATTGATATGCAAAAAGGGGTATAAAGATGACCTAGAAAATTGGAGACCTATAGGATTTATGGCTTCTATATACAAAATCTTTGCTCTATTCCTAGCTAAAAGACTCAGCCCCCTTATGGACCAGCTCATCTTGAAGCAACAAAAAGGCTTTATAAAGAATAGATTAATCCTTGATGCCATTATCAGCCTTTGGGAAGGAATGCAACATGCAGAGGATATCTAGCATGACTTATATGTCTTTTTCAAGATTGATTTTGACGAGGCCTATTATAGGATAGAATGAGAGTTTATACTCCAATCTCTATTTGACATGGAATTTGGTGAAAGGTTCATAAAATTTGTTCATGCTCTATTTGGTAATGCCTTTGCCAAGGTTTCTATCAATGGGATGCTCTCGGACTCTATTCCACTAATGAGAAGTATCAGACAAGGTTGCCCTCTTGCTCCTCTCTTATTTGCAATTCACTGGGCTGCCAAAGAATCAGCGAAGGACAAGTCTTCAGACTTCTTGGCATTCCAATGGGCTTTCTTTTCTCAATGGAAAAAAGATGGAACTAGGTTCTTGAAAAATTCAAGAAAAAATATTTTGTTGGGAGGCTCTACAACAATCCTTGTACTCTAGATTTTTGTACTAATCACCATATTTTTCCCTCTCTGATTTTTTTAATGTCTTATTGGAAGCCTGCAAAATTTCTACTTGAATAAATCAATAACTCTTACTAAAAGATTTCTGTGGGGAAGCACTAGCTTGGACAATAAGGTCCCCCAAAGTTGCTTGGAACATTTTTTGCTCTCCCAAAAGAAATGGAGGCCTTGGCATCTTCAACTTTGAGGATGAGGTAACCAAATTGGCAGCTAAATGGATTTTGAGAGTTGTCACCTCTAATGACTACTCGGCATATAAGGACCCTCTTCCTTTGATCAAGTATGATCTCACTAGGACTTACAAAAGACTTCAATTGCTTATCAAAGAAGTCTCAAATTGTAGCATCAAAGACATACAAGAAAATTTCATATGACAACAGTGGTACCATCGAATGGTTAGATGTTATGTAAGCTCCAAAAGCTTTGTTTGGAGTCCATCTTGTCTACCGTAGGTAGATAACCTTTGTCACCCTTGTTGTAGGTTACCCTTTAGGATTGTCTCCTCACTATTAGTTGGGGTTTCCCTCCCCCTACCTGAGGGGGAGAGAAACCCCCTCCTTTTCTCCTTAATTTAAATTTATGCACTCCTTCTTTGTACCTTTTCTTCCTTAATTAAAATTTATACTTTCCTTCTTTGCACACGGTCACCTTCTTGTGACATTATAGAAATAATTTGGAACTGCCATCATGCCACTCCAATCGCCCATTGTAGGTCTACCAATGCACATTCCACACCTCAACTCATGTAATTGAAGGCCCGACTTATTTGGTTCGTACGCACACACACACACATACATACACACACACACACACACACACACACACACAAACATATGTCACTTGCATCTATGGCTTACTGTTTTGAGAATAGATATTTTTTGATATTTAACACTACATGGATGGTAGGTATAAGTTAAAATTCTTTTAAGTAGGACATGGATAACAACTGATAGGTTTGTTGACATGTGTAATATGTATTCAAGGCTAACGAATATGTTGTCTTGTTTATGTGGATGCAGGTAAGGACTCTATATTTACTTAGGATCTTTTTGGCTTTGTTGTTGTCCATCACTACCAAACCTAGCCTCTTTCACTTCAAAATAACTTGTTCTTGACTATCTTATATACAAAACACTAGAATGATACCTCATTATCACTATGATGTACAAAAATCAATCAAAGTCTGAGTTGAATCAAAGACTGAGTTGTTTTTGTGCTAATCATTGTCCTTTGTCTAACGCCTACTGTCTTTTGAATTGTTATGTTCTTTTGTGTACAAGTTTAAAAATAGCAACACACGCATCCTAGACACAAGGTTTTCCTAGAAAGCTGGGAAACAAGACATTGGCTCTCTCTCTCTCATGTTTTTTCTGTACACTTTTTATACGATGTGACTACCATTAGGAATTTCTTCTAACATATGGTAGACCTTGTTTTTAGAGTGAATATTTCTCACATTTAACCAATTTATGAACTAAGCAAGGAGTGCCCACACACCCACACACACACAATTGTAGTTTCTCATGATTTTCCATTACATGCATTGTGCCTTGTGACATGAAGGGCTTCCCTCATCTTGCCTTTGTGCTTATTGCAGAATGTTGCATATGTAGGAGTGCTAAACAAAAGCATAAGAAAGCTTGAAGACACATCAGGTCCCCAAAAGTTCAACATCAAGGGCCCCATCAACACCATATTTGTGTGTGTGTGTGTGTGTGTGTGTGTGAGAGAGAGAGAGAGAGAGAGAGAGAGAGAGAGAGAGAGAGAGAGAGAGAGAGAGAGAGAGAGAGAGAGAGAGAGAGAGAGAGAGAGAGAGAGAGAGAGAGAGAGAGAGAGAGAGAGAAATGAAATGAAATGTTATATTAACGTCTTCAGAAGGCGAGAATGATCTATGAGACCAGAAAGTTGCAGTGTGGTGGATCTAATACAAAGTCAGAGTAACAAAAATGACAAAATAAAATGCTATGGAATCCGAAACAGCTAGGTGTGATCTACGCAGCTAGGTGGGATAGCTAAATCATAGATCACAAAAATACAACTAGGTGGGATAGCTAAGTCACAGATCACAAAACATCCAGCATCGGTCGGTGGCGGATCTCAAAACAATCTCCTCCATGATCAATAGCCTGATCAGGCGTTGTGTGGGGCCAAAGTGATCCGAATCCTCTAATGCAGTATCCATCGATGTTGGGTAGTCCTCGGCAGTCATGGGCGTGTAGATCTCCCTAGCTCGGTCGATTAGTGTGCCTCTGGTGTGAGGCTGCTTGCCCTCCTGTGGTAGTAGCTCCTTCGGGTGTCCAGTGTCTGCTCTAAAGAAGTCTGTGATCCGTCTCTGAGACTGGCTAGCATCTCCTCTCATCAGGCTCTCTCTGTGTCTATGTAGCTTGAGCAAAAAGAGACCCAATCATCTCTGATCCTCGTACCATGACTCTGGAGAGTGGTCGCAGAGAGAGAGAGAGAGAGAGAGAGAGAGAGAGAGAGAGAGAGAGAGAGAGAGAGAGAGAGAGAGAGAGAGAGAGAGAGAGAGAGAGAGAGAGAGAGAGAGAGAGAGAGAGAGCGCTACAAATTTTATAGGTAGCAACCTAGCTGGAACAACGAAGAGTGGAGCTACAACATGAACGTGGGGAGCCAGGTGCCATAGCCTCAAGGTAAAGGCATTCTAAAATCTTTCTCTTTTTTTAATAAAATTCAAAATCAAATGAAAAAAACACACACACAACATAAAGAAAATAATAAACAAGTTCTTTTTGCACTAAAAAGAAAAAATCTAGTAGCTCCTACTTCTTGAAAGCAACCAAATCAAAGGACTATTACGATAGTGAATAAGAACCATGGCTATGGTCACAGCCAAACCACCTAACACTTATCAACCTAGAAAGATTTACCAATATTGGCCTTGTCAGATACTAAAGACAATAAGTAAGACAAAGCTGGTGTTTTGACCTACCTAGTTGTTTGGGAAGGCTTTGTGTCCTGGTGTGTATGTGTGTTGTTGTATTAAAGATAATACTTATACACAAAAGAACACTATGTCCAAAAGACATCTCGCTTTAGCAAGATATTTTACACAAAAAACAATTGTGGATTTGAAAAACGATTGTGGATTTGACACATTTTTTAACAATATGGTCAGAATGAAGAAACATTCCAATTATGCTATACATCAAGAGTTCCACTAATTATAAGGATGAAATAGGCCTTCATCTGCAAGGTCAGTGGACTGTAGCTAAGCTAAAATCCTTTGAGCAAAGATAGACAACATATTCATTAGCCTTAGATACATTTTACATGTGTCAAAGAATGTGTCAATTGTTATCCTTGTCCGACCTTAAGATTATTAGATTAGCTACTATCTTGTATAGATTGTTCTTTTGTTGAAAGTATAATATCTATTTTGCATGTTTTCAAAAACATTTTGTAAACAACAAAAAGGCATCACTCATTTTGGTGTATTTAATTGTGTAAAATTGTTGTCTAAAAGTATATTCCTTCTTTGAAGAGTATATTCTACTCTTTTGAGAGAAGTTTATGGTAAAAAATTCGGTGAAAATCCAAGTAAATTTCATCATTCATTTAAGAAAATTTTATAGGTTTTATGAACCTTTCAACAAGAAACTAGTGCTGCCTTCATTTTCTCATAATACTATCATGACCAAAGGATACCTCTTAGTACTTTACACACTACGAGGATCAAATGCCAAGACCATTCCTTGTGTATATTTCTCTTGAGACATCATTCAATATGATTAAAAATGTCCAAAACATCAACCATGCAGATGTTTTCAATGCCCAAAACAAAACATTTTGGCATCATTGTTTACTATCATATAGCTCTACTACAATAAAGAGTAACCCAGTGAATCCATCTAAGTAATACACAAAAGATCTTATTTAATTTCAGAATTCAATAATTTTTATGATAAAAATAATGATCAACCCAATGACTGAAGGTGTAATCAAAACAAGGGAAGAAACTAGCAAATTGAGAATAGGATCAAGATCACCAAGGCCTAGCTTAGAGGTTTCATTTATCCAAAAGGAAAAGATTCTATGTTGAATCAGAATTAAAAAGTCAACTAGGAGAAACGGCTAGTAGCTAGGCTAGAATTGGTATTGCATATGGTAATTGTAAGTTATGCCAGAGCCAATATTTAGTATAGATCAGAGTAGGGCACTAGTACATCCACTAGTTTACGAAATCTCAACAAGTGAGAGTAGAACCAATAATCACTTTGAAAAATAACATATAAGTTCAAGCCTGCTAGTGAGTTTTTTGAAGCAAAGAAAGGAGCTATCTTCATATGGACTTCTATAGAATTCAAAGATTTTGACACACTGAAGTAGAAACTTGCCGTGCTTGAAGAAATGGGCTTGTGGTTGCCTATGAGAGTTTCCATCTATGACCTGAGGATAGATCTAGTAATGTCTATGAGAAGGAATTACTTGGTATGCTACATGCTCTAGTATCATGGAAACATTACCTCATTGGAGCCAAGTTTGTTATTGAAACTGACCATTAGAGCCACAATTACTTTTGGACCAAACCAAGATCTCCAAGAAGCAAAAGAGATGGGCAAATTCCTTATCTCTCTTTCAATTTCAAATAAACTGAGCAAAAGGCAAAAACAGTAATGTAACCGATACACTTTTAAAAATGACCCATCTCCATCACTATTGCTACTCACCCAGAACTTGATGCCTTGAAGTATTTATATTCCATTGATCCCCAATTTGCAACTACCTTTGAAAAACTTATGTTTGGATTCTCTATTCCGGGCTACACATTGAAGGATAAATATCTTTTATACCATGGAAAGCTTTGTATTGTACATGCTCTTCAACCCAAGATCTTGCTTGAGTCTCATGCCCCACCATATGCAGGGAATCACGTATTCACCCCACAAGTCTTTCCATTGACACATTCTTCTATTGACTTACTCTCCACAAAGATCTTGCAAAGTATGTTGTTGAATGCCTCAACTATCCGAAAGTAAACTAAAACCATCGGAAAGCCTTTGATTTGTTACATCCTCATTCCATTCCTACTGGACCATGGGAAAGCATTGCTATGGAATTTATTTTTGACTTGCCGACTACATTGTCTGGTTGTAATCGAATTTGGACCATCATTGATTTTTTTAGAAAACAAGCTTACTTCATCCCCATAAGGAAAACCATCAAATCAGATCGGATGGCAATTCTTTTCTTACAACATTTATTTTGACTACATTCGATACCCCAATCTATAGTTAGAGATTGAGATCCATGAACAGAAAGTCTCTTTTGAAGAGCTCTCTATAAAAAACATCAACATGAATTTGAAGTTTCATCATCATTTCATCCCCAAATTGATGGAGAATCTAGAAAAGCTAACTCCACAAAGGCTTACCTTCTCAAGACCTATGTCTATGATAATTAGAACTCATGGGAGAAGTACTTACCACTCATGGAGTTTTCCTACAATAACACCACTCATTCCTCAATTGGAAAAGCTCCTTTTGAGATCATTGAGGGAACTCGTAAAGTTTCACCTTTTCTACTCACAAAGGATAAGATTTTTGAGGATGGAAAATTTGTCCAAGATTTGGATATCGCCTACTCAAAGGTTTAATAAGCTTTATAAAAATCACAAGACAAGAAAAAGTGTGCTACGTGACAAACATAGGAAGTGGCTAGACCTCAAAGAGGGTGACTGGGTTTTGCTTTGTTTTGAGAAGGCACAACTATTGATGAAGAAAGGAAAAGAACGGTTGTATCCACAACTCAACCAACATTAGTATGGCCAATTCAAGGTCATTCAGGGCATTAACGATGTTTCTTTTTGATTAGAATTACCTTCACATTGGAAAATCCACAATGCAACCCTCTAAAACAATTCGATTACCTATTGAACCTTTAGAAAATGCTCAACCAAGAGTCGAAGAAACTAAACATATTTTGTTCCCAAAATAGATACTTGCTCACAAAGACCACACCACTCGAGCAAAAGCAACACAAAGATTTCTAGTGAAGTTTAAGAACTATCCACGCATGGATACTCAATGGATGAATTCTGAGGAATTGTTAGATTGTGATGATCTGATGCAATTATATAAAGCAACTTTTGGATTAGCTTGAGTAGTGATATATGAATTTTGACATGGTATGGCTAATGGAATGCTTTTGTCATCCATGAGGTAGATGTTTACTTTTTGTGAGTCTCCATAGACTTTGCATGAAAAACTGCATCCAAAGAGACATCAATTGGGAACTTGCCCACTGATGAGATCCAATGTCATTTTATACGTATTGGATGGTGTACACCCATAACATACTTTTTGCATTTGATATGGAGTATGACATTTTTAATTTGACCAATTGACAGATTTTTGGGCAATCAAGGTGTCTGTACCTAGCTTACTTTCTTTATGCATATTCACATCATTGCACTAATATGCATACTTGACTGGTAAATGGTGAAAGTTTGCACATTCCTTTGTTTGTTTCATCCTGCAATCGAGGATCATTGCTCTGATTTTAGAAGGCAATATGTGATGGGTATCATTGTTAGGGTTTTTGCATCAATCACTACATTCATTTGGCCAAACCAGAGACTCTATCCCCCTAGAAAGATGGTCCATGCCAATCTCTTTGTCAAATCTAGAATCCTTTATGCCGTGATCAGTTTCTCTTCTTCTCTTCCATGCATTTTACAAATTTTGATTGAGGGGCCTAAAGCCTAGAAGAAGAAGAAGAAGAAGAAGAAACATAATAAACTCCAACCTATGAAATTCGACCAAATATTACATGGGTTAGGATTAAAATCCTAAACCCCAATAAGTTACAAATTTTGGTTGATGGGGCCTAATTTTATAAAGCAAACACACACACACACACACACACACACACACACAAAAGCTTTCACGGGACAAAAAAGCGTAGCTGATGATTATTTCAGGAGCCCTTCATCTACATCTCTATTATGCCGCCCATTACATGATCACACAAACAACTGTCATAGTAGAAGCAAGTGTTTGGATGCTCAGCCAAAGGAATGATACGAGTCGCCAAGGCTACCCCATACTCCCGAGTGCGGTGGGTACAGTTAAAATATCCTCTTAGTTGATGACCATAACTACGGTATAAGAAAATCTTATGAGGAGGTAGAAACTGGGCTAGCAGATATAACCGATCTGAGAAACCGGGCTTTATTGAATGCTCGATGTAATAATACTTTGGACCTAGGCCCACTGCTTCAGTAACCATCGCCAATCGGATATTGTTCTTGAAATGTTCATGACCCCAAAGGGTCACTCGTGTCACTCGGTCCTGATATGTCCACCACTTTGTTTGGGAAACAGAGGTTCCTAACTGCGGAAATAGATGAAGTTCATAACGGAGTAATGTTGCTCGACGTATAGATTCATTGGACATAAAGAGATGTGCAGCTGCTATGAAAAAAACCTGGTCATGACTGTATGCCATATTTTACTAAATACAATGAGGAAGCAAAATAGTTGAAGACAACTAACTCTGGAAATGATACTCTGGACTCAGGTTTTATATTTGACCAACCATCTAGAATAAACCAATTTCTGACTCATAATTGGAAATAGGAAAGTGTACCCGAAATTGCTTATACTCTCACATTGTAGATCGGGGATTTTTTTACACTAAGTGTATTGCTAAATCTTAAAAAAGGGCTGGGATAGCAGGTGTAAATACCTACTGTGTATGTATATCCGAGGCCTGATACAAATTACTCGCTATGGGTCAAAAAACTGGGCTTTGACTATGGGAATTGATGCTATCTAATTTTACCTTGTGGTGAGGTTGACTGTCGGACCGGGCTTTACATTTAACTTAAACACTCTTTGCTCATAGTGCGTGGTGTTATGAGCATTGAGTCCTTCTTGCCTCTGCTACATGCCACCGCTTAGGTATTGGGGTGTGGGTCTGCTGCCGACTGTAGTATGCAGATATGACGGATCTCGCCAGTAAGCCTCCTGATCTTGGGCTGTGAGGGATCCCGTGGTATTTGGCCTGCACTTGCATCCTCGATTGTGGGTTAAACCTACTCAGGTGTTGCGTCTTCTGCAGAGGAGCATCAACTGTATAAATAGGCTCATAAGGTGAGTAATCATACTCACTTAGCTGCATGCTCTGTTATCACCTCTCTGTGTGTGTTAGTTCAAAACTGTGTGTATTTATCTACTTGCTGCTGTGGCTCAACATGCCGAAAAAATCGGAGAAAGCTATTGTGGAGGCATCGTCGTCTCCTAATCTACAGGTTAACAGAAATCTGTTTTTTGATTCTTGAATATATAAAAAGGAAATCTTTTCTTTCTCTCAAAGATTGTCAATAGATACTGTGAAACTTTGCCTAAAAAAAACCAGTTAATAGACTTTTCTTTATTAGTAACCTGTTCCGGAGACTGTTCTTAATGATTTATGGGGAGAAATGTATGTGGTAGTGTATGATTACTTTGGGACATATGGGAAGTTGAGGTTCTCTTGGACTAATGACGTATATTGTTGTATAAAAATATATATAACCATGCTCTGGAACCTGGCTCTTCCTGGTTATGTGAATGGCTCATGAAAAACTAAGAACTACCAAGTATTTTTTGATGGAAGTAATAAATCTGGTTTCCCTAAAATGGGCTGTAAAACTGGTTGTTTTGAGGAAAAATTTGTCGTTTATACTTTTTTGAAAAAAGGTAAACTGCCAGGTATGAAGGATATCTTAACTTATGGCTGCATGGATAAGAGGATGGTGTGGTATTTAAAGGAAATGGTTTATACGGTTGATTCTGGTAAAATAGCTACTCAATTGGGTAATGTACTTATGAAAGGGGTACTGTAGATCTAAAATAACCACAATTTCACAAAAAATGAGATGTATAAGATTTGTTGGATAGTTTGGTTACATTGCTGAGGTACTTTGGGTAAGAGGACTGACCCTGGACTGATTCGGTTACTAGTTTGGGGACCGACTTTATTAAATCTGCTTAAGATTATTATGAGGTCATTGAATACAGGTTTCGGAAATGTTGCCCTGTCTTCTGATATTAGAGTAGGTTGTGTGTGGCATCACATACCCGATTGTAGGAGTAAATATTTTTTTGCAAATTGACTCAACCTTTTTTACCATAATACATCACCTACAAGTATGATTGATTTGTTTTTCCGGATGCCTATTCTACTGAATCGGCTAAAAGTTATTTTGTATTTACTGAGTACTGGCTTCTGATATGTTTTCCTATCTTGGATATTCTATAGAAATAAAGTGGCATCACATACCAGATTGAGGTTGAAAAAAGTAGGTTTCTAATTTACTGGTTTTTTTCATCATATGCTAGGAAGAGTAGTGATAGTTTCCGGTAACCTATCACTGATTCAATGTGTTGACAGATTTGTGATGGCCATGGTTAGGTTGAACCTCGGCTACTCAATTTAATATGCTTGCCATCTTCTGCTCGATTCTTATTCTCATTCAAGTATATAGGAACTGGTCCTTACCTACCATCTTGCAGTATATACAAAAAAGCCTCTAGTGGGTTGGTTTAAAAGGTTCTCGATACGATAAGGAAAGTCATATATTTTCCTTTAGCGGATCCTGGCTGGTTACTCTGATTTTTTTAGAACAGACGATTTAATTTACTGATTTAACTAAAAGATACTCTGAATTTACTGAATACTTCGGGGGTATTGCCCTAGTTTCGGATATTTGGTAGGAAATGAATGCATCATAATACAGGAGTGTGGTAGATATCACATGTCAGATAGCCTGGCCGGAGACTTTTTAGATATTTCTCGGACAGAGTCTGAGCAGACTCTCTGTGACTGAGTCGTCCAATGTATTGTGGTATACATTTTTTAGCTGACATGTGGCAGCAGTATGATTGACATATTATAATAGTAAGGTTATTTGGGGATAATGGTTATGAATTTATCTAAGATAGGGGTATCTCAGGTAGGTAGAAGTTGTAAATACTGAGTTTTTTTTGGGGAATATCCCAGCTTGATTATAAAACTGATTCCAAATAATATGATCTGTTCCAAATGTTGTTTATATACAAGGAAGTGGTAAGTTTAGGTCTGGCTTGAGATTGCTTAAATCAATGGAATATAAGTTGCTCCTATCTGGTTAGGGATGAAGTTCTGGTAAAATTTGATATTCACTCCTTTAATCTTAAGGATTGGTAACGAAAGCTTTTTATAAAAAACAATAAAATCAGATTTATGGCTGCTCTATGGGGTTGAGCACTTTTTGTATCAGATTGGCAGAAAAGCCAAGAATCTTCATTTTTTCTAAATGAAACCTTTTTATCTAAAAGAACAAATTACAAGTTAAGAACTATGTTTTTTAATGGTGACATGGATAACAACTAGGATGCCCAGCATCACCTGTGTACAATCACGTGCTAACGAATTGTTTTCTTGTGGCTATGGGTGCAGGTGAGGGCTACCTTCCTTGATTAAAACGTTGTGTTCTTAACAAATGGTGGATCTCTTATTGTGATGCAAAATTTCCCAGACTTTGGGTTTGCGGATTCTTGAGCTAGATTCTATTATCTTCATTACCTTGTAAAAAATTTAGTTTCAAACTGCAAATAGATTGTTGTACAAATCCATTGTACTTTTCTAGAATTGTTGGTCTGTGAACAGTTAGTGTTCGTTTGCGTATATGTATATACATATATATAGATTTAGAACTGCTACACACACACAATTGTGTAAAGAGAATGGTGATGTGGTACTTGTATGGATGGCCAGTGTTTTGCAGAACTCATGCCATGTGGTAGTGTTGTACAACCAACCCTAAAGGGCACTAGATTTTGAGTCTTGAGCTTTTAGACCTGTAGCTTTTCATGATAGAGCTATTGATTTTGACCAAGGGAATTTACATATGTAAGTTGGGGTTTTGTTGGAATTAGGGTTGCAAGAAAACACACACAGCCTTAAGCTTGGAGTAGATGAAGAAAGCTCAAGGAACACATAACAGAGAGTGTATTACTTAGTATGCAATCGAAAGATTGATAGCCCTAGAATAATGGGCGTGTATACAATGTACGGGGGGAAAAACCTCCAAGTGAGGGAAAAAATGTTCGGACCGTCCTAAGTGTGTTCACACAAATCACTACCACATGTATATGGTAACAAATCCCCCCTGGAGTGATCCAGTGAACAAGAGCTGGCACATAGAGTAAAGGGAAGTGCCTTGCCCTGAGGATATGATCAATCCACAAAGGGAAGTAAGACCAGAGCTTTGCGAAAAGCTTCTAACTATGCCTATGTGAAAAGATCTACAAGGTTGTCCTGTGGTGGCACATAAGCCAAGCTGATCTCTCCTACTGAGAGCCTCTCCCTGACATAGTGGTAATGCATCTTAATGTGCTTTGTGTGAGCATGAGAGACTGGTTTCTCGCAACTATGAATGCGCTCTGACTGTCAGTGTTGATAGTGTTGGGTCATGTCTAACACCCAAATCAGCCATAAGGCGTTTGAGTCATACACACTCAATCGTAGCTGTGAAGGCTGCCTTGTACTCAGCCTCACAATTGGAAGTGGCCACAGTAGGTTGCTTCTTGCTTAACCATGATATGCATGAGCTGCGAAGCATGAAACAAAAACCAATTGTGGACACTCGTGTGTCAAAACAACCAGCCCAATCTGATACCAAAAAAGCATGTAAGTCTAGCAAAATGACCCCCCTTGGGATAAAACAAGCCAAGATGTAAAGTGCCACTCAAGTACCAAAAAATACTCTTGAGAGCCTGCCAATGCTTAGACCCTGGGCTATGCATGGATTTGTTGACCTCTGAGACTGCAAACTGAATATCCGGCCTCGTGTTGCATACATAAATAAGGCAACCAACATCTGTTTGATAAAGAGTGACATCGGTAGGATCACCAGCATCATGAAGACTCAACTTCAAACTTGTTCCCATGGGAGTGGCAATAGGTTTGCAATCCTCAAGTCCAAACTTACATAGCAATGTCTCTATGTAACTTTTTTGACACAAGGAAATACCACCATCACACTGCTTAAATTGTATATCCAAGTAATGATGAAACATCCCCAAATATTTTATCTTGAAAGTAGCATTTAAATTAGCCTTAAATTAAAAAATATGTCTCTCATTTGGTTCAGTGATCAGAAAATAATCTACATATAGAGCCACAATGAGAAGTACATCACCCTCACGCGTTACATGCAATGTGCTTTCTATTCGACTGTTACAAAAGCCTCGTTTGACCAAATGAGTGTCAGCCTTCTTAGACCAAGCACAAGGAGATTTCTTCAACCCGTCCAATGCTTTATTACATTTGCACAATTTATCCTCTTATCCTTTCTCGACAAAACTACCCAGGCTACATTACATATACTTCCTCCAATATGTCACCATTCAAGAAAGAAGTAACAATGTCTAACTGATGTACATCCCAACCAAAATGAGTTGCCAATGCACATAGAAAACGCACAGTAGTCATATGACAAGTTGCAGCAAAAGTCTCTTCATAATCTATGCCTTTTTGCTGTGCATAACCTTTTGCAACAACTCAAGCCTTATAGCGATCAATCTCACCATCCGGCTTGCGTTTCAACTTGTAACCCACTTCATATCAATGGCCTTTTTGCCAGGAGACAAATCACATAAAGTCCATGTGTCATTTTTTATAGGTGCATCCTATTCTGATTGCATGGCAGCCATTGAATTTTTTCAATTCTCTGCTTCATTAAAAGACAGAGGTTCCTCAACATCATGTAAGGTAGACACAGCCAAAGCATAAAAATCTGATGCATAAGGTGCATGGTGAGAACCTGAATAAGTATGACTAGACAAAGGTGCATCCAATTTACTGTCACGCAAATTATGTAACAACCATTTAGGCATACCTCTAGCCTACTCATTCTCAAACCTTTTGTAATCATGTACATCATGTACATCTTCATTAGTAATAGGCTAATCTGTAACATTTTCAGAAACCCCCATAGGCTGTACTTTTGTCTCATTAGAATTTACATTCGGACTTCCACCACTGAAAAGAGGCAACAAAGTGTCATAAATGTCCTATGAGCTTACAATACTGTCTCTAGTACATGACATCAAGGGCTGAACAGAATCTTCCGCAAACACAACATCTCGTGAGACCAAGATACACCTGTAACCTTTGCTTTCAGCACTATAACAAAGAAAAACACATTGATAGCCTTATCATCCAATTCCTTGCGCTGCGTTTGTGGCACCAAAGCATATTCCAAACAACAAAAAACGTGCATGTGCTCAATAGAAGCCTTTCTATCAAGACATGCCCTTCATATGGAGTAATAGACTGCAAAGCTTAAGTAGGACACCTGTTTAGTACATAAGTGGCACACATGATGGCCTCAAGCCAAAACGAATATGGAAAAGCTTGGCTTTTGACCACATCGTGCCATTTCCATAAGTGACATGTTTTTCCTCTCAAAAATACCATTCTGCTAAGGTCGTATAAGGCATTGTACATTGGTGTTTTATCCCACAACTAGCCAAAAATGCATTAAATTCATGAGACATATACTCCCCCCCTCAATCAAAATGGACGATGGGTACATTTTGAGATTTTTCAACCATAACCAGAAATTGTTTGAAGCACATAAGCACTTTGTACTTTGCTTTAAGTGGATAAACCCATGCATACCTGGAGTAATTATCAATGAAAGTCACAAAAGGTAATTGCCCAAGGTTGGAGTTTGCATGGGCCCACAAAAATCACTATGCACAGCTACAATCTGCATGTGGCCCTAATTAAACCATCCTTTGGAAACTTTGAATACTGCATCTTACCCAAAATACAGCCTTCACAAAAATGTTTGACAGGTGCTTCAAGAGACGGCAAAGAAGCAACCATATCAAATTTCTACAAACGCAGCAAACTGGTAAAATTCAGATGTCCAAAATGTGCATGCCTAAGTTTTGCATCTGAAATAGCCTTAGCATCCACAACTGCATTTGCAAAATTATGCCCACACTTGTCATACAAAGTGAGCTTATACGGCCCACGGCATAAAATACCAGATACAACAATTTCATCACCAAAATTGAGATCATGTATTGTACATCTGCCATCCACAAGCTTGACTACAAGTCCAAGTCTAGCAAGTGCAGATACAAACAAAAGATTCTTCTTGATCCCAGGTACATACAATGCATCAACAAGTGTGAAAGAACTACCATTTGCAGAGCAATAAGCACAATCTTTCCAACTCCCTTGATTGGATAAGACAAATTGTTGGCACAAGTGACTCAATTCCCATGAGGGACATCCTCAAGACAGTTAAACAAGTCACGATGATAGGTAATGTGCCTTGTAGTACCACTTCAATGTACCACACTTGAGCATCTGCAACAACTAACAAACATGAATCATGGACATTAGGATCATAAATGCACTCTGCACTAAAAGCTCATTTTGCATCAATATCAGCATCACACTCTCCTTTCATAGAAGACTAAACATTAGCTGCATTTGTAGTGGAACAAGCAATAGTAGTGAAACTAGCCTCTTTCTTCTTAGATTTTTTCGCCTTCAACTTAGGACACTGCTTGATCAAATGATCATTAGCTTTACAATAATGGCAACACATCTTCTTTTTTCCCTTATCACCATAATTGCCTGAGGAATTTCTGCCAGCAGAAGCATTATAAACAGGTGAATAACCACTTGTAGAAGAACCATGAGGAGTGGCTACATTGTTGTTACGACCTTTTCTTTGAGCAACAATAAAAGCATTATAAACAGGTGAATAACCACTTGTAGAAGAACCATGAGGAGTGGCTACATTGTTGTTACGACCTTTTCTTTGAGCAACAATAAAGGCATGTTCAACTGCACATTGTCTAGTCCTGTTTTTTTTAAATAGTGGCTCTTGCAATAGCAATGTGCATAGTGCATCAAACTTGACAACTTTAGGATTTCCTTGGGTCATAAGTCTCCAAGTACGAGAAAAAATATGGTAAGAATCTGGCAAAGCATCAAGAACAATCTGCAGAAGGGAAATGTCAGAAATGACTTCACTTGCAAAAATAAGTTGCTCATTGATATCCTTGACACCAACAAGGAAAGTGTCCATGTCATCTTCCTCATGCATAATCTTGACTTCAGCTCTTTATGCTTCAATGCAATTTTTTCCTCATTGTGACTTGCATAAAGACCAGCCAATATCCCAAGCTTGTTTTACAGATTTTTTGAATAAATGTGGGGATTAATAGTGCACTTCACAAATATAACGCAATCAATGCATGAGACTGCGCATATTTTACATCCCAATGAGCTTGCTCACATGTAGGCAAAACAGATCTAGCAACAACAATCCTTGCAGCAAGACCTGCAACATCCTCAACATCACATGTATCCTTAGAACTAGGACGTAGATCGATGCCCTGCACAATGTTCCAAATGCGCTTCAACACAAGAACATATCGCATCATGTAAGCCCACATAGGATAGTGGTCCCCATCCAATGTGTCCTCATCAGCAACAAACATCTTGAGGTTTTTGTCAGCCATGGTAAATGTTGCACCTTATGTGAAAACTACCCAAAAAGAGGAGAAACAAAGTGAGAACAACACGTGCTATATAGCACAAACCGTAGAAGTCTGTAAGGGACCTGTTATGCAAAAAATGGCATTGATAGAATTTTTGCACAAAATGACAAAATACCCTACGCAGAACTGTCTATTGTGGAAACGGATGCCGAAATGAGCTCCAATTAAAAATTTGAGCATATTTGTCGACCTACAAATTCTTGCCAAGTCTCATAGAAATCAAAGAAAGTTAGCAAGCGTGTGTTGGAGCTGTTGGTGACTAAGCCTGGGAGGACGCAACCTGCTCTGATACCAATTTTTGGAATTAGGATTGTAGGAAAACACACACAGCTTGGAGAAGACAAAGGAAGCTCAAGGGACACAACAGAGAGTGTATTATTTAGTGTGCAATCAAAAGATGGATAGCCCTAGAATGATGGTCATATATACAATGCACGGGGGAAAAAACCTCCTAACAAGGAAAAAAATGCCCCGGTAGTCCTAAGTGTGTTCACACACATCACTACCACATGTATATGGTAACAAGTCTCTCTCTGGCATTCTATCGTGTAAAGCAAGCCCCATTGAGAGTTGTACCTTATTCAAGCAATATAAAGAAATACTGAAAGGGAGGACATTTGATGGATCTAGAGACATCTAGGGGTGTGAACTATGCCAATCCATGTCTCTTGTTGAGATAGATCTTTGAGGTATCTTGGGATAGTTTCCCACAATGTTAAAATTCTCTTCTTCTTCTTCTTCTTTGGACTCAAAAATGGGCCTTGTAAGAATTGTTGATGTGGCATAGCTTTCAAAAAGTGGGGATCGGCAATTTTTTGCCTAATAAGATCCAAACTTGTCGGAGGTTGGATATTTAGAATCTACTCTTCAAATGCTATCTATTGATATATAGCATGCATGTATCGGACATTGCCTTCATGTAGATCTAGAAAAAGGTGATTTTAGATTACCGTAACGGTAACAAAACCTGGCTGATTGGAAAAAAATGGCATAACTTTCATAGAAGTCATCCAAACGTTTCGAACCTTGGCTCTTTAGAATCCATTTTTCAAGAACTTTCCAATGATAGGTCATATCATGGGGTTCTAAGCAATATTTAGAGGGGTCTATCGGGTTGCTTTCTTTTGTACAACTTTGATGATGTGGCAATCTTAAAAGGCCCAAAAATGAGTTCAAAATTTTCCTAATGCTTCTCTCTCTCTCTCTCTCTCTCTCTCTCTCTCTCTATATATATATATATATATATATATATATATATATATATATATATATATATATATATATATATATATATATATATATATATATATATATATATATTGTTATTCAAGTTAAGTGTTGCCAATTTGTGATGGTCCCCAGGCAAAGGGAACCCCTTTGTGAGTCTGTATGTGAAATGGAGAAGCAATCTCCAAAAACTTTATAATGAACTTCCTGTAGTAAGAACATAATCCCAAAAAGCTTTGAACTTCATGTACATTCTTTAAGACTAGCCAATCCCGTATGGTTTCTATCTTGGCCAAGTCCATTTACACACCCTTTGCTAAGGAAAAACTTGTTTTTTCCTTGTTGACCACCAATCAATGTCACAACAATACTTTAAAAACCTGTAGGAAACAGTGTCAATGATTTACCTCATTCGTGAAGAATACGATGATACCATCAAAGCAAGTGTCCACAAATGACTTTTACTTTGTAAAAAATCATGTCCATCGTCCTATTGAACATTGCAAGAGCATTTGTGAGACCAAAAAGCATCACCAAATACTCATACAATCCAAAGGATATCCTGAATGGGGTCTTGTATACATCTCTAGGAGTGATCTTGATCTAATGATAGCCACTTTTTAGGTCAATCTGCTAAAGATAGTAGAACTCTATAGTCTATCATTATATCATCAATTTTGGGTATTGAAAATTTGTTCTTGATGGTGATTTCCATGACCGTCATGTCTTGGGTTTCTAATGGATTATGCCCTATCAAACAGAGAGATGAAGATGGGAGCACGCCCGATGAACGATGAAGTAAGGGTGGGGAGTCGCTAATAAGATCGAGGTCGGGGCACGAAGATTCTTTAATCAAATTTTATGTAAACTTTAAGCGCCAACTTTCTCTCTCTACTCTTTGGTGGGATTAGTCTGCTTTCAAAAAATCACACGCTTGAAGCTCTGATACCATTGTCATGGGACGGGCACCACATGCCAACAAAAAAGAATAGATTGAACAACTTTAAGCACTTCAAATAACACTGAACTAAAAGAGATGCCCCACACACGTGATGTGGAGTGGCAGAATTTCACCCCAAGAGGGCACTGGCCTCAAACCTTGGCGTCCCTTTCGGTATTTGTTTATATTTCTTCCACTTAGTACAAGCCAGTACTCCATGCTCAGTAGCTTCACCCGGAAGTGTGCAAGAGATTGAGCCCTCTGCACATATTTAAAGGCCCTTGGCCTATGAAAAGCAGTTACATGAAAAGCATCAAACTCAAGCATCTCGCCTCAAAAGCTGTCGCCCAAAGCTGCCCAGCGTAATCACAAATTCCTTACACCTACCACATCATCGTGTTAGTGAAAATTGCAAAAATCCCTATAATTGCAACGTCATCATGTCAACGCAGATTTTGAATTTTTTTTACAGGTAACCATATTCACAATTCTTTTGTGTGTGTGTGTGTGTGAGTGGGTCCAACTTGTTTAATCTGTTAGGTAAAGGCGATGTGCATCACCGTGCTTTGCCCGTATCCGTTGGCCAGTGTCTGACCGCCCACATTTATCTCCTTATTCTTTATACATACAAAAAATAAGGAGCTCTCACTTATTCTCACATTGTGATCATACAATGAGATTTGGGAACTCCACCCCACATCCCTATGCCATGCTCTCTCTCTCTCTCTCTCTCTCTCTCTCTCTCTCTCTCTCTCTCTCTCTTTCTCTCTCTCTCTCTCTCTCTCTCCCTCTCTTTTCTCTCCATCTTCGGTGCACACATATACGTCTTTGATCCATTGGTATTAGAGCTTTGGCTTTGCGATAGATAGAGTGCTACACAATAGTGAGCTGGACCGTTTGCTTACCTTCCTCGCTTGAGACAGTGGTTTGCTCTCGAGTGGGAGAGTCTTGTGATCTCGAGAATTGTTTTCCATAGTTTTGGCATGGATATGGAGACACTTCAAGTTAGAGATGGCTCTCGCTCATGATTGTGATTGACATGTTGGTACTGTGGCCCCGATGGGCATATTAGGCACCGTTGCTTTAGGCATATGAGACAGATGAAGAGGCAGATGCATGGTGCTAATATGAGGACAAATGCTAGAGAGTATGCATGTGACGGACATGTCACTTTTGAGTCTAGCTTGCCTTCAAACTAATTTGTGTCTTGGGATAGAGAATGTGCTCTCCCAAGACACAAAATAGTCTAAAGGAAATCTAGACTCAAAAGTGACATGCTCGTCACATGCATACTCTCTAGCATCTATCCTCATAGTAGCATAATACATCTACCTCTTTCGCTGCCTCATACGACTGAACCAATGGCACCTAATATGTCTATAGTGGCCGTAGTGCCAACATGTCACTCGCGATCGTGAGTGAGAACTGCCTCTAACCTGAAGTGTCTCCATATCCGTGCCAAAACTATGGCAAACAATTCTCGAGATCACAAGAATCTCCCACCCAAGAGAGAACCACTATCTCAAGCAAATAAGGTGAGCAAACAGTCAAGCTCACTAGCCTCTGCAATAGGCATACATATCTAGCAAAATTTTGGTAGAGTCTCCCTTGAACTAGAGCAAAAAACTCAACTATAAATTGCAATGGAGACAACAACAAATTCCCAAATGGCCAATCCGGGAATGTACTCGTCTGGAATCACCTTACAAAGTCATACACAGAGCCAAACTGCTCTAGCTGAAGTATCACTCAACGACACCACAAATAACATACATATGTGAGTGAAAAGCTGCTGCCAAAATGTGTCAATGAATGAACAATGTGCCAGAAAACCATAGCATACACAACCTATGTAAAAGTGGGAGTCAAAACTTACCACTATCAAAAGTAACAAGAATTGTACTTGTAGAGTGACACAAGTTCTTGTATGGCTGAAAAATATGAGTGCAAATGAGTCCCAAAACAGTCCCAAATTCAGTTCTCAAATAGCTGAAGAAACATGTCACAACCGTGTCGCAAATATGCTTACAATTGAGCCATATGTAGGCACCTACAAAGAGGGAACATTGGCTGAAAAATTCAGCTCACAAATGACCCTCAAACCTGTCGGTAAACCTGTCAATGTGAGAGCTAAGCTCGATCACATCGATCACAAACTATGGTGAATAAACTCCAACCACTATCCCACAAAAGCATACACAAAATAAAAGCTCAAGACACCTGCTGTGTGGAAACCGATATGCAAGCCAAAACACTGCAGAAGATTCCCTCAATTGCAAATGGCAACACATGTGGGAGTACTAGACTCAACCTATAACTGGGAGTCGAAACTGGAAGCTACAAATAATTGACCACTCATAGCTCAAGACAAAAAATGCAGAGCGAAACATGCTCGCGATGCACCACCCAAAAGGTAAAACACTACACGCAAAAGCTGAGTGCTACAAGCAATCGTAATCTCAATCACACCAACACTGCACATAAAACTAATGTGGCAAAATGTCACCAGAGTTTTGTCAGCAAAAGGTCTACAAAACTTGTAACTAAATTGAATGCATGCTAAAAACCATGAGCAACCAAAGCGCATCAAACCGCATTCCAAATGCATGCACCAATCTCCACACTTTGCATACGTCATTGCAAACACCTGCAAATCTAGTACACAAATACCTGCTCTACCGTGACTGCCAAAAAACATGTTCAAGGCATACATTGCTGAGCTCAAACTCCAATCACATTAGTCTCCCTGAGCATTAAACCACATAAGGCATACATTGTATCCTCCCACCTGTGAGAAAACTTGCAGCCAATACCACTTTCACATCCGAGAGCAAAGCATGTGTGGAATCCTCGACACACAATAAACAACTGTTGCTGCATAAATTTTAGAGATCATTAGGTCCAATGGATATCATCATTGTGCCTGGAGTGTGCCAAAACCAAAGGTTACACCCTAACCTTGCATAAATCGCATTTTGTATGCAAAAGCTACACAAAAAACAATGTTTTGGAGCTCGAAAAATGATCTACGAGAATGAAAATCTGCATTCTTCCTACAAGTATGGCTGCAAAAAAACATACACACTTGCAATACACCCTCCTATCAAGCTTAGGAATGTCCCTCAAGCTTCCATGAGCACAGATCTGGTGGTTGCTCACCGATCTCAAGATTCCACCGAAAACGAGCTCACCATAGCTGAAAGCTCACTTCTTTGTAGCACTCCATCTGTGGTGAAGTCAAAGCTCTGATACCAATTGTGAGGGAATGGGTCGAAGGTGTGCATGTGTGCAGCAAAGATGGACAGAGAGAGAGAGAGAGAGAGAGAGAGAGAGAGAGAGAGAGAGAGAGAGAGAGAGAGAGAGAGAGAGAGAGAGAGAGAGTGTACGACACAGGGATGTGGGGTGGAGCTTCCAAATCTCACTGAATAAGCACACTGTGAGAATAAGTGAGAGCTCCTTATTCTTTGTATGTATAAAGAATAAGGAGATAAATGTGGACGACCGGACACCGACTGGCCGACACGGGCAAAGCATGGTGAGGCAGGCACCGTTGCTTCATGCATATGAGGCAGTGGAAGAGGCAGATGCATGGTGCTACTATGAGGACAAATGCTAGAGAGTATACATGTGACGAGCATGTCACTTTTGAGTTTAGCTTTCCTTCAGACTACTTTGTGTCTCGGGATAGCACATTGTCCACGCGTTTTCTACTAGAAGAGCATGTAGTTTTTCACGTGATGTCATGTCGCGAATTGTTTTGCACTTTATCTAGTGGGAGACTTGGTTGTGTGTAGTTTGCTAATGGTTCAACATATGACATAGAGGGTACTGGAGATGTATGCATGTTTTTACCTAGCGGTGCATTGCTTATGCTACAAGATGTACGTTATGTACCAGGTCTCAACTAGAGTCTCATTTCAGTGCGTCAATTGAAGAAGAGTGGACATTGTGTACTGGTTGGAGAGAGGTCATTTCAGATGCATAGGGGATCACTGGTGATAGCTAGAGGTGCTAGGAGTGGTCTGGTACACCCTTTGCATATTTCTAATACACAAGGTGGTGTAGTCTCTGTGTATTTGTAGCCATGTTCGGAGCGAGAGTTGAGGCACGTCTCTTTTGCGGATGTCTGCATGGAGAGAAGGTTATGCATTTGTCTTGTGGTGATGTTCATGCAGACAATAGTATCTTTGGGGATGCATAGCTTGGTCAGTCATCAGTTTGAGGTGACACCAATTGAGCCAGAGACCATGATGCATTGTTCTATGATGCGTTTGATACGTCTGAGGGTGACAGTGTCCTTCACATAGCTGTGTGTGATTGTAGTGATGCTGATTGTTTGATTTTGCAGTCATTCTCAATAGATGTCTTTTCCAAACAATGTTGACATGGTGATGCATACTCAGGTGGTTCATGATCAGTATGCATATGGCACTGAGGTTGTTGATAGGGATAGGTTGGGACACATAGTGCATGTTTCTTGGGCTTTTGGGTCTCTCATGTCTGACCTTTTGGCCTTGAGATGTGATCTTGCTTATGTGGTTGGTGCATTTGCAGTGGGAGTTGTCAGTTGTGCGATAGTTGACACTGGCATTGTGCATTGTGGAGCCATGCAGGTTGTCACTCGATACCTGCATCAAGAGTGTCATCGTGGCTCTAGCCCTAGTGATATGCATGTTGCATCTATACTAGAGTGGCTACAATGCACTCACGTGTTTGGAGTGAGCCAGTGGGCATAGGTTGAGAGTCGTCTTCTCTCACTTCTTGTATATACTAGTTGTAGGCTAGTCTTCTTGCCACTTATTGGCACATAGCCTTTGTAGGGAGAGTGTTAGGTAAAGGCAATATGCCTCACCATGCTTTGCTCGTGTCTGTTGGGGCCAGTGTCCAGGGCCGCCCTCACACTTATCTCCTTATTCTTTATACATACAAAGAATAAGGAGCTCTCACTTATTCACATAGTGTGCTCATACAGTGAATTGGGAGCTCCACCCCACATCCCTGTGTCGTGCCCTCTCTCTCCCTCTCTTCTCTCTCATCTTTGTTGCACACATGCACGCCTTTGATTCATTCCTTCACATAATCTCTTTAGGTCACTTGGGCCCCATTGAATAGGGTCTTGTAAGTTGGTGGGAACTCTTCTTTAAAAAAATAAGCCACTCAAAAAGCCTTTGCAAGTTAGTAAAACTTCTTCTGCTCCTTCTAGGGTTAGGCCCCTCTGCCAAGATCTGCAGATTGGCTCTCTTCTTCAATGGCTTGACACATCAGCATTTTGTGATAGATATTTATAAAATACTCTTGAGCAAGGACTCAAGGGAGTCTTGACGACTCTTTAGAGAGCACTCACCCTCTCCACTCATTACTTCTATAGAGACGTGGACACAATATGCATCCTCTCTATACACACTAGCAGAGCACTTACCATTGCCCAACCCACCGGAGTCGTGGCATCCCACTTCTTCTTTATTCACAGTAGAGATGGTGAGGTGATCCATTGAAAGATTGCACATGCAGAGGGCACATGATCACGATGGTATAGTGGCTAAGCATTTTATACATGCTAGGGATCATATTGATGGTTTGTTGGCCTTCATGTTCAATAGGGCCATGTGTAAGGGGTTTCCTGAGACTTGGAGTACATCCACGATTGTACCACTATTGAAGTCTGGAGATCCAACCTTAACAACTAACTATCACACTATCATGATTGGCCACTTATTGGTAAAGCTATATGCATTTGTCCTTGAGTATGAGTTGAGAAGATGGGCAAAGAGATAGGGTGTACAAGCTTTAGGGCAGGCTGGATTCAAGAGTGGATTCTCTACACTTGATCACATCGTCACGCTTAGAGAGATCATTGAGGAGAGCAAAGCACATGTGAGATTTAGGATTTATATAGTTTTGTGGATTTTTGCAAAGCCTTTGACACAGTCTTGTGTTGGAGCCCCATTGGTCCAACTGTTGTAATGAGCCCATTTTTAAAGCATATCAAATTCCATTTTTTATGTCAAAGACGTCTTATCAGTTTGATCCATTCGTCTGGATTATGTAAATATTAGTCAGTTAGTCAGGACTTAGAATTATTCCCACTTTTGTAATCATGAGCAAGAGAGCCCCATGTACATTTTTTGAGCTAAGGTGACTAAAGTATAAAATCCACCTTAGAACCATTTTTTGAATAATATTTGAATTAATCCTGTGTCGTACGAGTCTGAGAGAGAGAGAGAGAGAGAGAGAGAGAGAGAGAGAGAGAGAGAGAGAGAGAGAGAGAGAGAGAGAGAGAGAGAGAGAGAGTCTTATCCTCTTTGCTATGCGCTTCTCCCTCACCGGATTCACGACGCAACCACACCACCGCGATAGTCTCTCCGAGAGCTACGCGCCCACGCCACGCATTCGCCGTTTTGAGTTGATCGCGATCGATTCTTCCTCGAGCTTGTTTTGCTTGTAAGTAGCACAAACGGTGTCTGTTTTCAATAATCAAGTGCTTCATGGAATGAGAAAGAGATTAGCTACACATAGATACTGATAAACTTAAGTTTCACCCACTTTTGGATTATGACCAGTTGGTCTATCACGACAGCATTCGAGATAGCTAGGGTTCAAATTTGGCGAGATTAGACTTATAGGTAAGTATGTCCTAGTGAGAGGATTGTGCCTAGTAAGTTTGATGCGATTCTGAGTTCATTGGACGTGTAAACTTTGTTGTGAGAGTTAAGGGATAGGGTGGGTTGCATTCTACCACAGTTAGTGATTGATGCATCATAAAAGTGCGTATGTGTAGATTGGTCTCAGCCTGACAAGCTAACGAGATTGCCTACGTGCACCTACGGGTTAGTCGTGTCATTGGATGATAAGTATGTTGTCTGTGTCGTGCTCGTGAGTATGAACAGGGGAGTAGTTAAGCCCTAAAACATTGGCACCGTTGCCGGGGACACAAGACCTTAAGTAGGGAGATCTACGTCACTCGTGTGATGGTTAGCTTACTTTAGTTTTGGCTAGAGAGAGCTTAAACTTTTAGAACAAGATCTAGGATAGAGTATCCTGAGATCTAGTGGATAGCCAGGAAGCCTGTGTCTTGCCGAGGGTCTACGACTAGTTAGATTTAGTTAAATAGGATAATGAGGAGTTATGGTTTTTGGTTTTGAGTGCTTGTTATACTTGTGAAGAAATAGAGTAGAAAAACGCTGTAAAACCGCAAAAAACAAACAAAAAAAAGAAACAATAAGGCTGTTTGCTTGCCTTGAAAGCAAAACCCACCTCATATACCCTTGAAAGGGGTGAAAAGATTCGACATTGAAATTTATAATTCAACACTCAAGAAAACATAAAAACTGTGACCAAAACCAACAAAAGAGAAAAAAAGAAACAGGTGATTGTCATAAGGAAACACTAAGTGAACTTAAAAGAGGCCAAGATGAGATATAACCATTAGCCAAGGGTAAACTGACTGTGTCATGAGGTATGACTGATGTGCACAAGTTTAAGATGCAGTGTCATCAAATTTGCATCACTTCAAGTGTAATGGAGTTGTTAATTGTCAGAGAAAAGTGAAATTTTTGAAGTGCTTGAGTTTGAAGTCAAAATAAGTCCAAACTTCACAAAACTTGGGGGATAGACTTGTATGGGCACAGGGAACAAGACTATGCAAAAACAGACAAAAAATTGAGTCCCTATTTCTCACTGCCTGGTCTATCGCGATAGACTGGTGAAGGTGGTGTTTGTCTAGCAACAAGCAAAAAAACCTTACACCACAAGCTTAACACATCAATACAAGGGTACTCACAAAAATTGAGTGAATTTGAACACCAATTTTGACCCCAAAACTTCAAAACTGGTGTTTGGAGTCTGGATTCAGAGACAAGGGCAAGAAGTCTTTGACCAGATGTCCACACAATGCCAAAATTGGTCAATGCACTACACAAGGGGAGACTAAACTAACTGTGGAGAAAACTTTGGACAAAAAAGCTGAAAATGAAGAAAGAGCTCAGTCTATCGCGATAGACCAAGGAACTTTCTGCTGGGGAACTTTTCTTTCAAATTTTCCCTAAGGAGAGCTTTATCAAGGCCTAAATAGCAGACACACCAAAATTCAAGGCATTTAGATCACTAAAGGTCAATCTGAGGGTCAGATAGAGAATCAAGCTCTGACTGAAATACTAAAAGGGGACCAAAACCCAACCCAAGTGTCCAAACTTCACAAAACTTGAGGGATAGGCTATAGAGGGTAACTGGAACCCAAGGGTAAAGTCACAATTTTGAACTGACTTGTGCTGAGCAAACTGTCAGTCTATCGCGATAGACTAAGGAAGTAGTGAGTCAAGACATTTTTTGCATTTTGTGACTATACTGCTAGAACATACTCTCTATATAGATCCCAGCCATCATTTCATCATTGAAATTGGACCACCAGAAGACTGACTAAGTGGTTGCTGTATATACTTGAAAGATTTTTTGGTAATTCAGGGAAAGCACTTGTGAACAAACTAACCATCCTTGTGTAGATCCCAGAAGGAGGTCATCACAAAGCTATACAGGAAGAAGGAGTCTAGGTAAGCTTTAAGTTTGCAACAAAACTTTCATTCTTATGTATTTGAGGTCAGGAGCCTTTGTTAAGTCGAGAGCTAAAAGTGTCAAAAGTCAAGTTAGCACCACGTCCATAGAAGAGAGGGTAACTCAGACAAGACTAGACCCATTGGCACCAATCATTGAAGAGGGAAGTGATACTGACACTTCGTTAGAAAAGTCCTTCTTCATGATGGGGAGTCAACAGCCAGTAGGTTTCAACGGTGAAGGACCAATGCCAGGGGGGAGCACCTCCCTACATCCTTTAAACGAAACCAAGTTCACTATAATCTTCTTGGAAGGAACTAACTCGAGGGGAGCCCTAGTCTATTCTGACTATCGGGGACGCAAGTGTATCTGTATTGAAGAAAGACCGGCTCAGAGACTAGAGATAATTCGAGTCTACGATGATGGAGACAGATTCAAAGACGAAAAGGGAAACCACTATCTGATAGTAAGTAACCCTGAGGATTACAACAGATATGGGGATAACATGGCCAAAGGGAAAATGGTTTCAGAAACCCAAGAACCGCCTCCTAACATTGATCGACCTGGAGCTCTTTTTATGTATGATAAGAAAACAACCAGAGTCCCAACCTATAATGAGAATGTAGGGATTTACAAGCATGAAAGCGAAGGAATAGTCTCTTACTTTCAATGCAAGGAACCCTACCCGAATGAATTAAGCAAAGACAAGGTTCTTTACTTATTTTCTTATGAAACTGCTATGGGGCAGGATATTGTTTTTGTTGACAGATACGGGCGAGAATACAAACGTATTCTCCCAGAAGAGGTTGAAAAGGCAACAGTTTCGGGAGCATCGACCTATGGCCCCGACGAGGTACCAAGAGCCACCTACTCCCCTAGCAAGTCGACTAATCCCTTTTCAGAACAGTATGATGCTACCTCACATTCTACCCGACCACCGACGACCAACTACCAGGACCAACCAGCTACTCAGCCATCACTACAGGCATGGCTTTGACAGAGTGCTACATTAGAACAAGACCGAACCCGAGAGGGTTATCAAACCGCATGAGGGTTGAGGGATTTACAAGAACCACCACTCTATGCACAATATCAAAGAGAGAGTAAGCCAAAGACTCAGGGGTCAACTGAGCCTGGAAGAACACCCCGAGAACGAGTTCGGAGAGATGAACCATCTCTCCCGAGAGCTGTTAGAAATTATGGATTAGGAGCACCATTGGGAGAAGAACCTGGCCACTACAGAAGACCAGAGGAGGTATATCGACTAGGACGGGGAGATCCCATGATGAGATTTGGAGACCATCGTAGAATTAGACCTTCTCAAGTGCAAAAATGGGTAAACAAGAAATATACGGGAAGCAAGGATCCAAGAGATCATGTAGAAGCCTTTGTGCATGTAATTAGAGCTGAAGAGGTGCTAGACTTTCCTACCCAATTTGCAGGATTCAGTTTAACCTTAGAGGATGATGCGGCTACATGGTTTGACTCGGTGGAGCGAAGAGACTTTGAGTCTATGGAGGAAGTGTTTGAAGGAATTCTCACAAAGGGGGATAGCTCATAATACCGTCTCGAAAATCCATAAATTCAAACAGAAAGATGGAGAGTCCGTGCAAAAGGCCGCCCTCTGATTAAAAAGATATGTTAAGTTCTGTCCTGTGGAAGAACTGCCAACTCAGTCCAGACTTATGCTTATATTTATACAAGGACTAAGGAATGCAGATCTTCAAAAGGACTTACATATGAAAAGGAGCACTACGTTGAATGATTTGACCGAGGAAGCGCTATACCTTGTGGACAATTGTGTGGTCTACAAAGAGGGTGAGTTCAAGGATCTTGACGATGATTCTTCCTCACAACAAAGCACGAGCAAGTCTACTAAAACAACATTGAAGGGGGAAGTAGCGGTAAGCCAAGAGCAGCTTGTAGAGGAAGTGCTTGAAACCACAAGCTAAACAACCAAAATGGTGTGCGATTGAACAAAAATGGACAAACCATGGAACGGAGGAGTGTTATTATAACAAGGGATATGTGTGAGAATGACCATATGCTCCACAAGCTCAGGCGACATCTCCTCAAGTCCAACCGATGCCTAGATATCAGACTGGCAACCTACCAGGACCTGTTGGTGCAGAAATACCACAACCAGTGTTGGGACAACAACCACCCCTACCAGGATTACGACCAGTCGGCATAAGATACACACCCACAGTAACTGAGTTGGACGAGAAGGCTTTGGTACCCATGCATGCATACTACGACGAGCCCAATGGATATGCGGCAAACTCTGTCTATTATCCACAGGACGAACCCTCTACACCAGAACCATGGACCATGATAGGAAATACAGGACCGCCAACTACTGCACAGGCAGCGGGAGAAGGAAGATATAGCCTGGATGAAAGAACACTGTTGTTCATAGCCAACGGAGGCATGAGCGCGCAAAGAATTGCGCACCAACAAAGAGGAGCTCCAGGAGCACCTCAACAGCCTAAAGGACCATGCTACAAGTGTAGAGGAGACCATTGGCTGAGGGATTGCCCTCATGACGAAATCATTAGGGTCAACGCATATTGCACGGAGTGTGGAATTACTCACTTGATCCCTGATTGCCCTAAAAACCCGAGCAAAGGAGCAAAAACTACCTTGAATATGCTGGGAGCGCTACCGTCCAGTGGAGGGTCAGAAAACGAAACTCCGATTCCTGTTAAGGTCTTGACGAGAGCCCAAGCAAGGAAAAATGACAATCAACCCAAGAGTAACGATGAAAATCAAGAAGAAATCAAGACTGACAAGTCTAGTGTCAGTCGTGATAATCCTTGGAAAGAACGAAGAGCGAAAATGAAAGCTAGACGTGAGCGAAAACAAAAAGATGTAGAAGCTGAGCTAACGATAGCTCGAGAACAACTTAAACAGCAAAGAGAGTCCGACTCTCTAAAATCAACGGAAGGACCAAAGAGTACAAGCTCAGGAGGGTCGGTATTGGTAGATAAGATCAATGAACCCTTAGATGCAATCTTGCAAGCATATGAAGCAAGATTGAAGAACAGACAGACCCTAGAGCAAAGGTGGATGACATATCCATATCCAGAGATAGAAAAACAGAGACTAGAGATGTGCAAATAGCTGATTGAAACTGCACAAGATTTACTAGAGTCTCCACCTATGTAAGCGGGAGATAGAGTAATCAAACCACCAAACCATGAAACACCTCACAAAACCGAACAAAGGATACCCGACAAGATAGAAAACATTAAATCCTTGTCGGATGTAGAGGATGCAAAAGACGTACCTAATAGCACTGATGAATCACTGAAAGATTTTCCACCATATTCGCCTATTGTGAAAGAAAATTGTCATGAAGAGCTATGGGAAACGGTGCGAAAAACTCAAGAAAAATATGAGACAAAAACAGTCGAGTCAGCGCCTTTCTCGGAGCTGAACTTGAATAAGACTCCATGGGATTTGGACGTTAAATCATTTCAAGGGGATAATGGTTCAGTTGCATCCGAAGATAGCAGACCACAATCTCTCATAACTTTGCCATCATATATGGGGGACTATGAGGCAAGATCAGAAATTCGAAGAGTACCTTCTCAGAGAATAGGCGGTTCAAATCAATTGGACACTAAAATCTTGACAGACTTGTTGACCACTCCGGTCAAGTGTACAATCACATTGGAAAAATTGTTAAAAATTAGGCCAAGCATGTGGACGGAAGTGGGCAAATGTCTTGAAAAATTTGGCATAAGGACGCCTCTTAAGTTCTTCGAAACCGAGCTTAATGACATAGAACCGAAGAAAGTCAACACTAGACCAGTGCCACTCAACAAGGTAGGAGAGTATTGTGAGGGTGAAGACGGCAACACGACCCTACCAATTGAGTATAATGGCATAGAAACTAAGGCAATACTTGATAGTGGAGCTGGCATTGCCATTGCGACCAAATTGCTATGGGAAAAATGGGTAAAACCAGCAATACGAACAACTAGAATGAAATTGCAACTGGCGGATGGGCACATAGAAAGGCCTATAGGATTGCTTGAGGCAATTGTGGTATCTTCCTGTGGCATAGAGTACGAACATACCTTTGCCACAGTAGATTTCGGCAAGAGAACAACTATGAAATTATCCTTGGTAGGCCGTTCATGAGGCAACTCAAAATGGTGCAGGACTGGGGGTATGATTATTTGTATCTAAGACATGCTGAAACTACTACACGCGTAAACATGAAAAATCATAGCTACCATGATGTCACGAGAACCCCTGTGGAAGAATTTGACTCAACCACCATTAGTGGATCAGAAGTCCCAGCGTGGCTTTGTAAGAAAAAAGAGATATGGATGTGTGGGGCATCTCAATGTAGTGAATTTGACCACGACGAAAGGACACTAGAGAGGGTCTTGGAAGACGATGCCTATATACGAGAGCCTTTTCCTGAAGAGAAGCTCGAACCCCTAGAATGGTCTCAAATTTTAGCTACATTGGATGTATGCGTCAATGAAGTCACTCCCACCAAATTTTGTGATGAGAATGGCTACGATATCATACCATACTACATGTTGAGCAAAATTGTGGAGGAGGACGAGGACGAGGTAGATACTGAGAATACGAGGATCCATAAAACAGAAACGAAACTTGAGATTAAGATAGTGGGCTATGTGGACATCCCCACTAAAGAAATCAAGCAGGAAGGAGAAGAATTTTATGATTCTTTTGATCAAAGTGAAAACAAGGATAACGCGGATGACGAGAAGTCAAAAAATACAGAGGGAGACGAAAATCAAGATCAAGAAAATGACGTCTTCTAGAATTTCCCAAACCAAAATGAGAGACGTCAAAAAAGATACAAGAGTAAACGACACCACATCAGTACACCAACCAGGTTGAGACCCATGCTGGAGTTTGAGGGTAAGACACATTTCCTTATGAACATTCATGCTATTGATTGTGCTAAGGATAAAGTGTCAGGAAGATTTCTTAAGGTTGCTAAAGACTCAGGATTTAAGTCCAGATTGTTGAAACCTAAGATAACCAGCAAACCAAAAAAAAGAGTTCCAAGAAAAACTGAATGTCTATGGTAGTCCAATTATGACGAAAATTGAACGGAAAACGAGATACAATGAGTGGAAACAAAAAATTAAAAATGTATGGACAACTGAAATGGAAAGTAGCGATGGAACGAACGCTAGTGATGGGAGTAAAAAGATAGATGTACCTCCTCACTATTGTAAGTACACCATTCAGGAAAGAAGATTGGTGGTTCAGCAACCAATGAGGGAGCCTAAATCAAACGAGTCCTACGACGGGCTAGAGAACGCCAAGAAAATAGACTTAGCAGAGCCAGGAGAAAATCCTCGACCTGCTTACATTGTCACAGATCTAGGTCGAGAAGAGGAGGACTTATTGATCAAAACACTTAAGGAATTTCGAGATGTATTTGCCTGGTCGTACAGAGATTTGAAGGGAGTGGATCCTAACATTTGTGAACATTCAATCCCTCTGAAGTTTGATGCAAAGCCAAGCAAACAACGTCCATACACGTACAATGAGACATTTGCCAAAAGGATAAAAGAGGAGATAGACAAACTTATGGAGGCTGAATTTATTTATGAGATAGAACACATGGACTGGGTGTCCCCGATAGTGGTGGTACCTAAGAAAAACGGAAAATTACGAGTGTGTGTAAATCTCAAGAAGGTAAACACAGAAACTATAAGAGACAACTACCCTCTACCTATCACTGAACACGTCCTGGAACGAGTGGCTAGCAAGCAATCCTATAGCTTTATGGACGGATTCTCTGGTTATAACTAATTGGGGGTCAAACTAGAAGATCAATACAAAACAGCATTTGCAACAGAATGGGGCATATATGCATTTAGGGTAATGCCATTTGGCTTGACCAATGCTCCAGCCACATTTCAGAGATTAATGACACACGCTTTTAAAGAATACTTGCGAAAATTCTTGGATATTTACATGGACGACTTGTGTGTCTATTCGCTATTGAGAGAAGACCATATAGATCATATGAGAAAGGTATTCGAAAAATGCAGAACGTATAGGATTTGTGTCAACCCAGAAAAATGCGTATTCATGGTACGACAAGGTAAAATCTTAGGCCACATAGTGTCGGCTAATGGAATTACCACTGATGAAGACAATGTGAAGGTGATTATAGAATTGCCAAGACCAAACACTGTACGAGAGGTACAATCATTTATGGGACATTGTGGATACTATCGACGTTTTATCTACATGTACACTGTAATAGCAAAACCCTTGTATATTCTAATCACGCTCTTCATTTGGACAAATGAATGTGAGGAGTCATTCTAGAAATTAAAAGATGCATTGGTATCTGCACAAATTCTAAAAGCACCAGATTGGTCAAAGATATTCCATGTACATGTAGATGCTTCGGCATTTGCAATAGGCTGTATACTAGCACAACCAGATGAGGGAAAGACGGATTTTCCAATCAGTTATGCTAGTAGACAATTCAACAGTGCAGAAAAGAATTATACTACCACTGAAATAGAAGGATTGGGTATGATATATGCCGTAAAGAAATTTCGGCATTACTTACTCGCGAACAAATTCACATTCTTTGTGGATCATCAGGCACTCTTATACTTAGTAAATAAACCTTGCAACACGGGACGAATTGTAAGATGGTTCATTGTGTTGTTGGAGTTTGATTTTACGGTAGTGGTTAAGAAAGGAAAAACTCATCAAAGAGCAGACCACCTTTCTCGATTACTACATGGCGAAAAAGCTACCGGAGTAGATGATGATCTCCCAGACGCATACCTGTTTAATATAGAGATGGTACCAAAATGGTCAGAGAAAATTATTCCGTTGCTGACATATGGAATGAATCTTGACGACAAACACACGGTGGAAGACATTAGACAAGCAAGAAATTACACAATGCTTGCGGGAAGAATGTACCATCGTGGAAACGATGGGATTCTAAGATTGTGTATAGGCCCAAAGGAGTACGAAGCGTATCTAGAGGAGGCCCACACACAAACAAGGGGATTCCATAGAGGAAATCAAATGATGTATGCACAGTTAAGAAGAATTGGAGTGTATTGGCCAGGAATGGCAGGCGATGTAGCCAATTACATCAAGAAATGCGACTTTTGCACATCCAATACCACTGTGGATTATGCCACATTATACCAAGTGACAGTAGCACTCTCATGGAGTCATGCTATTGTGGATTATTTGACTAATAAGGAGCTGCCAGGAGATTGGTCTAAAGCCAGACAAAAGGCTTTACAAATCGAAGCGAATAGGTATACCATCATTAGTGACCAATTGTATAAAAGAGGAACTGATGACCAGCTGAGGTTAGTTCCTCATGAAAATGACTACTTTCCATTATTGGAACAGGCTCATGCAGGCATAGCAGGTGGTCATTTTTCAGTAGAGAGAACCGTAAAAATCATTATGGTTGCAGGGATTTGGTGGCCGACCATGATTCAAGACGCAGCAGAATTCGTGAAAAGGTGTGATGAATGTCAACGCACTAAGGTACCAATTAAAAGAGACGAAATGCCTTTAAGACCAATGATGAGTGCTCGAGCATTCGCTAAATGGGGATTGGACTTTGTTGGTCCTATCACTCCACCAGCGTATCGTTCACAAGCACAATATATCATAGTGGCCACGGACTACATGACCAAATGGGTGGAAGCAAAAGCCACAACGAAAGCAAACGCTAGAACCACGACACAAGTCTTATATGAATATGTGTTTACACATTATGGCCTTCCAATCGAGCTGGTAAGTGATAGAGGGACACACTTTGTAAATGAAGTTATCCAACATCTCTTAAATGAGTTTATGGTAATTCATCGTAAATTTGCACCCTATCATCCACAAGCCAATGGCCAAGCGGAAGCGACCAACAAAGTATTGTGCACGGTTCTCACAAAACTGGTTAGTGAAACAAGAACAGATTGGGATCAGATGCTCTATTCGGCATTGTGGGCTTATCGAGTTGCATATAAAACAACACTCAATGCTACACCATTTAATATGGTATATGGGTTAAATGCAATATTGCCTATTGACTTTTTGATCCCCACACTAAGGGTAGCAAAACAGTTGGACTGGACGGGGCATGAACTTTCAGAGCGGTTAGAGGACCTTGAAAAATTAGATGAGTTACGACTCAACGCTGTAGCGGCCATCTATGCAAAAAAAAGACAACAGAAAGAGTTTTTTGACAAACATGTCAAGAACAAGGACTTTAAAACGGGCGACTATGTCTTAGTATACACCCTTAAACAACATGCCAAAAAGATAAAGAAAAGGGGCATGGGACCTTATTTGATCCAAGAAATATCGTCCGACGGAGCAGTAAAGTTGTCGACACTAGATGGAAAAGAAATGCCGAACTGGATTAGCGGGTGTCGTTTAAAAAAATATCATCTCCCTTTAACACCGGAAATGTTGTTTCAACTGCATTATGGAAAAACATATAGACAGGAACAACAACGAATTCAAGACCAGGCACAACAAGAAGCAAAGGAATGGATTGCTAAACGAAAGCAGTTTCTCAGGACACTAAACATGGTCACCCCAATGATGACTGACGAATATCCTCTTTCAACATCCCAAACAATCGAAGCGGATATACAAAGTGACGAATTAGAAAAGACCATGACAGATCTTCGGGCTCAGGACGATAGCATCATCAACGACTTGGAAGATACATGGTGTAGTCCTTTCATAAAAGCTTATGCAGGCACAAAACAAGTTGAAATCTATGCATTGCTTGACATTGGAGCAAAAATGAATGTCATCAGCTTTGAGCTCTTTCAGAAACTTGGACCAATGAAGACGATTCCAAAGACACACAGGTTGAAAGTAGCATCGGGTTATGAGTTGACCATGATGTGGTCTATTATAATACCAATCACAGTGCAGGCACATCTGTACACTACAAAATTCCATGTACTGCCACCAAGTAGGTCAGCAACTCCGTGTATCTTAGCAGTGTCATGGATGAAAGCTAACAGGGTATTCATTAATTTGGATACGAATGAGGCACTGTTCAGAAAGGAAAACTTTTCAGAACCCTTCTTATCATATAACCAATTCATATCAAGGAGGAAACAAAATTCAATACAACCGCAAAAATCTATCCAACAACAAACAAAGTTTACAAGTCCAGCAACGTCTTATCAAAAATCAGCAACCATGCAGGGAACCAGGCAAGTTTGGGTACGGCGTACAAAGCTGACCGAGGCACAATTACATCAAAAGCGGCAATACAAAGTGTGGATAAGGCGCGACCGCCTAATTCCTATAAAAGAGGAGTTTGAAGAACAGACACAACACCGAAAGCCAGAAAATCTACAGAGAAACATAGTCAATCTGTCAAATACGCAATGGACTATATTGGTATGGAGGCCAAAAGTGCCAATTCAAAACGAGCCAACAACAAAAGAAGGGCTGACAAAGATGACAATCGTGCAGCTATCTACAACCGTCAAGGTCAAGCAACATCATACAAATAGCACGAGGAAACAAACAGAATCAACAACGAAAACTACAAGGATGTATCAGACACAAATCATCAAGGCAGCAAGAGAGAATGTTCCACCAGATACGACAATAGCGATTTCAAAGGAACCACATACGCCAATTCAAAACCAGTGGAAAACAATCAAACAACGGACGGCGGAGTTACAACTACTACTTGCAAAGAAAATCTGCCAGCCAATTCAAGATACCACAGGAAACCTCGATGAAAAATGCCAATAAGCGAATCGCTTATACCTTCCTCTTGCACTGCATACATTCTTTCTACATGCATTGATCATACATGCATATAAGGCTATATTACAAGGCCTGCATTAGCACGAGTTCAAACCCATGCACAACACATACCCTTGACGATACCCTGTCGTCTGAGAGGACTCCGACTAGGAGGGGGGGAGGCATTCCAAATGCGGACTCATCATGTCATATATTAGACGGCAATGTTTGCGAGCAATTTTTCAACCATTTTTTGCGTTTTATTGTGTGATTTTTGGAAAAAGAATATGCCCTCGTAATTAATCAGAATCGGGGACCAAATCATCATTCAGGAGCCCCTAGGGATGTGTATAGACTATAAAGAGAGTCAAATCTGGCCAAAAACTGTTTAAAAACAACAAAAAATAGGCCAAGGTTGACGATAGTGAGCGAGATTGTACATAGATGAGAGAAAAGTGAGCTACAAAGTGTTTTGCTTCTCATTGGTATTTTTCTAGGTTAGAATTGCTCTTTTCGGGTTATTTTGGGATTTATTTGCTTTATTTTAGCCATTTTCTAGCAAAAATTATAGAAAAAAATCCGCAATCCAGATGGAAACACAAAAGAAAAGACGCCCGATCAGAGCAAGGTAAAGAAGACACAGAAAAAATAAGGACTGCAAAGGTTACAGAGCAAAATGACCACCGTCATGAAGGGACCTCCAAAAGGAGAAATCTACAAAAATGGTAAAATTGGAGCAACCGAAGTCCAAATCAGGAAACTTGCGATCCTAAACAGCATCTCGCAAAAAGTTATGGCCACAGGTAAAAGATGGGAAAATTTGGTGTCGGAGTCTCGATTACATATAGAGAGACTAGGCTAGAAATCCCTCATTTGAGTCATTTTCCATAGTGAGAGAGAGAGAGAGCTCCCTACAGCAGTTGAGAATTCCAGGAGCTCATCCATCACGCACGGTCGCCAGATCGACATCAGATATGAGAGGTATGCTCGTCAACACTGACTCTAAGTGTTGTTTACTTCAGTTAGTCGCAAAACCTAGCCGGAATCACAATCACAACCTGTGCACACATATGGTAGAATGGTTGTTAGGGAGACCTAGAGGCCACCAAATGGGACCAAAAGTGAAAGGCACAATGCTAATAGCTTAGGGATCGAGCCTATGACCTCGGTAAGCATGAAGGAAGCCACTCAAAAAACCCTAATTTAGCAGGACCTGCAAATGGGCGACAAAACCAAGGTGATCGAAAATGAGCCAAAATTCATAGACAGCAAGCCAATGACCTCGACAAACCGACTGAAGGGTTAGATTATGAAAAAGTTTGTCAAAACGGAGCCTAAAGTCCCTATCTGACAAAAACCGCACAAAGCGTCACGATACTCTAACGGGCCGACCAAGTGACAAAATTACACCAAATTCAACAAGGTACATCCAAAGGAGGTCAACTACGAGATGGAATGTGTCCACTCAGGAAAAAAAGTTCTTCCACTAGGGCAAATGCCGGCAACAAGCCAGAAAGACGTCCAAATGGTCGTTCTTGGTGTTTCAAACACCAAAACAACAACCGATTGCTTGGATGGAAGGTCAAAAGGAAGTAGAAGACATCCGGAATCATACAAAGACCAAAAGAAACCGCGACTATCACCTAAGTGGTCTACTTCGACTTCAAGACCAGCTAAGTGCTGCAAACAGGGAGTACATTCTGCTAAATTGATTAAAACTTGATGTGTGTGTCTAGGAGGGCCTATTAACACCATGAATGTCAACTAACATCAAAAAACTGGTAAAAATGACAAAGTGCCCAGTCTATCGCGATAGACTTGAACTTGCACTTAGATAAGGGAAACTTTGACTTTGGCTTCATGAGGGGTGCTAACAAGGAATGTTAACCACCAATATCAAGTCAAAGTGCCAGAAAAATCTATTTTGGCCAAACAGCTCAGTCTATCGCGATAGACTTGTTGCAACAATTTTTGGGGGGAAAGACTTTTCAAATTTTTATAAGCTAGACTTGGGGAAGCAAATGAAGGAAGTACACCAAATTTGGTGCCAAGATGGACTCATATAGCAAGCTGAGAAAGACATGCAGACAACTCAGAGTCAGAACAGAAATTCTCAAGGGCAGACAGGTAAAATTTACATGTAAGGGGTCAAGAAACCTTGCATCAACTGGGAGAAGGCAGACAGATGGTCACAAAGCCAGAAAATGACAAACTCGCACTAAGTCCCAATCTATCGCGATAGAACAAGCAGGGATATACTGGACCATCTTATCAAAAATCTGAATTAGCAGCTGTATTCAACATGATGCAAGATGACCACCTACTAAGTTTGAGCCCAAAACAACACAAAATGAAGGAGATAGACCAACATCTCTCTGAAGGGAATCTAGAAAATTGGGAGTTGATCCAAAAAGGGGTCACTTGAAATTCATTTGAGGTGAAAAGGGGATCAGACCATGTGCAAGGTATGGGAAACCAAGTGGTGGAGTCACAACTGCAAAAAAGGACCCAGATAAAAAAAAATGCCAGTCTATCGTGATAGACTAAGAAAAAGTAGCAAAGGGACAGATTTTGAGCTTTGGCTTATGGAGTGACCTTACATGCCATGAGAGAATACACCACACAAAGTTTCAAGGCATTTGGACTTGTTCTCCTTCACCAACAACATCAATTTAAAGCCGCCAAAGTCGCACAATGGAAGAACTTGTCTATCTGCTAACATTTTATCTTAACTAATCTTGGGATTAAGAAGGCTCATCTAGATGCATGATTAAGTGGTAATCAATTTAGGAGAGTAGTACTATGTTTGTGCATTAACTGATAATTGTGATGATAGGATCTATGGAGGCTTCTCAGGGAAAAAGAAAAGGCAAGAACCTGGCAATGGAAGGTGCACCACCCTATGCACTTCTACCCAATTCTTTAAAGCCAGAAGCCACATGGATACCTGCAGATGTGCAACAAGCAGCGGCCTTTCAGATATATCAAGGTTCATATGTGGATGACAAAAGAAACTTAGTTGATATGGTGATGATTCCCAAGGAGGCAGAGAATTACTTGAAAAGATCACCGCAAAGGTCATGGCTCAAAAAAGTCGGCTTGTGGAACTTTGTGTCACTACCACCAGTAGGGATAGATTTCAAGAGGGTACAGCATCTAATAGAGACTATCCTAGAAGATGGAACTTGCAGAGTGGCAGGCATGGATAATGAAGTGATGGAGATCCAGATCACCAAAGAGATCATCAAAGAGGCATTGAAACTGTCAGATCAAGGAGCAAACATGAGAGAAAGAAGGAAAAATCTCACAGTTTACTTGCAAAAGTCCAAACTACCTTCTTTCAAACTCATAGCAAATCCAGAAGTAAGAGAGCTGACACAGATCTACAATCAGTGTTTGTTGAGCTACAACAAAAGGCCGCCAAGATGCACTACACCGCACGGGATCATCTCAACCACATTGACATGGGCTATGGGAATGACCCGTGAGTTCTACATAGATCACGCGTCATATCTGTTTGAAGAAATGACAAAGCTAAGGCAGGACATACCCAATTACATTGCAGGAGGAGAAGTCCTAACCAGAGTAATATACCATGCCATAGGCGCGGCAGATCAGTTGCCACCTGCCCCTCATCAGAATGACTGGCTGGTATTAAGGGAAAATAGCGAAGACGAATCACAAAGGAAAGTACCGGCATCTATTAATACCATTGGAGGACGCAAGCTGGAAAGAGTTACAAGAAGTACACAAGAAAAGATGGCTGAAGAAAAAATAACTGAAGAGGAAGAAGCCCGACTAAAGAAGCGAAAAGCAGAAATGGAAAACAACACCAGGTTGCAGAAGATAGCAAAGATGGAAAGGATGCTAGAAGGGTTTGCTCTAGAAAGATCTCTACAAGGCGATGTAGGCGCCACTTGGAAACCGTCTAGTAGCACTTTCACACTGAGAACGAAGAATAGAAACAACCCAGCTTTTGAGTTGGACTAGTTCGAGAAATACATCCAAGAAAGAAATGCGAGGGATGAGCCAGAACTGCTACTAGAAGAGGAGGATCTCCAAACTTTGAGAGATCAGCTGAGGCCGAATTCACGTGATCAGGAGACACCGCCGCCATCTCCAAGGCCAGATACAAGTGAGAGGCAATCTAGCCCACCTGCTGAATCTACTTTGCATTCAGAAAGCTCACATCGAGATGACAGAGTTCACACACCGCCCAGTGAACAAGAAGAAGAAGAAGGAACATATAGACGCCAAAACACTGGAACCATATCACAAAGTGATAAAGGCAAGCAAAAGGTGGTGGATCAGTCTAAAGATAAAGCTTCCTCCTCTCAAGAAATTGAGATGGAAGCTACTATAGATGAAGATTTGCAGTCAATGGCGACAATACTAAACCGAACAAGACTGCACAGTCAATGGTTAGCTGATCAGAACCGGTCCAACAAAATGAAGCTACAAAAAATTGATGAGGAAGTTCAGAGACTGCAAGAGCAAAGGGAAGACACTCTAAAGCTGATCAACATGAGAGATACTGAAATATTGGGGCTCAAAGGCACAGTAAATCTTCTCAAGGACAATTTACAGGAATCCGAAGACTTCAATGCCATATGTGAAGATACAATAAAGGTGTTCCTTGAAGATGTCAGTGAAAGAGACGAACACATCCAACAGTTGAAAGGAAAAGCAAGATGCGCTAGAGGCCATCACAAGTTTGCAAGTCGTCATCGATGACTTACAAATTGAAGTCAAAGATTTAAGAGCAGTAACAAATATCCAAGCAAGAGAAATCGAACGCGCTAAAAAGCAAAAAAGTCGCTACCAACAACACCAGTAGTCCATCCAGAAGAAGAAGTGGTTGCACTAAAGAGGGAGCTGGAGTTAGAAAGAAAATAGTGTTTAATGATTGCTGAAAGTGCGCTTAGAGCAGAAGGTGAACTACAAAGACAAATTTCAGATTTGCAAAGTGAACAACAACAAGGACCAGATCCTCACAGTGAAATGGAAAGCATTGTTTCCAAATCACTCAGGGAAGAAAATGAAAACCTGCATATCAGGATAAAACAGTTAGAGGAGTCGGCCGCTAAAAAAGACATGGAATTTCAAGCTCTACAAATCAATAGTAGAACAATGACCACACAAATCGCAAGTCTACAAAGTGCAGGGAAGCACCAAGGATAGGGACGAGTGCACATGGAGCTAGTAACAACGAATTTGGCTGGACTCGCCGAAGTTTATGGGGGTCAAGATGAGTACGACGAAGATTTAGATGAACAGGAGGCACATACGTAGACTGATCAAACCGGCTCCAAAGACCAAGAGACAGAAGAAGATTCAGTCACGAAGATGGAAGAGCAGAGGCTAGCCGAGCAGATGGAAAAGAAAACAAAAATGATATGGTACAAGGCTATGCAACTCTTGAAAAGGAGTTGCTACAAGGGATTTCCAAATCGAGCAGAACAGCAGCAGAGCTACCGCAAGAATGGAATGCGCCTATGTTATCTTATGCTCTGCTGACGTATGAGACTCTAACACACCAACGGCAACTCGAAAAAGAAGAACAAGTGCCAGTATTTGAAGGAGAAGTACAAGATAGGGAACGTCAAAACAGAATAGTGGACAGCCAGCCAAAGTGGAGGCGTCAATGGCTATTGGACCATCCTCATAACTTGATCCACTTAGTCAACGCACCGCCTGAGCTGAGGAATGACAGAACGTTTTTACCAACTCCCCGAACATACACCTACAACCAACATAAAGCACTACAGAGTAGAAATCCGACATGGCTGAATTGTCCAGTAATGCCAGGGCCAGCAGAGGGTGAGAGAATATCTGGTTCTTACATGGTGAAAACCCTGCAGGGCGCCATAGCAGAATTCGGAGGCTCTCCTGACCTATCCTGCAAGATGCTATGTAAAATAGATCGCACATTTTTGGCCTGTCTCACAACCTTCTCAGAAAGCTGGACATCAGAGTATATGAATACTAAAAGAAGCATCTCAGAATTTTCATACGATCTAAGTGGGCCACCGACAGAGCCAGTATTGTATGCTTATTTCAAACGGCTGATGTTTCTGCCAAGCTACCATCTCTAGACATTTGAAGAAGCATTTTACACGGGCTTCTTCATGTATAAGTCAAAAAATTTTGGCCCATTAATGGCAAGTGACTCTATGCGCTATGATGCGTTTCTACAGCAAATCACTCAAGAAAGGCGACAATAAAGACAAAGACGATCATGTCATGGTAGACATGAACTAGGAGGGGGGGAGTGTTGGAGCCCCATTGGTCCAACTGTTGTAATGAGACCATTTATAAAGCATATCAAATTCCATTTTTTATGTCAAAGACGTCTTATCAGTTTGATCCATTCGTCTGGATTATGTAAATATTAGTCAGTTAGTCTTCAGGACTCATAATTATTCCCACTTTTGTAATCATGAGCAAGAGAACCCCATGTACATTTTTTGAGCTACGGTGAATAAAGTATAAAATTCACCTTAGAACCATTTTTTGAATAACATTTGAATTAATCCTGTGTCGTATGAGTCTGAGAGAGAGAGAGAGAGAGAGAGAGAGAGAGAGAGAGAGAGAGAGAGAGAGAGAGAGAGAGAGAGAGAGAGAGAGAGAGAGAGAGAGAGAGAGAGAGAGAGAGAGAGAGAGAGAGAGTGAGTGTGTCTTATCCTCTTCGCTACGTGCTTCTCTCTCACCAGATTCACGACGTGACCACACCACCGTGATAGTCTCTCCGAGAGCTATGCGCCCACGCCACGCATTTTCCGTTTTGAGTTGATCGCGATCGATTCTTCCTCGAGCTTGTACACAAACGGTGTCTGTTTTCAATAATCAAGTGCTTCATGGAATGAGAAAGAGATTAGCTACACATAGATACTGATAAACTTAAGTTTCTCCCACCTTTGGATTATGACCTGTTGGCCTATCGCGACAGCATTCGAGATAGCTAGGGTTCAAATCTTGCGAGATTAGACTTATAGGTAAGTATGTCCTAGTGAGAGGATGGTGCCTAGTAAGTTTGATGCGATTCTGAGTTCATTGGACGTGTAAACTGTGTTGTGAGAGTTAAGGGATAGGGTGGGTTGCATTCTACCAGGGTTACTGATTGATGCATCATAAAAGTGCGTATGTGTAGATTGGTCTCAGCCTGACAAGCTAACGAGATTGCCTACGTGCACCTCCGTGTTAGTCGTGTCATCGGATGATAAGTATGTTGTCTGTGTCGTGCTCGTGAGTATGAACAGGGGAGTAGTTAAGCCCTAAAACATCTTGAGAGCCAGATTGATAAAATGACTACAGGACTTGGGAGTCTCACAAGAGCTTGTAGGGGGTATTATGGCACTATATGAGATAGTTATAGGGAGAGTACATATAGCAGTGGGTCTTTCAAACCCTATTCGCTCTACTATTGAGGTGAAGCAGGTCTGCCCACTTTCTCTAACCTTGTTTGGATTGTATATTGATGAGATTGCCGACCATATTGAGACTATAGGGGATAGAGAAGCATAGTTGTTAGGTACATGGATACCTCTATTGCTTCATTCTGATGATATTGTGCCTATTTCAAAATCTAAGAGGGTATGCATAGACATCTAGATGCATTAAATGCTTATGCACACGACAGTGGGATCTTTAGAAGACACAAGAGAGATGAAGAACCCCAAAATGCCGGTTATATCCTTCCCAAGTGGCCCAAATTATCAATGGGTTAGGATTAATAATCCCAACCCCCAAAAACTTATAGGAGCTAATAAAACATATGCTTTTAGACTTCAATGCTTTTTGTGTACAACTTTTGAGTTTGGACAAAGGACCTTTAAGTATGTAATTAGGGGTCTCTCCCTAGCATTATTCTACTACGTGGAGAAGCAGAGGAGAGACTCAGAGTTGTACCTTTGTGAATCAATAATAAAGAAATGCCAAAAGAGGCACCAGTCTTTGGGGCCAATGCCAAAAAAATGCCACTCCATGTTTCAAATGGATTTTTTTCTTCTTTCTCTTTCAAAGTTGTTATGAAGTCCTAAAAGTGTTGCCAAATGTGTAGATTGCAATTATCTTTGTGTTTTCATCCAGTCACTCATCGGGACTGCTTATATTGGTATCAAAGCTTGACTTGCTTCCTTGCCCTCTACAAATTGAAGCACGATCCTAACAACATGAACGGAGAACATGGAGATTCTACATCCTTCCCCCCCCCCCCCCCCCCCCCCCCCCCCCTTTGTTAGGAGAGAAATCGGTTCTACATCAACCTACAAATAGAATCTATGGAGTGGGATGAAGAAAAAATGAGAAGAGTAGGAGAAGAAGAAGCAAGAGTTCATTTTTTCCCCTAAAAAGCTCTAAAACCATGCTTCTTGATGTTTAATTATGTTGTAGAGGCGTCTATAAATCTCTTCAATGGTTAAGATTTTGGATATGCAACAAAGGTCAAAGTTGATCCTCAGAGCAAGCTCTACACATGGACGCAAACAAATTTTTTTATTTTGGCCACTTTGAAAAATTAGGATTTTTGTTAAAAAATTCAGCATGTGTATAATTAATGTTTTGGAAGCTCTTGTTATTTGTGTAAAGATAATAGGTAAGAGGAGCAAGGAACATGCATCCAAAGCACTTGCGAGCGACAATGGCCTAGGAATGAATACAATAATTTTTTGATTGACGATAAGAACCATGAAATTTGTCTTGTTTTGTAAAATTTGAATGAATAATGAGGAATGATAAGAACCATGAAATTTGAATGAACAATGAGGAATGATGAACGATGAATGATGGAATGAGATTCTAGTGTATCAAAATTCCTATTTGAATGTGATGATTGGATACTATGGTGAACACACTAGAAGTTTTGGAAGGATGAGGTGGCTACACAGGGATCTAGGTACATCAAGACTTTTGGATGGATGAGATGACTAGATTAAATGATTGAAACACACCATTTAGTGTAAATTACATGTGTGACTTGTGGCCTGCATGTTCTTTGAATGTACCGTTTTTTAAATTCTAGGATATGGGTACATAGATTTTGTGTTTATTGAAGAAATTTCTATCCTTTTGCTATTTTGCAGGTGTAATCAAGGACGATTACTTGTATTTAAGAGAGGGGTATGTGACAAGTCAGGGACACCACCAAGTTCTAATGAATGGAATAGATATCGGCCAAGGGGCCTAATGCCTAGTAAAGAAGAAGCAACAAAGAAATCCCAACTTATGAAGTCCTGTGGAGTGGCCCAAATTATTAATGGGTTAGGATCAATAATCCTAGCCCCCAAAAACTTATAGGATCCGATCGAGGGGCCTAAAACATAAATAAAGCACATGCTTTTAGACTTTAGTGCTTTTCATGTAAAGCATTTGAGTTTGGGCCAGGGGCCTTTAAACATGTAACTAGGGGTCTCTCTCTGGCATTATTCTACCGCATGGAGAAGCAAAGGAGATCCCCAGAGTTGTACCTTTGTGAATTAATAATTAAAAAAAAAACAAAAAGGGGCGCCAATCTTTAGGGCCAGTACCGTGTAGGGGTGGAGCTCTGCCACTCCGTTTCTCGTGTGGAATACTTTCCTCTTTCTCTTTTAGAGTTGTTTTGAAGTACTAAAGTGTTACCAAGTGTGTAGATTGCCATTATCTCTATGTTTTTGTCCGATCACTTGCTGGAAGTGATTTCAAGGGTCCCTATATAGGTGTCACAAATTGATGATGTGGTATGGCCTAATGGGAAGTAGGAGACTTTGTCGAATGGCCTAAACCCTTTTAGAAAGAAGCAGAAGAAGTTATTCACCAACTTGCAGGGTGGCCCAAAGGGGGTTAGGCTTGAACTCCTAACCCTACCAACTTACTAGAATTTGGCCGAGGGGCCCAAACCCTTAAAAAATAAATTAGGCCCCCCCACACTTGCATGAAAAGGTGTTGATGTGGTAGGATGTACAGATTTTGTTAAATTGTGTTGATGATGTGGCAAGCTATATGGATTTCCACAGATTTTGTTGATCTTTTGGGGGCACCAAATTTTGGTCATATTTCTTGTAGAAGTATAGATATTCATGTAACTAGTTTTAGGATAGGCCAAGGGCCTTTATTAGTGTCATATGGCCTCAATTCTTCTCTGATGAGTTTGCCGGTCCTGCGAGAGAAGGAGGACCCTCGAACATTGTACCTTTGGAAGCACAATAATAAAGAGATACCGAGATGGGGTGCTAGTCTTTGGGTCCATTGCACTTGGCATTGAACTCCGTTGTGCCCTGCTGACTCTCTCTCTCTCTCTCTCTTCCAATTTTCCTAACTTATTTGCAATTTCTCACATGTGTTAGTAGATCTTTGGCTTGGGGTGTCCAAGTCTATTACAATGTATAAGAGCCTAGATGATTCTTCTTCTACAAAGGATCTGATCCCTTTCCTTGCAACGCATATAAATTTGGGCAGTAAATATGGTAGGGAGTAAATTGTTGCACACTCTCACATGGGTAAAGAAACCAATGGAGATTCTATTGGGAGCAGACACCTTTCAAGGAATTGAGAGAAGAGCACGGCCTACTCTCGCCAACAGATTCTAACAAAATGGAGCATTGACAAGTACATTTTGATACCTATGCGAGACAGATGATGCAGTAATCTAAGGATCCACAATACTACATGAAGGACTTGAAGTATCTTCACTCAATGAGGTGCACTCTCGATGGCATGTTGCCATGCATTCGCCTCTCAATTCGGCCTTGAAACCGAAAGCAAACAAGGTGCACTTAGGTAGAAGATGTACTCAGAAGATGAATTTAACCATGCTATAGAGCAAAAAGTCAACACATTGATGAAGACCAAGAAGAAATCATGGAGAAAGAGTCAAACGGTACACAATCCTTGTGTTCTCTTTGAAGATGATCCTAGCTCACCATTGTCCTCTTTTGGGATGGCTTGGAGAGTTCCTCTGACTCCAGTGAGGGGGACAAGAAGGATCGAAAAGTGGAGAAAGACTTAAAAGAGGGGCCAAGAAGGATCGAAAGTAGAGATAGACTAAAAAGAGAAAGAAAGATTTAAAAAAACCCAAGAAGAGCAGATTTTTCAAGAAGTCTCAGAAGAATTCAGATAGTTTTGACAAGGACACATGGTCCTTTGATAGTTATGAGGATGATGAATCAATGTACAAGAAGAAGAGAAGACATTTGTTCAGTGCAAATCAAAATGACCATCTTGAGAACAAGGGTAAGAAGACAAGGGATTTCAAGGAGGGTGGGCAAGCCCTATAGTTTGGAATATTTTTAGGCTTCAAGGATACCCATAAAACCCTAGCCTTCATTCAACACTTTTGTATCATCATTTCAAGAGGCCGTTACTCGGAACATTGCAAGGTATGAAGAGCAGCATCTTACCTGAAAGGTACTGCTCAAACATGGTGGTCTACCTTGTTGTTGCATAGGGAAGCACTTACCAATTGGTTCAAGTTTAAACACATCTTCACTTCCTCATGGCTCATAGTAGTGGATGTCATCACACCTTGGGATCATCTAAGGATGACCAAGGATGATGCCCTAGACACTTCTTGCCAAATATTTTGGGATGCTTTTCCATGAGTATCTTCCTTCAAGAAGCTCACCTTCAAGTATCTTCCTTCAAGAAGATCGCCTTCAAGTATCTTTCTTCAAGATGATCACCTTCAAGCAACAAGTTGAGTGGTTTTGTTGTGGCTTCCATCTACATAAGATGTTTGACTCTATCCAAAGACTTATGGGTCATGCCAAGTTGGGTTTTGATATGCATGTTGAGACACTAACATACACTATGAAGAGACCAATGACCGTAAAAATTGGGCAAGAAGTGTTCAATAGGAATAGAAAGAAGGGAAAACAACAAACGACAAAACAAACTAGCCCAAAACTATCAGTCAAGCAACGTGTAAAATACTTCAAAGCGGACAAACGTTACGGCTATGGGGAACATGGTAACATTCTTGCAAAAGTGCCCTAGAAAAGAGCCAAAGGAGCAAATGAAGGATAAACAAAAGACACATAGGAAAGAAAGGAAAGACAAAGTCAGGCAAGTACCATATGCTGTGGGGGCAATCCCAGGCCATAGATAATAGTACTGAGAATTGCAGAGCATGGGGCAAGTACAAGATCAAGATGTATTGATTTTATTTGATGGAGGAGCCAAGGCCAATTTCATCTTGTCGGTTTAGTGGCTTGACTAGGAATGGTGCCTAATGAGATGGGACATAAGAAGTCAAATTTGTCAAACTTAGAGAAAGAACAACAAGAATTTTTGCAACCTCAAGCTGCCTATTTCTTCGAAGGTTTGCCTAGAGATCTACCTCATGAGAGACATGAAGATCATACCATTGATCTAATACCTAGTAGTTAGCCACCAAGGCCACCTTATGAGTAAGGAGAGCCTAGAATGAGAAAATTATGAGCTAAGTTAAGGAACTTTTGGAGAAGGGTCTCATCCAACCAAGTACATCGCCTTACTACTCACCAACGGTTCTAGTGTTAAAGAAAAATGGATCATGGAGAATGTGCATTGACTATAGAGATGTCAAAGTTTTCAACATTTTTTGAATTACATGTTACCCCCTCTGATGCTCCAAGTGGTACCTCCTCCTCTGGCACTAGATAGCAAGGTCATAAGGTACGGTACGTTTCGGTACGTCCTGCATTTTGTATCAAATGGATAGAGTTGTTAGGTACGTAACATTCGTATGTTTTTTTTTTAAGACAAAAACTTTCGTACTTGATTAAAAAATCACAAGTATTACTCCAAGGATGTTAGTTCACTATTCTACAAACCACGAAAAGGATTTCATACAAGTTCCTGATCGTGCTTGCCCTCATGTATTCACCACTGCAATGACATTCGTGTGTGCATTCTAGATTGGGTTAGATTTGCAAGGCATGGTGGCCCTACACATAGGAAAGCAATGAAAAAAAATGCTCATGCTTTCGCAAGAGAATACCTGAGAGAGAGAGAGAGAGAGAGAGAGAGAGAGAGAGAGAGAGAGAGAGAGAGAGAGAGAGAGAGAGAGAGAGAGAGAGAGAGAGAGAGAGAGAGAGAGAGAGAGAGAGAGAGAGAGAGAGAGAGAGAGAGAGAGAGAGAGAGAGAGAGTTGATATGGGGTCACTACCGCGTGAGAAATTGGAGAAGTCTCTACGCAAGGCTCTGCAGATGAAAGTTGTGCAGAAATGTCTACAAAATTAGGCACTGCGATAAGGCTAAAGAAGGGAAAAACAAAAAAGGTCGACGGGATGAGGTTCCCCCCCCCCAAAGAAAAAAGAAACAAAAAGGACAAAAATAACAAAAAAAAGAGTATAGTACCGATTTGTATGGTACGGTACCGTATTGTATGAACATACAAGATCGTACGGATCCATACATATGTACAAATCCTGCCTTGCTCAAAAGCTGCTAGATTTTCAACTTTTCTTTGCCTTCCCACTGGGAGGTGTCATCTCTATCAGATTCTCACGAGAACCTATCTGTAATCTGGGATTCTTTATGGCTTTATGCCCTATAAGACAGAGCGATGAAGATGGGAGCGCGCTCGATGCGCGATGTATGAAGGGTGGGAGTGGCTAATAAGTTCGGGGTCAGGACCCAAAGATTCTTTCACAAAAGTCTATGTGTATTGCGAAAAGGATCGGATCCTCCGTATAAGGAAAATCTTTATGTGCTCTGATACCACTGTATCAAACTTGGACACCCCAAGTCAAGATTCAATCGCCACATACTAGAGATTCACTTCAAAAACAATTGACAAATCACACTTGAGTTGACACAGCCCGATGTAGTTTTGTGCCTAGAGATATTGGCCCCAAAGGCTGGCACCCCTTTTGGTATTTCTTTTTGTATTAATCTGTGTTCAAAGTGCAAGAGAGTGGGTAGGTGCTCACTCTCAAATTCTGCATTCAGATGCTCTAAGAAGTGAGGCCCTGCCCACTTATTTATTGTTACAAGGGATTCCCAAAAGCAGAGCCCCAAAATCATAAGCTTAAAATCTTTTTTTTAAAAAGCAACAAGCCCAAAATCTGCCAAAGATTTTCAGCCAACGTAAAATCAAGGATTCCGTACACTATGCCACATCATCTATTTCGTAATTTGTGGGGAATCCGTACGGATGCCACGTGAGCCTGTCCATGAGTTTTGTGTAAAAAACCGAGAACTGTTGTACAGTCTTCCACGTGTGTTGTCTGTCCGACTGTGTCTGTCCGGGTCTGTTGTGTGTGTATCTGGGACACTGCCACATCACCAGTTTGTGACATGGTACATCCCAATGCAACAAAAGTGCTCACATATGCATGTAACAAGACATAATGAACAACGTCGTTGAGCACTCCCCTGAGACAAAAGGTCTGTGATATGAAGCTACTCAATGACTACCTCATCACTCCCCCCACAAATAACCTAAAAAAGGTCTGAACCACTATTTCAAAGGATTGGCACAACCAAACGCTCCCCAGACCGCAGTCTGCATCGCTTGGAGATTTAAGCATACAACTAAAATCTCCCCAGACATCCCACCTACGTAGAAATTCATCCATCCAAAATTCTTAAAGCAGATGCCCTTTGATTATGATGCAGAGGGTGGAGAAATTGAAGCCAAGCTAGCCATGGAGAAAACTCAAAAAGAGGTATCGCTCATTGGTGCTCTTCCACTGACTATCCAAGATAATTGTGGAAAAGCCGATTTCCACATTATAAAGTTGGGAAATTGCGATGTTCTCTTGGTCATGCCTTGGCATGACAAGAATGATGTGATTCTTCACATCCAAAATCGAACCATTACCCTGATGCAAAAGGACAAGCCAATCGTCTCAAAATTTGGCTGTCCAAACAAAAACGTGAATAAATTTTCTAGTGTTAGATACTTTTGAACTCTGTTTGAGGAAGTATTGTTTGAAATGGATGGTATCTGTTTTAAACCTCTCTTCGTGCCTATTTGAGTTGTTTGACTCTGGTTTTAATACTAGTTTCATTGATTGGTGATTTTACTTTCGGATGTAGTAAGATATGTTTTTTTTCTGAACCTCAAAACGACGCAGACGGGATGTCCGGGGAGTGTTTTGTTGTATGCTTGAAAACCTCGAAACGACAAAGGCAAGGAAAAGAAAATAAGAGTTTTCAAGTCATTAACTTTGCCATATGCTTGACAAAATCCATTTGTACTTTCAAGGCCTATGACATAGATATTGGGGACTAGTCCAATAGAGAGTCTAGCTCTCTTAGCTAGAGGTGGCCCTAGGGATCTTTTTGTTGTGGGGAGTAGAAGGTTGTTTTAAAGACATCGAGGCTTTCTCAGGACATGTAGTGAATGTATGCCCTGTTTGAAAACTGTGAAGCATCGGCCTTCTTGTAAAAAGGTTTCTCGTTGACACTGTGTCAGACAAGGCCTTTGAGGTTGGGTTTCACGAGAATCTTGAGAATTTTTTTGTTGTTGCTGAGAGTTTTGGTTGGTGGTTGGAGTTGGTTGTGTGGTAAACTCCAACTTTCCCTTCATCAGTTTGTAGCCAACCGCTGCATGGTCCATAAGTTCTTGCATGGTTGAGACTTGCTTGGATAGACAATATTCCTGCAGTAGTGATGGTAGTCCAATGCTGTATCACTCGCACTGGTCCTCCAAGGAAATGAACTTAACGAAGGACACTGGAAGGTAGACATTGAGAAACCTTTGGTTATAATCTTCCATGGTCTCTGTGGCAAACATTTCAAGTTGCCCCATTCTGCCAAGATCCAAACTTCAAAGAGAGAAGTCATATAACTGAGTGCAAATATTGTCTTGAAAGCTTGCCACGTCCTTGGAGCATGCGGTTGCTTTGCGATTGAGCTCCACCATTGCATGGAATTATCTTTAAGAAATCTTGGATTCTTCTATATAGTTTCCCAAAGAAAAAATGTTGTCAAATTGGTGTAGGATTTGCAATCATTTCTTTTGATCTTTCACCTCGAAAAATGTGAAAATTTTGACTGTCGAGCGCCATCCTTAAAATCTTTCATTTGGTTAGGTGCGTGTCTTGGGTATGGATAATAAGGGTATTCATATGGGCTCCGACCATCGTAACCTAGTGGCGGTGGTGATGGGGACAACAACGGTGGAAAAGGCGGTTGCACTCAATTAGGGTGACCAGATGGCTGCACCATATTCCTCACCTCCCCAATCTGAACAGACGATTGGGACGGTTTCCTGTTGGAAGCAGAAAAGAATGAAGATTTGGGCCAAAAAATAAATAAAAATCAAACAAGTTTGCCAGAAAGGAGTACAAACGTCAATTGCAGATTGGCATATGTGTGAACAAATTGATTAAGTACTCCAGGGACCCAAGATTTCCAAAACACCTGAAGAATTACCCGATTGATAAGATTTACTCGAGATGGCATGTGGCCATCGCTTCTCCTCTTAGGTAGGGAGGAGACCCAAAAAGACAGACGAGTGCAGAAAAGCGGAACCTGTACTCGCAAAAGGACATGGACAAGCACTCTTGAAAGAAAGCAGTTCTACAGAGCCAACCAATATGACTTCCTCAAAGACAAGAGCAAGAAAACAAAAGAATTTAAAGAAGGTGGACAATCAATTAAATTTGAATCCGTTTTTGGGTTTCAAGATGCTCGAACATGGTGGTCCACTCTTCTTCTGAGGAAGGAATCTCTAGTTACATGGTTGAAATTCAAAAGGCTCTTTATTTTCTTCTTCGTTGACTCGGGAGTACGAACGAGATAGGCGAACCATTTAGAATCATCTTTGGATGACCAAGGGAGATTCTTTGGACGCTTATTATGAGAGATTTTGGAACTCTTTTCTACCAACCTCTTCATTTATGAAGATCTCTTTTAAGGAAAATATTGAGCGGTTTTGATGCGGATTCTCTACAGCGATCCGAGACTACTGCCTAGAACAAAAGTCAAATTCTATTTAAGAATTGATGGGTCATCGGAAACAAGGTTTTGTCATACATTCCAAAAATTTGGCTTACCCACTGATGAGATCTTGACTCAAAGAACCAACAGACCTCTCACAATGGAAGTAGAAAGAAAAAGAGTTCACATGACAAAGAAAAGAAAGATACACGTCCCCGATGGACTCTTAGTAGAGAAAGGGCTATCTATCTCCAAGAGGGGAAGTGTTTGGTTGCGGGAAATTTGGATACATCTCCGCAAATCCCCAAAAGGCACAGCAAGAATAGACTAAAGACATTCCAGAGAGTTCTAGAGCAGCAGAGGAACGCGGCAAAAAAGGCAAATGAAAACAGAATTGGTACCACATTGTGTGGGGTCCGAACTGAATCAGATGTACGAAAGTACAAAACTTTGATGCACTTAGGGAAAAGTGAAATATTAGGAAGCCCTCATTTTCTTTGATGGAGGAGCCAAGGCCAACTTCTTTTCACTTGAATTGGCGACTCAACTTTGAGTTATGCCTGACAGGCTGAGGCCATAGGTGGAGGCAGTTCTAGCCGCACCCGGACGGGATGTTGCAATTACACTGATCATTGGAAAAATTTGTTTGCAATGTCAAGGGTATTTAGGGCACAAGGACTTCTATGTAATGCCATTAGGAAGGTTCTGATGTCCTCCGAGAAATCCCTTGGCACCATAAGAACAACATCGTGGTCCACTATCAGGATCAGAAAGCGACTTTGACAAATGAAGGGCAAAGAGATTGTACTTGATGAAATTCAGTCTCTGTACTCGATTTTCTCGAGAGAATTGAATGATGATTGAAGGTCAAATATGTTTTGACCTCGAAAAAGAACGCCAAGAGTATCTCCACACATGCTGATTGTTTCTCTGAGGGCCTGCCACGCAAGTTTCCACTATCTCGTCCTGAGGATCATACTATTGATCTGATACTTGGAACCACACCAATGAACCGACCACCTTACCATGTGAGCCGAGCCCCAAATGAAGAGATTATGAACCAATTGAAAGACCTTTTGGAAAAGGGTCTTATCTAGATGAGTACTTCACCTACTGCTCTCTAGTGTTGTTGGTTTTAAAGAAAGACGGATTTGTGCATTGATGATAAAGCTCTCAATAAAATAACCATCAAGAGCAGATTTCTGATTCCCAAGATCGATAATATTCTTGACCAACGACAAGGATCCTCTTGTTCCAGCAGGATCAATTTAAAAAGAGGATATTATCAAATCTTGGGAGTCGTGTCAGGAGATGTCTACAAGACAAATTTTCGGATGAGTTTTGGTTTATATTAACTTTTGGTGATATAAATCTTGGGAGTCGTGTCAGGAGATGTCTACAAGACAAAATTTGTCTACAAGACAAATTTTCGGATGAGTTTTGGTTTATATTAACTTTTGGTGATACCTTTTGGCCTTACCAATGCTCCAACAACTTTTAACCAAATCTTACAGAGTACAAATCTTTTGTTGGCACTTTCTTTGATGACAATATAGTCTTCTCCAAGGATGAGGTGGAACATAGACAACATTTACTACAAGTCTTTCACACATTGCAAGATCACAAGTTAGTAATCTATGCCAAGAAGAGTGAATTTTTCTTACCAGAGATATGCTTTTGGGACACATCGTCTCAGAAGCAGGAGTCTCACCCGGCCAAGATTGAGACTATACGTGATTGCCCGATTTGACGAATCTTCATGAAGTAAGAAGCTTTTTGGGCTTATGTTCTTACTACCGGCGGTTCATTAGAAAGTTTGTAGAGGTTGCTTCCCCTTTGCATTTTGACACAGAAAGGAGTCCCTTTCTCGTGGGGACCCATAGAGGTGACTGCTTTCAAATTTTGAAAGAGAAATTGACTACGGGACCAGTTTTGACTTTGTCGGATTTGCAAAAGTCATTTGAAGTATATTGTGATGCTTGTGGTCGTAGTCTGGGTGCGGTCTTAATGCAAGAAGGCCATGTCATTGCCTATGAGAGCCAATTGTTTTCAAGGCTGGAATTGAAAGCACAAATTTATGAGAAAGACATTACTCAGTGGCGACATTACCTACCCGGAGCCGATTTTACGATCTTCACTGATCATCAGAGTTTACGCTACTTCTTGTCACAGAAGCAGCTATTGAAAAAGCAGATGTAGTAGGCTAACATATTGTCAACGTTTCACTTCCAGATTGTTCATGTGCAGGGACAGAAGAACCTGGTGACAGATGATTTGTCCCAAAAGTCGGTAGTTTTGGCTATTTCCGCGATTCATTATAGGAGTTTTGAGGACATGCTTGATCAGTTTGCCACAGATCCAGATTTTTTAGATGTATTCAGTCGAATACAGAATGGGGAGGTAGTAGGGGGATTTCATTCTGGATGGCTACTTGATGAACAAAATGATGTTGTGCATTCCACAACCATTGATAGAAAAGGTTCTAACCAAATGCCATTGTCCACCATTTACGGGTCACCGCGGCATTGATACCACCTTGAAAAGTGTAGAGTGATACTTCTTTTGCCCGAGACTCAAGAAGGATGTGGACGATTTTGTACGCAGTTGCTTGGTATGCCAGAAGGTCAAGTTTGACAGGCATACCAAGCAACTGGTATCCAAGTTGCAAAGTTTGTTACATACCAACCCACTAAAAATATTCCTTATTGGATGAGATTTTCCTGGGAAGCCAATGACCCATAATATCAAGAGCTCCAATCTAGATTGAGACTCCTTATTGGATGAGATTTTTCTAGGAAATCAACGACCCAGGATATCAAGAGCTCCAATCTCAAATGAGACTCGTTATTGGATGAAATTTTTATGGGAAGCCAACTCGAGACAGCAAGAGCTCCAATCTGGAATGAGAAAATTGATTGTCCCTCGAAATTTTTTTGGCTAGTTTGAGTTGTTTTGCAGATATGGTGTAATTGTGGACAATTACTTTCTTTCAAGAAGGGAGGATGTCACAAACTGCTGATGTGTCAAGCCATTGAATAACAAGGCCAACTTGAAGATCCCGGCACATGGTCCTAAACCCTAGAAGCAGCCGAAGAATTTTTACCAACTTGCAAAGTCTTGCTGAGTGGCTTATTACTTTAAAGAAAATTTTCCGCCAACTTACGAGACTGTGTCCGATGGGGCTCAAGTGACATAAAGAGACTAAACAAGCTAGACCCACTCACACACACACACACACACACACACACACACACACACACACACACACACACACACACACACACACACACACACACACACACACACACACACACACACACACACACACACACACACACACACACACACACACACACACACACACACACACACACACACACACACACACAGAAGAATTGTGTTGGCATATGATGTGGCAACCTGTAGAAAATTCCCAAAATTTGTACTAACATGATGACGCGGCACCTGTGCGTATTTTTGCAATTTGCACTGACTTGATTACATGGCAGGTGTACAAAATTCCATGATTTACACTCGACAGCTTTGGGCGGCATCTTTTGAGGCCAGATGCTTTTGAGCTTGATGCCTTTCATGTAGCTGCTTTTCAGAGGCCAAGGGCCTTTAAATATGTGCAGAGGGATCAATCTCTGGCACGCTTCCGAGTGAAGGTGCAGAGGGTGGAGTATCGGCTTGTACTGAGTTCAAGCAATATAAAGAAATACCCAAAGGGGTGCCAAGGTTTGGGTCCAGTGCTCTCTTGGGGGTGGAATTCTGCCATTCCACGCCTCATGTGTGGTGCATCTCTTTTTGTCCAGTGTTATTTGAAGTTCTAGAGTTATTTAGTTTGTTATTTTTTGTTGGCAAGTGGTGCTCGTCCCTGTGACAATGTCTCTCTCAAGCTGAGCTAAGAAATCTCTCTTCTTTTGCTGTATAAGGCGGAAAAAGAGTATACGCAACCACCCATGTGTGCTCTCTCCCAAAGCCACCTATCTTTGTAGTAAGGTTCTTGTCTCTCGACACTCATTATCATACCAACTATTTTGAGGCGTGCTCACAGACCGTGGTCTCCAAAAAGGCTGAGAGTGGGGAAAATCTGTGACTGCTATTGTGTGTATTGTCACTGTCAATATCTCGGCTGGCTTTGGCAAGGGTCTATGTGGATTCTCCCATGCTATAAGATAATAAAACTCTTTTTTGTACACTCCATTTGTCTCTCTGTAGAAGTGGTATCTCGGATGGTGATGTGCTACATGATGAATGCCACCTACAGTGTAAGTAAAATCTATTGCAAAAGAAATTTGAGCATGATCTACAGCCATTCCAATAGGTCTAAGCAAGACTGATAAGTCTTGAATGCATGGTATAAGTGATGTGGGAGCCAAAACATAATCCACATTGCTAGCACCATGTCTACGAGGGAAGCAAGTGAAGCTGCCTAAATCGGAGTATCTATCAAGGCCATTCAAAATAGCCAATCCATGTGTTGTGCCCATCTCAATCAAAAATCTCCCATACTCTATAAATTCCTCAACTCCCTCTGAGGTCCTACAGAGCCCCATCTCTCTAGATTCTAGCTCCCTCAACATCTCCTCAAAAGTATCAAAGAAAGATGCCTAACGACATGCTATCCTAGCATTGAAATCCCCAAGTAGGATGAAGTCTCTTTCCTCAAGAACTCCCAAATATCATAATCTCGTATCATGTATGGTGACAAACCCTTAGGGGAAGCATAATGAGATGTGCTAGGAGGGAAGTAACATATGGCAATGTAGAGAAGCCTACCCTCCTCCACTCTAACTTTGGCCCACATATAGCAAGCACTCTCGTCTCTGCAAACCACCTGAATGATAGTGTAACTCCTCCCTAAATAGCATTGCTACTCCTAATTCTCTGCTATTGTGCTCATTACGAGCCCACGTGTGTACACGTGCTCTCCCATCTGTATCTAGTCACCCTCACCAGTGTGCTCTATGGGCTCTGATGCATCTCTGAATAGAAAATGATATCCCTCCCTCTGAAGGAATCCCTGAAGGCTCTGACATCAAATCATAACAAGCCATTGCATTTTAATAATGTAAGCTTTAGGTTGGTCCCATAGGTCATGCGGTGCATTTGTCAAGTACTATCACTTTGCCTCCTCCATAGAAGGTGATTCTCTCTAGCATCCAGGATCTCGAGCATGCATTCTTTCATGTGTATTAGTTGAGACAATGTAAGATCATCTCCCAAGCAAACCAATGTTTGCTTTAATGTAGGCCTCTTTTCGAGGAAGTCCTTCCTCTCTTTAGTGGTAGCGAAATGAATGATTAGAGCATGTTCCTTGGAGGTTCCCGCATCACCCCTTCCTTTCTTGCCCACTCTCCATACTCTAGTGTGTTTTGGCTCTAGGATTCCCGTGCATAGAGGCCTTCCACTTACTCATCCAAATTGTTTTGTGTCCTTGACACCCGTAACTCGTACATGAAAAGTGCGTGCTTTCTTTCTTTAATTTTCATGTTGATGATAGAGGTGGGAGTGAGAATTTGTGTTTACCTATTTTGGCCTCTTGTCCGCTTCTTCTACTTGATTCTTGGTGTGGGTGAGCACCTCTACCCATGAAGAGGTCTCTCATGCCTTCTTCTCCTCCTTCGCTTGGATGGTGAGCACTTGCACTTTAATGAGATTCAGCTGTTTTGCCATGGATGGATGAATTTCACCTTCTTCAAGCTTGGTTCGGAAGCATATGTCCTCCAACTCTTCCTTTAGTTTGTCGATTTCATGATCTCGTGCTGCCACTTTGGTTTTGTTGAGAGAGGCACACTCTGCCTCCAGAGTCGTGACCTTCTCCAATAGGGCCTATTGACAATGCCAATAGCACTATTCGTCTCTTTCTTTTGGGCCAAAATGGCATCCTTGGTGTCTGCCTCCATCTCATCCCTAATCATCTCGTCCTTTGCTACCTTCTTGCTTGATTTCATGGGAGTGTTCAATTGGAATGACTTCCCTCTCTCATACGTGGGCAAGAGGAGGGAGCGTGAGTGTGTGTGAGCTAGTGCAAGTCTGTGAGAGACGGTACAAATGTGTGAGCAAGTGCGACGTGTATCTCAAGAGTGTGTGTGGGAATGAATGTTTGAAAGAGAGAGAGAGAGAGAGAGAGAGAGAGAGAGAGAGAGAGAGAGAGAGAGAGAGAGAGAGAGAGAGAGAGAGAGAACGAGAAGAAGAAGAAGAGAATTTTAACGTCGTAGGAAACTATCCCAAGAGACCTTAAAGATCTATCCAACGAGGAGAGTCGAACTCAAGACATGTTATTCAAGAGAGAGTTGCTTCCCTACTGTAATGGAAATGGCCTATGAACTTTGAGAAAAGCGGAATTAAGAGAATTAGAGTGAGCATTTTTGTGAGATTACTTTGAGAACATAGAGGGTGAACTTAATTGATGGTAGCAACAAGTACTTAGTTAACTTGGCATGAACAATACTTTTGCAAGAGAGAGAGTACTAGAGAACATGACAATAGTTGAGGACCGGATTTACTTGGAGCCGTTCCCCCCTCCAAAATGCGTTTGTATTATAGATTCTTCCATCAAGAGAGACTTGGTACAATACAATATTTGTGTTCCTTGTGACCTTGGTGATGCTATGAATATGGAAAGCTTCATGCATCAAGAGCATAACATAAACTTTTCAAAAAGCATTAACTATCCCTAGCCTCAGTCTCAAGGCCTCAAACACCTTTGAAGGTGGAGAGAGCTAATGGGGAATGAGGGTAGGGAAGAGGAAGAAGAATCATCCATAGGAGAAAGAAATAGTTCCTCACTTATCATCACTCTTCTTGCTTAGCATAGCATAATAGCATAGTGATGAAGATGAAGAAGATGGAAATCTTAAGCATTGAAGCATGGCTCTTGGTTGGATTTGCATTCCATAGCCAAGATTGTTGGTGTAGGCTCTCAACTTCTCAACAATCTTGGAGAAGGAGATGGATCTCTTGCACTTTGCACTCCACACAATGAGAAAATGTGTGTGGGAGTGTGTGGGAGAGAATACCCCCTCTCATGCTTGTTCCACACCTCTCTCTCTCTCTCTCTCTCTCTCTCTCTCTCTCTCTCTCTCTCGCGTATTATTTAATTATTTCATTTGGACATGTGTCCTCTTTTTTCTCTTTGAGAGAAAGAACTTAGTGTGAAGTTGATGCAACAAGGTGAGTGTGAGGTGGTGAGAGTGAAGCAAGGTGGGAGCTCCATTAAGGGTATAATCCCTTTGTAAACTACTTCTTGTTTTGAAGTACTAAATCCATTGAGTGGCTGTTTTCCCATGGACGTAGCCCACATTGGGTGAACCACGTATATCGTGTGTACTTACTCTCTCTCTCTCTCTCTCTCTCTCTCTCTCTCTCTCTCTCTCTCTCTCTCTCTCTCGACTCTATAATCTCTCGTGTGTGAAATCTATCTCTCTCCATTAAGTAATCTACTCAAATATCTATTTAGCTACGTCATATTTCCTAACAAACTATCCTAGGAGACCTTAAAGATCTATCTAACAAGAGAATTTTCTCTCATTCCCTCACACTGGTGATGGTGGTGTGTACATCGACTCTGGTAGCTTCTTCACCCAAATGCCTTGACGTGTCCACAACCAGCTGTGGGACACTATCAGCGCCTCCATATATGCCCATTGCCTACTAAGCAACTCACTTTTGTTCGGCCAGTGAGGCAACAACGACCATATACCTCCCTAAAAAGTCCTTGTTTTGCTCCAGAGGATGGGGCTTTTTGACAAGCATATGTGCATAAGCTTTACTCCAATGACACAGTGGGCTTCACTATGGTAGGTTCATAAATGAGATGGCAACAACTATGAGACATGATTGTTGATCCGCCACGACCAACACCTGGAACTTGGGTAATGGAAGAGGGCACTAACCTACACTCATCCGAAGTTGAGATGTTGTGGCACAATTGGTTTGTTCTTAAAGACACTGATGTAAGCATAGAGTGCATTCACAATGTTAGAGTTGGTGAATCTGTACTTAGTGCCAAATACAAGGATGTTCAGGAGGTTAGATGGAGATAAAAAATAGCAAGGGATTTTCAAAACAAAATTGCATAGAGAAGGAGCGTGCAGGCCACATTGGTGCAGGAGGTAATCGTTGCATCACATGTGTTCCATGTCTGTATAACTGGGTGATTGGAGAAAGGGGTAGGTTTTGAAGATTGAAATTTTGAAGCCTCTGCTACTTTGTGGTGATTTTATAGATGTACAACCCTTTTGGGTTGAGGTGTTGGTCAAAGGTGTTGGTCAAATCCAGCATGACATGATGATTTTTTTCAATATATCTTGCGCTCAGTCGCCCATATTTGCTCAAAAATTGGTTTTTCTTGGTTTTCTTTGCTCATTGATTGGAAACCCCCCTGTTGAGATAGGTCTAAAAGCACATATCTATATCCTAACTCTTGTTCCCCTTTTATCTTCCCATATTAAGTGATCAGTTTAATATGAGAAAATCATTTGGTAAAGTTAGATATTATATTTTCTGACATTACCTGTCTCTTGAAATCATAGTCGTCCTCGAGTATGAGGTAGATAAGATAAATCCTAGTCATTAGTCCATGTTTCTTAGTGGATAGAGGATCTCTTTTTACCCTACGACATCATTCCAGAATGGATGACTAATCTATTTGGTGCTCGCGAGACTTAGCTGCCGCAAGCATGTCTGCTCTTTAGTCCACATCATACTTCCAAAGTAGAGTGACAAGTTCTACTTGGTGTTTGGGAGACGTCGTCACCACAAACATGATCCTAAGCATGCATACTTCTTAAATTTTGTGGACAATAAAAGAAAGATAATGAGTCTTATAAGACAAAAATTATTCATTTAAAATGCATTTTCATTTGCTTACTTTAGTGTAGCATTGTAAGCATTGACAAGGTTCATATTATCCTTAAGCTAGGTTTATTACACCCATCTAGCATCTTTAAAAGGATAACTCTTAAACTTCACAAGATATCATTGGATAACGTTACCGTTTTTTTTAGTACCTTGTCTTCATGTCGAAGAATCAATTTGGGTTGCAACACCTCTTCTTGATCTTCAATATCTAAAGGGTCCTCAATTATTGGTTCTTTTGGTGGCTCTCCTTTGTAAGGCTTGAGTAGGCTCACATGGTTAGCATTGTGAATAAGCCAATGGTTGGGCAACTTCAACTAATAAGCCATCTCATTAATTGGCTTAAGATTTTTTTTTCAAAGGATCAATCTTTTTGCTAGTTTAGCATAATACTCTTGGTGACTCATAGGATTCTTGCATGTAGTATGCCTTAGATGAGCCTTGAGAAACTTTAGCAAGACCCAATCATTTTTCTTAAAGGCTAAGGCTCTTCTGTGCTTATTTGTAGCAACCCTTTTTACCTTTGCTTTGAGATGGATATAACCTCTTTAATCTTAGGAAAATATTCTTGTGAGTTTCGGCTATATTCATCAGCAGCAGCGAAGATCTTCCCATGTACTTTAAATAGTAAGAGACTCCCTTTTTCACCTTGAAAGGTGCTTTCCCCATAGAAGTATGGACAATGTCATTGTATGTATACTCTATAAGATGTAGGTACTTCTCTCATTAGATTCAAGAATCGTTAGATTAGTTATCACTTTGGTCATCCGTTTGTGGATGATAGGCCAAAAGAGAAATTTAATCTACTTCCTAGATTCTCAAAGAGACCCTTCTAGAAATTACTAGTCATTCTAGGATCTTTGTCCGACACTATGGATGTTAGCACGCCATGATACTTGAAATTTTGAGATCTAAAAGGGTTGCCTTTTGATGTGCCTTAATAGTCTTTTTGACAGGCATAGAGTGTGTTTTCCTGCTAAGCGTTGTCAACTGAAACAATCCAAGTTGCTTCCCTCGATCAAATTTCAATTTTTGGTATACTACACATTTTGAAACATACTCTTGTATGTTTACTTTTCATGGTAGACCAACAGAAATACATTTCTACTCCTTGAAGAGTAGATTATGGAATCCCTCTTTGCCCGGCATAAGGAGAAACATGGGATTCACACATGACTTTATATTGTATGGGTGAGTAACACATAGATAGGTTCCATGGGATTCATACATGACTTTATATTGTATGGGTGAGTAACACATAGCCTATTGCCATGGGATTCATACATGACTTTCTATTGTATAGGTGAGTAACACATAGCCTATTGCCATTTGGAAGATAACCATCCTTCAAGGTGACACGCATGTGATATGTGTCATCTTTCTTTTGCACTAAAAATACTAGTGAGCAGAATGAAGAGGAGCTAGGCCTCACCATCCCTTTTTCCACCAACTCATACATTTGCCTCATGATCTCCTCTTGTTGAGCTTGTGAAACTCAATAAGGAGGTTTATTAGGCGGTGAGCTTCCTAGTAGAAGCTCTATTGCATGGTCATCATCTCCTCGTTTTGGAGGTAGCTCATTAGGGTGTCATCAATGAAAACATCTTGGAATCCATTTAGGAAATTAGACAACTCTAATTCCTCTTGATTTGCTTTATTGCTACTTATGAAAACATTAAAATCATTTACAGATTCTCGAACAAAAATCATATACGCAAAAATAGAGCTTTTCAGTATTTACCAGGGATATGGTATTCCTCGAATAATTACCATCTATGTATATGCTCTTTTCCCTGTAGGTTGAACCATGGTGTCCCTAGGATATCATCCTCATGTTGAAGAGGTGAGATTAAAAAAAAAAGTCTTCTTTGTCGACGTAGCTTTGAACATGAAGCCTCAATGCCCAATCAAGGGACTAACGGAGGCTTGCTATCCCTTGAAGCCGTGTCATCAGTTACAATATCTCCCATCTCAAAAGCTTGAAAGCCCAACTTGGTGACCAACTCCGTTGATATGAATTTGTGAGTAGAGCTAGGGTCAAACAAGATGAAGGCATCATGTTCCCTTACCTTTCCCCAAGCATAGGAGAGGAATGAACCTTTGCAATGAGTATCCTCTTTTGGAGCTTCAACCATGGAAGCTCTAGGAGTGTCATTGCGTACATTTCTTTTGGGGCAGGAACCATAACCATGCCCTTGCTCCCCACGCTTAAAGAATTTATGGTCTTTACGAAAGGTCTCTAATTCTTTGGGAGAGAGCTTAATTTCACCTTTGTAAGCTCCTTTCTCCTTGGCCTTATTGTTGTTGGTGTTGGTGTTGTCTTAGAAAGAGTTTTGAGTATTGCTCTTCCCTTAAGCTTCATTTCGATCCTTGTTTTCCATGGGCTTGAAATTTTTGATCCTTGAAGCTACCATAGCATGGTGGATAACTTCGGTGATAGTGCTAGGCCATTGTGAGTTGACATACTCGACCATTTATTCAAATAATCATGCACAAAATTGTTGCTTTCGTTTGGATAAATCTATCCTTTGAAAGATTGTAGCTTTGAGATGTAAACCCCAAAACTTGTCTACATATTTGTGGATAGACTCATTAGAGAGCAGCTTTAAGCTCCGACATTCAGTAATTTGTCCTTTGCTCGCTTGCAAGGAATTGCTTCATGATGGAAACTAGTAGAGTTTTCCATGTCTTTACAAAGGCTATCCCACCATTGACAAGCAGATTTTTTGAAGTGCATGGCTACATGGCGTAGCTGGGAGGACTTCATGAAGCCCTCGTCTCCAAAGGCCGCATCAAATTGTTGGATAAAGGTCAATACTTTGTTGGTGGCACCAAAGGTGCCATCATAGGTGAGAAAGAGATATTGTTTCCTCCCTCTTTGAACTTCTTTAGCTTTCGTGATCTGCGCCATGCAGGGTATGATTTGCGATGTCCTACCCTCTTGTATTCTCTAGGAGAATAGCCATAGCTTTCGTCGGGAGAGGAGGAAGGAGAAGGAGAAGGAGAAGAGGGTGGCCTCTTTCTTGACCTTTTATTTTTTTGTTTCCTCTCTTCCCTTTTGGAGTGACGAGGAGAAGGACTATGGGTTGACCTTTCCTCTTGGGAGGAGTTGGCGATAATCTAGACCGTCGTCTTCATGGAGCCACATCTTTAGAGGAACTTAGGGATTCACTTCTTTCTGGTTCTTTGGATTCCTCCTCTCTTATGGGAGAGTCTCTTCTTTTGGGAGTCTCATCAAGAGTCCTCCTAAACTCTCTCTCTCCTCTTGGAGAGGAAGGGAAATCCCATAAGCACGAAGTTGTTGGGTAACTTCAGCTTGCAAAGTAGGGTTGCCCACAGCTTGATGCAACCTAGTAATAAGACAATTGATAAACATGGGGGCAACATCATTAACACCTTCATGTGAAAAATTAAAGTTATCAATGTTCATTCTAGTCTCTTGGTTATTGTCAGTCATGCTAATTATACTTATGCGTTTACTTAGTGTATCCTTTGGCAATTCAAAACCTTAGTTTGCTACTCCTCTTAGCCTTTGAAAATAGGCACTTAAGTATCTACACCCACGGCTCGAATTGGTTAATTATCGAGTAGTGGAGTGGGTCTAACATAGCAGAATTGCCAAGGGATAGCTCCTTTCGGACTTCTTATGGATCAATAATGGTAAAGCCGTAGGCAAGTCTAAAAAGACCCCATTATTAAAACCAAAACTCCCGAGGTGTGCACCATATCCCACATAGTGGGCTCAACAACACCGATAATAGATCCCAATCTCACTTACCCTAATATAATTAACAAAATCAACCATTAATAGGCTACTTAAGGACCTCTCCTCTTAAGCAAGAAAAGAGAAACCAAACGCTCTGATACCAATGTAATAGAAATAGCCTATGAACTTTGAGGATAGCGGAATTAAGAGAATTTAGAGCGAGCATTTTTGTGAGATTACTTTGAGAACATAGAGGGTGAACTTAATTGAAGGTAGAAACATAAACATAGTACTTAATTAACTTGGCATGAACAATACTTTTGCAAGAGAGAGTAGGAGAGAACATGACAATAGTTGAGGACCGGATTTACTTGGAGTCGTTCCCCCCTCCAAAAAGCATTTGTATTATAGATTCTCCCATCAAGAGAGACTTGGTGCAATACAATCTTTGTGTTCCTTATGACCTTGGTGATGCTATGAAGATGGAAAGCTTCATGCATCACGAGTATAACATAAACTTTGCAAAAAGCATTAACTAGCCCAAGCCTCAGTCCCAAGGCCTCAAACACCTTCGAAGGTGGAGAGAGCTAGCCAGGAATGAGGGTAGGGAAGCGGAAGAAGAATCATCCATAGGAGAAATAAATAATTCCTCATTTATCATCACTCTTCTTGCTTAGCCTAGCATAATAACATAGTAATGAAGATGAAGAAGATGGCAAGCTTAAGCATTGAACCATGGCTCTTGGTTGGATTTGCATTCCATAGCCAAGATTGTTGGTGTAAGCTCTCAACTTCTCAACAAGCTTGGAGAAGGAGATGGAGCTCTTTGCACTCCACACAATGAGAGAATGTATCTGTGTGTGTGTGTAAGAGAGTATAACCCCCTCTCATGCTTGGTCCACACCTCTCTCTCTCTCTCTCTCTCTCTCTCTCTCTCTCTCTCTCGTATTATTTAATTATTTCATTTGGACATGTGTCCTCTTTTTCCTCTTTGAGAGAAAGAACTTAATTATTTATTTTTAAGCATCTAAATTCTCATTGGACCCCTTTAAAACCTATTCAATAGGATTCAAGCACATCATGAAAGCCACATATGCAGGAGCATTTGAACATGTGTCTTTTATGATTCTTAAGTCATTTGGTTTGAATTCAATACTTCAAGCACTTAGTCAATCAAGCATGGAAATCGTTGATGCCTCTTGAGAGTTTATCTTTGAATTGAACACTTCAAGAACCTTAGTCATTTTAAACATAAAAATCACCTCAAGCTTTGGGACAAGGTTCCTACAAACATTTTAAGCACTTTAGTTAGCAAGCCGACAAGCACCTCATGCTTGGGTAGGGTTCCCACCTCAAGGTCATCCCTAGCTTGCCTAAGGTCAAAGGATTTTTTAACCCTAACTTTTGGAGGTCTTTAATGAAGCTAATCCTAAGGTCTTTCAAGCTCCATTAGATGTACGTTGCTCTTTGATAGACTACCTCCTTTTGGACACCTATTGAGCTGTAACCATCTCCGCTCTTGGTCCCTTGCTGCGGTAAATCTAGAAGTACTTATTGCACATTGCTCTTTGGTAGCCCGTCTCCTTTTGGACCCCTATTGAGATGTAACCATTTCTCCTTTTGGTCTTCTGTTGAGATAGGTCTAGAAGCACATATCTATATCCTAACTCTTGTTCCCCTTTTATCTTCCCATATCAAGTGATCAATTTAATATGAGAAAATCATTTGGTAAAGTTAGATATTATATTTTATGACACCTACTGCCCTACCTCCAGTCTGCCCGTGCATATCGCATTGCTTACAACGAGCGTCTTATTTTATATATATATATATATATATATATATATATATATACACATATATATATGTATACATATACAAATACACACACACACACACACACACACACATATATATATATATATATAGATGTATGTATATATATATATATACATTTATATATATATACATATATATATATATATATATATATATATATATATATATATATATATATAGAGAGAGAGAGAGAGAGAGAGAGAGAGAGATGAGGTGGGTAGGAGCGAGGGGGCTGGGGGGGGGGGGGGGGGGGGGGGGGGGGGTAAAGGCGAGGAAATGGGGTGAGCAGGTGGGTAGAGGGTAAGCTAGATAAGGTTGAGAAGGGTGGGTAGGGGTTGAAAAGTTTGGAAACACATGCCATGTCTATCAGGTGGCACACTGAAGCAACCCAAAATTGGGACTGGAAGCCTGTAATCCCCTAGTAGAGAACCATTATGTGATACAAGTGTAGCTACACCAACAACAAGACTATGATTAGTTGACAAAAATTTGGCCACATCCAAAGATCAACACCACCAACTACTTAATCGAGATACAATGACCTTCTTGATCAATGAGAGCATATATATATATTATTTTTGTCATAGAATTAGAGCTTTCTAAGATGGTTGAAAGCTGACATTAATTATTGATTTTTCTTGTGAATGGAATGCGTAGAGAAAAGCAAGTTGGGTCCAGTTTAAGAGAAAAGAAGTTATGTGAATATGGATCTTCAATTTTCCACTTTGATAAATGTACCTCGTTTAGCAGCACCGAAGGATGCAGCCAAAAGAATGGGCTGGGGTTTGTTAGTGTCTACCAAGTGGATTTCTTTTACTGGGTCTAGAGAGGACACGACTGAAGATGTTTATGTAGGTGTAGAGGTTGCCCCTTTTTGGGGCATAGAGACATCATGGACTAATTGCTGTAAAGGAGATTTGTTTCCTTCTCTTTGATTTATAGTCTCACCAAGCCTAAAGGCTCATACTGTAGAAGCATCTGAGTCATGAACCTCGATGACCTCAACACCTACTTCAAGGCTAGGCGGTACAATTTGGCCAGCTACAATAAGGACATTGGAAGATGGAGTATTCTCACACAAAGATTGAATAGAGGCTCCATAACAAGTCATAGACTTGGTAGCTCCCAACCACTCCAACAGGTCTTCCTGTGGCCCGTCAGGTGGAGTAGGTTGTTTGAGTTCGGGGTTAGACTCCTCAAACAAAGAACACCATTGGATCCATCCCTCCTTCAAGGCGAATGGGTTTCATTGGGGATCCAAGAGTGCGTATACACATGGCGTTATTGCTCGAGTCATGTAGCACTTTAGCATACCGCAACCATGGTCGACCGATGAGCAAAGGAAAGCCAACCTCAACCTGAGAAAGGCGAACCACAACAAAATCCAAGCTGAATCTGAGGTCTTATACTTACAGAGGCACCTTGCCTAGTGGGTGGATTGTACTCTAGTCGGCTAACGTATTTGTGAAGAGGACGGGTCAGGTAGGCTGTAGACCTAATGCCAACATGGTGAACTCAGGCATCAAGTTGATGAGACATCCACCATCCACTATTACTCCCGAGAATTGTCACCCCAAGATGAACACAGTGAGACGAGGACTTCTATAATCAGTGAGGGCACCAGTCGAGTAGGATATCATATAGGACTGATGGTTGCATTGGAAGTTTCCCGCCACTCGGACCTACTCTTGGGTAGGTGAATGAATGACTATAAGGGTGGCACTTTGAATATTTACATCTAGCCGGAGCATGTCATAGTGTGACACTTGTTGAAAGGTTTTCAAGATAGTCTTTGCATTGGCCTTTTCTCTTTTGATCAGAGCCTTCTCTGATACCTTGATTTGTTGCAAGTCAGTCGCTGCTTCGAAAAAGGCTCCATTAATATCGGAGAGCAAAGATGAAGATCCTCACTTGGGACTAGGGGATGGCTTGTTGATTGCTGGAAGCAGGGTATTTACTAGTGAGATAGTGGGTGGAAGAGTGGAATGCTCTGGAAGGTTGAAACCGAGGGCTGTCGTCTAGGCCCGAGTGAGGACACCAGTGGGCTCCTCTACCTGCTAGAACTTGCATGAGGAGCCACCACATGAATAGAAGGTGACGGTTGAGGGATGGTGTTAATTGCTATCAAATTGATTTTGGGAAAGGTGAATTCACGTTGGCTCTGACTTGCGCTTGAAGATGTAGATGCGCGTTGTTTTGGATGGTCCTTACTATAGTGATCATGAGCCTCAAGGCAATGTCGGAAAGGAGGACACCCTTCTGGCAGAGCTTTGGTAATGCCCATATTCCCCGCATCTGCAGTAAAAAATGGGCCGATTGGATAGGCGAGTCAAATGACAAGGTGGTCTTTGCTCCTGGTGCATGGAGGTGGAGGCTGAGGTATAGAAGGTATGAGGGGCTGAGGGAGCATTGGCATGATAAAAGCTTTGAAATGAAAAATTGCTCTGCATACCTTCCATAGGAGGTGCAATCAATAAAGGTGCCATGTGGTTTGGATGTCCATAGAGGGAACCCATGTGAATGCAAAGTAGGAGCAAGACTTTGTTATAAGTTATTGCAATCTCTTTAGGTAATAGCAATCCTTGTCTTCATGTCCAGACTTTTCACAGAGGTGGCAATAAGCCCAAAATGGGGAGGATGCCACAGAGAGCGACATGAGCCACACCAGACCATAGTTCTTACTCATCCCTGAGCTCTTCTAGCTCTTGCTTGATCTGGTCCAAAGCCTCTTGATGTGGAGGCTTGTCCTGTCAAAGAGAGAAGTATCTCTTCTCGTGAAGAGCTCGTTGTAACTTCAATGCTTCTAGTTCCTTGCGTACAAAAATCAAGGGGTCAGATGGACTTTTGAGTACTAAAGAAATCTTTACGTGAGGAGGGTCATTGAATAGCTTCCTTGCCCCTTCTATCCTAGTAGCAACGACAAACTCCTCCAGAGTTGCTTCAGGTCCGAGACTCTCTCGGAGTTTTTGCTGAGAAGTCTTGGTGGAAAGCCTTCTCCACCCACTTCTTGACCATGAATTCTCCTCGTTGCTAGGGAAGCTTGGGGACCAAACAATTTGTTCTTGTCATGAGTTTTGCAAAAGTCTCATTTGGTCAAAGCACTAGGTTTGCCAACTCATCCAGAACCTTCTCTTGAAAGTCACTTGGTCTGAAAGCTTCACAGAATTGTTGCGTTAGTGTTGCCCAAGTAGTAAAGTAGTTCTCAACAAACTGACAATATCATTTATCGCTAGGCCATCCAAGGTTCACAGAAAGGGCACGAGGTAGGCGTCTTCTCTGTTGAGGCCACGACCCTTGCAAAGGGATACAAATCTCCTAGCATGGTTGTTTGCATCCTTTGTGGAGAGTTCTTTCAAAGTCTAAAACTTTCTATTCATCTTAGCCAAAACTCTTGGCAACTCCTCCATGGTTGCTTTCTTAGGAGCTTGTTGCTCAAGAGCTTGTTGTAACACAGTTGGTGAGAAGTGTCCTAAGGAAGGTGACCTAGGAGGTGAAGAACTAGTTAAGGGAGTGGAGGTAGATGTGTGGGAGGGTAGGGGTAGCGAGGTTGGTGAACTTCTACTTGTTGGGGTATAAAGCCCAATGTGGTCGCCCAGGTATGTGGGCGGGCCGCCAGGTATGTACACATATTCTTTTGTAAAAACCTAATAAGAACTCACTATGCTCTACACATTACAGTAGAGCGAGTTCACCATATCGTCATGCTCTTCTTCTCGCACTCTCTCTCGCGTCGCACTTCCGCTCGTACTCCTTCAACTGGTATCAGAGCTCAGATCGAGGCTCGGGGCAGCACTGAAGGAGGCTAGAGTCACTAGCTCAGATTGGAGTGAAATTCGACAGGCAAAGACACGGCCCCAAATCTTGTGGGCGAGCCCGTAGCGCTCGGTGTGCTCAGAACTTCATTCTGAGGTCATCTCGGCCACCGTTCGGCTTCGACAAAGTTCTGCGCAGGCCATTTTCGACTACGTGGTCTCAGCGGGTGCAGATCCGACTCTGCAAATTTGGGGTTTTCGGCCTACGACTGCAGGTGCTGAGGATATCGACACTCCCAGAGTGTTGATTTGTGGCTGTCTACACATCGAAGGACGGCTCACAGTTCTTGGAGGCGTGTCACATACGACACGGACGCATCTACACACAGACTGTAAGCGACATCCACTAGTTCATGAGGTAGCTTGTGTTTGCTGCTTGATATTCTAGATTTCATCCTGACATTGCAGGTACTTCCACATGGGATGTATTGTCAGAGATGATGTATGTTTGTTGAGGGTTTGCTGGCTGTGAGTCACGCAGCAAACAATCGCCGCAGCGGTTACAGCATATAGTGGGAAATTTGTGGATGTATGACTTTGTGGGAAGTCTATGTACTGTCAGATTTACTGCAGCCTTTGTTAAGGGTCGAGTGAGGTTTTATTGAGTTGGGGGATTCTCGAATGTTGAGATCCTTTCGGTGATACATGTCTTGGAGCGATCCCTCGAGCACCCTTAGATAGGCAGCTAGGATGTATTGACTGTGAGTTAGACAGTTGGGATTGCATCTTTTCTTTACTGCCGTTGAGGCATTGTCACAGTCTATGCTTACAGTACAGGTGCAGGATAGGTTTACCCGCAGCTTACAGTGTCAGAGAGACAGTGTTTTTGAGCTGTTTTTTGGTCTGTTTTTTGAGTACACCAGAGCCATTTTACAAAGGAGACTCTGCCGAAATTTATGCAGAATCTGAATCTTTCTTGGTTCATTTGACAGGTTGATATTGGTTCAGAGGTCAGTTTACAGGGGAAACTCTGCCGAATTTTCCCCAGGAAAGTAAACCACTGTGAAGCGTAGCTATGGCTGGATCACAGGACACTCCTCTTTACAATATCAAGAAGCTGGATGGAACCAATTTCCCATTGTGGAAGAAGCAGATTTGGCACGTGTTGGTACAAAAGAAGCAAATAAACCTATAAAGCTCAAGGGGATAAAACCAGAAGATATGGACGAAGATGAATGGAGCGAAATGGATGAATTGGCACTTTCTACCATTATGCTGACTTTGGCAGAAAGCGTTTACTTCAATGTAGCAGACGAGATGTCGGTTTATCAAGCATGGTTAAAGCTGAGTGATCTTTATGAGAAGCAGAGTGCAACTTCACAGGTATACTGGCTTAAGAAGCTTGTTGACTTGAAGATGAAAGAAGGGACACTTATGTCCAATCATCTGAATGAATTCAACACAATCTATAGTCAGTTGTCAGCTCAAGGTGTCAAGTTTGATGAACCTGTTACAGCTATGTTCCTGTTGATCACATTGCCGGAAAGTTGGGACACTTTTTGCACAGCTTTGAGTAATTCTGCACCTCCAGATGGTTTGAACATAGCAGGTGTAGAAGGAAGTCTGCTTACTAAAGAAACCAATAGAAAGAAAATGGACAAAGGCAAAGGAACAGCCTTAGTTGTCAGGGGAAGGACCAAAGAAAAGTACAAAGGTGGAAAGAGGAATCAGTCTCGTAGCAAGTCCCGCAGTGCTAAAGGCAAGAGTGACATAGAATGATGCCATTGTGGCAAGAAGGGTCACATGAAAAGAGACTGCAGAGAATGGAAAGCAGAAAAAGGCAAAGAGAAAGCTGAAGACCATGGTGAGAAGAACAAGTCCTCAGTGAAGATTCAAGAAATAAATGTGACAAACACTGTTGCAGAGGATGACAGTCTAGTGTCAGGAGACATCTACTTCTTGAAGAATACAATGGACTCAGCTCTTCTTACAGCATCTGATGGAAATGCACTGAGTGACTGGATTATAGACTCAGGGGCATCACTTCATGTGTCTCCAAACAAGGAGTGGTTTACTTCTTATGTGACCACTAAAGATCATGTTAGGCTAGGCAATGGGCAGACATGTGAGATCTTAGGTGTTGGAGATGTTCGATTGAAGTTTCAGAATGGCTCTTCTTTCACGCTGAAGAATGAATGTGAGACATGTTCCCGCAATTACAAAGAGCTTGATCAGCACAGGTTTACTTGATGATGCTAGCTACGTCACCACTTTTGGACAGAACATGTGGAAGATATCCAAGGGTTCTATGACAGTAGCACATGGAGTAAAGTCTGGAGGACTTTACATGATTTATGTATCAAATGTCTCTAAAAATGTAATCAATGTAACCGAGCAGCCGAACGTTTCTTTGTGGCATAGCCGGTTAGGACATATGTCCAAGAAGGGAATGGAAATCTTGTCTCGTTCTGGTTATTTGCCTGGCTTTTCATTTAATGATTTTGAATTCTATGAACATTGTCTGTATGGTAAGCAAACACAGGAGCCACATAAGCATAGAAGCAGTAGAAGAGATACACAGTTGGCACTTGTTCATAGTGATTTGTGTGGACCTATGCCTAACCTATCTCTAGGGGGAGCTTCTTACTTTATGACATTTATAGATGATTACTTGAGGAAAGTATGGGTTTACTTTCTCAAGCACAAGGATGAAGCGTTTAGTGTTTTCAAAACGTTTGTGACACTTGTGGAGAATCAGAGTGGCAAGAAGCTTAAATGCTTACACACTGACAATGGTGGAGAGTATGTTTCAAAGGCCTTTCAGGACTTTTGTGAGTCAAAAGGTATAAAACGTGAACTTACTGCTCCTTACAATCCTCCTCAAAATGGTGTTGCTGAGAGGATGAATAGGACCATACCAGAGAAGGTCAGAAGTATGTTGTCTAATGCACAGCTGCCAAATGGGTTTTGGGCTGAAGCTGTATCAACAGTTGTTCATCTTGTAAATAGATCTCCTAGCAAGGTTTTGCAGAAGGATTCAGTGCCAGAGATGGTATGGTCAGGCAAAATGCCCTCATACAAGCATCTCAGAGTCTTTGGCTGTGAGGCATATACTCACGTTCCAAAGGAATTTAGGAACAAACTTGAGCCAAAGAGTAGAAAGTGCATCTTTCTAGGCTATGGTAATTCTGGTGAGATGGGGTACAGACTTTGGGATCCCGAATCCAGAAAGGTTGTCCGTAGCAATGATGTTCACTTTAATGAATTCAAATATCATTCTAAACCAGAGAGGGTTGAGGAGATTAGAAGAGTTGTCTTCCAAGAAGATGGACCTGCACGTTCAAGACAAAATGTCAGGGCTCAAGAGGAGCAAGGACAGGATAGAGTGGAACCATAGGTTGTGGCTGAGCCTAAGCCACCTATTGTGCGTAGATCTGGACGTGTCACGCGACCTCCTGATAGGTTTGTTCCATCTATGAACTATGTCATGTTGACTGATTGCAATGAGCCTTCATGTTACAAGGAAGCAGTGCAAATGAAGGACTCCGAGAATTGGCAATTGGCCATGCAGTCAGAGATGACAGCTCTGCATAAAAACCAGACATGGAAGCTAGTTAAATTACCATGGGGCAAAAAGGCTCTACCCTGTAAATGGGTTTACAGGTATAAGATCACCGCTCATGATAGTCAGCCAAAGTACAAAGCAAGGCTTGTTGCCAAGGGCTTTAAGCATAAACAAGGCATTGACTTTGTTGAAGTCTTCTCTCCGGTGGTCAAGATGACTACATTGAGATGCTTTCTTGCATTGGTTGCCATATTAGATTTGGTGTTGCACCAAATGGATGTCAAGACAGCGTTCTTGCATGGTGATTTAGATGTGGAAATTTACATGTAGCAGCCAGAAGGGTTTGTTGAGAAAGGCAAGGAAGATTGGGTATGCCAGTTGTTGAAGAGTCTTTATGGCTTAAAACAATCACCGAGGGCATGGTACCATAAATTCCACAAGTTTATGCTTTCTCAAGGCTACAAACGTAGTGAGTTCGATCACTGTCTATATACAAAGAAGGCTAAGGATGGCAGTTGGCTGATCCTTATTTTGTATGTGGATGACATGTTGATTGCTGGCAAGCACTTGGAAGAAACTTCAGCTTTGAAGTCAAAGATGGCAAAATCGTTTGACATGAAAGACATGGGTGAGGCAAGTCATATACTTGTATGCGCATTGAGAGAGACAGATCAAAGAAGTTGATTTGGTTATCTCAAATAGAGTATATTGACAAGGTTTTGCAACGTTTCAATATGGAGAAGGGAAAGGCACTGAGTGTTCCATTGCCACCATATGTGAAACTTAGCAAACAAGATTGTCCTGTGTCTGAGGAAGAACATGCTGAAATGGATAAGATTCCATATGCGTCTGCAGTGGGTAGTTTGATGTATGCAATGATTGCTACTCGCCCAGACATTGCATTTGCAGTGGGAGTAGTAAGTCGATACATGTCAAACCCAGGTAAGAAACATTGGGAGGCAGTGAAAGGAATATTGAGATACCTGAAAGCTACAAAGAGTATGCGTATATGCTATGGGAGTCAGGAGCTAAGTGTAAAGGGTTTTACAGACTCAGATTATGCAGGTGACTTAGACAACCGAAGGTCTACGTCAGGGTATGTCTTTACATTGGCTGGTGGAGCAGTATCATGGCGTTCTAGATTACAAGATTGTGTTACTCAGTCTACTACAGAGGCTGAATATGTTGCAGCATCAGAGGCATGCAAAGAATCAATTTGGCTTAATCGACTAGTAACAGATTTGGGAATCAAAGAAGAGATGCATGTGTTATATTGTGATAGTCAAAGTGCTATACAATTGGCTCGCAATCCAGTTTATCACTCAAAGACAAAGCATGTGGATGTGAAGTATCATTTCATCAGGGAAATGCTCGAGGATAAGCAACTTCAGCTTGTCAAAGTTCACACCACAGAAAATCCTGCTGATCTACTTACAAAAGGACTTCCCTCAGAGAGCTTTGCGCATTTTCGCAAGCAATTAGGTGTAGGGTAGTACATCACTTCTCTACATCTCTTGTATATTAGCTTGTATAGTAGCTTCTCTCACACTTAAAGTACCACATTGGACTTTAAGTGGAAGGTTGTTGAGGTATAAAGCCCAATGTGGTCGCCCAGGTAAGTGGGCGGGTCGCCAGGTATGTACACATATTCTTTTGTAAAAACCTAATAAGAACTCACTATGCTCTACACATTACAGTAGAGCGAGTTCACCATATCGTCGTGATCTTCTTCTCGCACTCTCTCTCGCGTCGCACTTCCGCTCGTACTCCTTCACTACTTAGCACGAAAGGTTGGCATTTTCTGGTGGTAGTACTTCAAAGGGCTTAGTAGTGGGCTTTGTTGATCTTTAGATTTCCTTATATGTGTCATGCAGTCGCAACAAACCAACCCAAGCTCTGGGGGCGGAGACCCTTGAACTTGCTAGATGGCCTAAACCCACCAGAACAAACTTGACTAGACTAGGCTAGACTCGGCTAGACCACTCCTACTAGATAGGGGCGAGAGAGATTACACCAGTCAGACCAAGCTGGACGAGGCGAAGATGGACTAGCCCAAGTTGGACGAGGGCGAAGATGATCTAGACCAAGTTGGACCACACAAGCAGACTAGACCAGGCGAGGGACTGAACCAGCTAGCTTGTCAACCTTGTATGCCTAGAGGAGTGGAGTGAGACTTCAGTTGAGGTCCCACCGAGCACGCCAAAAATGAGAGCAATGGAACAAGCAACTCCAAGACACAACAATAGACTCAGAACACCATGGAACTCGACTAACTCATGGAACCAATACAGACTCTAGCTGGCAGCACAGTCAGCTCCAAGCCCAAGACTCCCGGGTACAATGCGGGTGTCGAGGATCCAATGTGCGGTGTTGGACACAAAACACAAGACTCAAGACGCTAAACCCTAAAAATTAGATGAAGCCTACGATGACTAGAACCAATCACACACATACACAATTATAAAGTGTCACCAACGGCTAGCAAAATATTTCAATTCAGCTAAGTCTATCTCCAAACTGTGGTGGTGGTGATCTAGCCACGGTGTCCACTAGACCACCACCCGTATCTCTACCACGAGATGGGCAACTCGGAAGTTGATGAAACCTCTCAAGTTGGATGAGCTCTTGGGATGTATGGGACCCTTTGGGAGCTGGCCTAGGAGGCCCCCATCCAGATTGACATGCCACCAAGACCTTGCACGTCCCCGACTGACACCGTTGTTTCCTACTCCTTGACAGAACTTAGAGAAAAGCAATAACACTAAATGTTCACTACCAAGAAAATATGAATTGCAGCGAGCATTGCCTTCACTTACTACAAAGCAAATACAACAAAGCTATCTTTAAAAGCATCAATCGTTCCATGTTACAGCTTCACAAGGAGACATATTGAGCAACACTATCACTCCAACCTTCATAGGAAATTTCATATACTCGATTGAAGCCCCAAAATACACAAAATCTCCATCGAAAACTACATTGCGCAGGTATCATAGGGCCAGTAAGGATTATCAACAATCCTAAACGCTTGACAGCTAAAAGAGAGGTTCAGACTAAGCTTGAAAAAGGACATGAGAGCCACTTCAGCAATCGCAGGCATAGATACAGGTGCTCGGTGCCAAAGGCCTAAGAACCACATATGAATCTAACACTGCACCATATTGGCTTTGCTTCAATTACAAGTGTCTTGTGCTGCCGTCATCGACCCTCGGAATTGCCAATATGCCAAGAGTGGCTCTTTCGATTCAGCTCTTCCTCGCTGTGTCTTAGGAGATCTTTGCCTTTGAGAATTGTACAGAATAGACGTACGATAACAGCAACATCAGGACAACATGTATCATACCCGAGCCATAAACTTCTTCAAAATCTCATTCTTCTGCTGTTCTTCACTTGTTGGCAATCCCATTTCTTTTTGCCGCTGGTCAAACTGAAATGACTCTCTTTTTTAATACCAAGAACCAGTGTCAAAGACAAAGCATAACTCATACACTTTACCATCATTCTCTCAACCGTTAGCAGGATCTCTGGGTCAAGATCAAATTGCTATTTTCTGGTTCTACCTTTCGTGTATTTATGATCGGCTCCCCTTTGACAATACAATTCCATCACCTCATCTTATTGGCCCTGGTGAGCAGAATAGACGGCGTCTTTCCATCCTCTGCACAGCCACGTCAGTTCACTTATTAAAAGCTGCCTCCCACATGCTCTCCCCTCTTAAACTCTCCCCTCTTAACATGGACGAATCATAGAGAGAGATCTACACACAATAGAAAGGAAGGCTATGCGTACCTAAGCCCCAGAAACAATCATCTGTAACTACCGGTGCTTACAGTATACGCTGAAAAATACAAAAAACTTACCAGGGACTCCAAAATGAACACATTTTCATGCTCTTGTGAACCTAGATTCACTGAGTTCAAAGAAATTCAATACAAGTAGCCACCACTTGCATGTGATAAACAAATCTTCAGACTACCCAAATAGCGAATGATTAATGCTTGCTAGCTATTCCTGCACACAAGTGGCAATTTTCTCCTCACACGCAAAGCTAGATTTGAGTATATGTCCCTTTATTGGTTTCCTCTCATCCCCTTTGGCCTACTGAAGCATATGTGCTTTCCTACTTGCTAAAGCAAAAGTATTCTAAATGTTCAATTATGGCATGTCCATGGTTAACAAGAAACTCTGTTTCAGGGTCATCGGCTCGGAAACTCCATTTCCAAAGTCCCTTGGTTCTCGTCTTCTTCAAGGAGTTCTTAACGTTTTATACACAATATATCTATAAAAAGCAGTTTCTAAACCGTTTCAATAAAATGAGCAAGCAATTTCCGTCTTTGATGGACTTGCTGGTCTCATTCCCGATTCCCGTTCCAGGTAACTATAGACATGTCATAATTAGTGCGGAAGGAAGTACAGAATTAGTGTTGACCGAGGGCATTGCCATTCTTTTTTTTGCCTGAAACAAGTTCGATCACAAAACACAAAGAAAAGGCTGCTTCAGCTTCAGCAAGAATAGTGTCAAAATAATCTAACTAACTAACCTCAAAGTGGCGGTGTGACATGTATATCACACTACATAGGAGAACAAGGAATCTGAAAAGACGGATCAGACTACACCAAAAGAAAGGGAGCAAGGTGAAGAATAAGAGCAACAAGAAAAGAAAGAGCCGGAGGCTGGTACCTCGCAACAACAAATCACATCAGGATGATAACAAGTATTGCTGCACTCCAGAGATGGTAAGAAAACTACCCTTGTAGCTTACATTCAGAGCTTAACATCATCTCCATCTTTAAAGTTTATCATGCTGGAGACAACCAACCTCTTTACTCGGGGGGTTCACCATTCAGTACCCCCCTATATAACGTGCGTTCGCGGGGTTTTAAAAAAACCTCTCTTATAACATGTTTGAATGAATAAAATGACCCCTTATTTTAGGAATTTTTCCCAAAATTGAATATAAAAACCCCTTATTTTATTTTAATGTATCTTTGTTAAATTGCCTTAAAAATTTGTATTTTAAAACCCCTCCTTTCGAACTCACGTTATACATTAACATGATTACATAGTGCACCCCCCTAGCCTCTTTATGGCTTTCAATGTCTAGGGCTTCACACCTCATAGCATTGGGGTGTGCTATTTTGTTGATGGCTTTGGTGCGCCATCTAGGGTTGTGTAGCATAAAAGACAACGTAGTACGTTGGGGACTTTAAAGCTTCCTCTATGTTATAATTTATCAAGCAACAAGACACACATCATATTACACACTCTCACACCTTCATGGGAAAGGGTCAGCTTGGGTTTCTGTCTAGGTGAATTTTCTAAGTTTTTGGGTTTCTTCTCTCTCGAGGTGGGCTGGTTATACCACACTCTCTCCTCTTGAGTGATATGGCGCCATCATACACCATCTCAAATGATCCGCAACAGAAAATTGGCGATCGAGCTGAAACTCTCTCTTAGAGGCATTGTCGACTGCCTGGCCCTACACTCAAGTCAACATCTGGGAGTAGCTATCACAAAGTGATGACGTGGCATGACCTACTGGACAAATCCTAATAACAGTGAAAGATTAAGTTGTTCCAGCTTTTAGGGTCCTATCCGATGGGGCCCAGGGGACACAAGAGTATTAAATAAAGCAAGGATCCAATTTACGTGGACAAGATGATGCGGCAGCGCTGTACAATCTTCCGTTATTTGCGGCAGCTTGCTGATGTGGCACAACATACGGACTTCTACGTTTGCTAGCAGCGCTGGCTGCTTTTGGGACCAGCTGCTTTTAGAACTTAGAGCTTTATATGTAATGCTTTTGGGCCAGGAGCCTTTAATAGAACTGCCAGTGCTTCATTCTCCCTCAGATTGGCTTGGGAGCACTACAGGGAGGAGAGGACCCTTGGACATTGTCCTTTGCCAAGCATTAATAAAAAAAGAAATACCAGAAGGGGCACCAGACTTTGGGGCCAATCTCTCTGGGCACGGAACTTCGCCGTGCCGTGAGGGATTTAAAGTTATCAGATTCTCAGCTTGGGGTTTCCAAGTCTATTACAGGGTATCAAAGCTCACTCGATTCTTCCTTCTACAGAGAATCCGATCCCTTTAATCACGACACACATGGATTCAGTTGGCGAATCCCGTCAGGAGGAAATTGTTGCACCTGACCATTCAAGTTTGGGTGAAAATAGGGAAGATTCAAACGAACGACGACCACCTTCTGTCGACTCGGAAGGGAAGTATGGGCCACCTCCACTTTAGCAAAATCAAACTCCTCCACCAGTGTTCTCATCACATCCCTATAGCTATGGTCTTTTTAGGTTTATCCTTGTCGCGGTTTCCATGTGTCTCAAGTAGATATGGTCATAACCCCAATCCTGGACCATTTTCAATTGTCGCATGAATGGTCTTCCCCAATATTAGTTCTTCCTGATGAAATCAACAATAGCAAAGGTATGCTCATACTCAATGCCACAAGAAGTAACAACTACTTTTTCTAGCGGTCCTAGGGGTTTTTCCATGTGTGCATCTGCAAGCTTCACTTTCATCCTAGTAGCCCTACTGCCCTCTGCTGGTTTTCCCTATTGTTTCCAGATCTCTTTTGTTCCGATATCAACACCAGCTCCACTATCAAGGATTACCATGGTTTTTACAATGCAAAATTTTTGATCAAGCACCCGATTGACAAAATGCATTCCCGATGGTGTCCGGCCATCAATTCACCGTTGAAGTCAACTCTGAAGAAAACACCTACATTCGTCGCACATACTCAAAGGGTGTACTCAGAGGATGAATTTGATCGAGTAGAAAGGCGAGTGTCACAATTCATGACGTGTGTGTCAAAATTTATGACGTGGCAGTGCCGGGACACACACACGCTAACGTGGCTGACAATACGGACCGCCGCAATCCACGCTGATTGGCTAACGTGGCAGTTGTACGGACGCGGAAAAAGAATTTGATTGTACAGATCTCCGCATTTTACGTTGACTTGTTGACGTGGCAGTACGTACGGATTTCTGCAATTATCGCTGGCTGTTTTTGGCTAGCAGATTTGAGAGAATGTGCTTTTGGGAGCCATTGCTTTTGATTTTAAAGCTTTTGGGGCTCTGCTTTTAGCAACCCTTGTAAAACCTTTATAAGTGACCCAAGGGGCTCACTCTGCAGGGCATTTGGACGCAGAGTCTGAGAGCAAGCACCCGCGGGCTATTGTACTTTGCCCAAAGATTAATATAAAAGAAATACCGAAAGGGGAGCCAGTACCTCTTGACATGGAAATACGCCGGGCCATGTCGACTCTTTTGATTTGTGAAGTGTTTTGAAGTGAATCTATGCTGTGTCACGGTAGAATCTTGACTTGGGGTGTCCAAGTTTGTTACAGTGGTATCAGAGCACGATCGATTTCTCTTCTATCGGGAAATCCGATCCCTTTTCTCGCGACACTTATGGATTCCGAAAAGAATCATTCGACCTCTCCTTCAACCGTTGAGGCAGGAGGAGACAACGCAGAAGATTTAAATGACTTAACAGAAGATGAGTACAGGCCACCTGGGCCTACACAGTATGAACTTCGACAACAGGTTGACGAGTGCACAAAGCAGATGCTTCAATTTGCTAAAGATCCCCAGTTTGCAACATTTTTGTCTCAGCAATCCATGGCTAAAGTGCATACTCAGTGGTAGAAAGCCATCAAACCACCAATTAAACCAGCAATCAAGAAACCTCCTTCTCCGAGGATGTTTACAGAACAAGAACTTCAAGAGGTGGTTCAGCCCCAGATCAGTTAGCTTTTGGACACGAAGAATCAATCGAAAAGGCAATTGAAGAAGCGCAAGAAGGGAACTGACTACCCTAGTTGTAACAGACTTGGACACTCCAAGTCAAGAATCAATCGCGACAGCACCAAATAACCACTTCAAAACAATTCACAGATCACAATAGATTTGCACTGGCCCGGCGGAGTTCCGTGCCTAGAGATATTGGCCCCAAAGACTAGCGCCCCTTTCAGTATTTCTTTATGTATTAATCAATCATCAAAGTACAAGAGAGCGATTAGGGTTTCACTCTCAGACTCTGCGTCCAGATGCTCTGAGAAGTGAGGCCCTCACCGTGAATATAAAGATTACAAGGGATGCCCAAAAGCAGAGCCCCAAAAGCAAAGCCCCAAAAGCTTTCAAGCAAAAGAAATTTCTCTCTCTCTCTCTCTCTCTCTCTCTCTCTCTCTCTCTCTCTCTCTCTCTCTCTCTCTCTCTCTCTCTCTCTCTCTCTCTCTCTCTCAATGAGAGCAAAATAAAGCAATTATGCCTTTCTCTCTCTCTATCTTCCAAAGCATAGCAAAAAAAAAAGCCCAAAAGCTTCAATTTGCATCGCTAGCTTTTTTCTTTTTTCCTCCGGCCTCCGCAATTTTTGGGATTTCGTACCTGCTACCACGTGGCACTGGCGCCAGCTTTTAGGGTTTCCAGCCACTTATGGTTTTAATAAAATTAGGATTTTTGGCAGAATTAGGGTTTGCAAGATTTTTAGGGTTTCAGGCAAAAATTAGGGTTTCTGCTGTCGATGGCCACGTCATCACTTTGTGACATACCCCCCTCTTGAAAGCATTGTAATCGACCGCCATTACGCCTGCAAAACCGAAAAAAGCCATAAACCATCTTAGCAGACACTGACTGTTAGTACCTACGTACTAGGAACACACATCTAGCACATGTACCAAATCGACAGTCACATCACATGACATCACAGGACATCACTAGACATCACGTGACATTCAACATTCATTCGGATCTTAGACCATGATTTATCGGCAATGTAGCTAGCAATCGCATCTAGGTCCAATCGGAACCTCATCAATGTCCGATTGACTAACCCCTATTGCAACCATGTCTATTCAAGATAAATCAGACCAAAATGCTGCAGTCATTTCGTCTATCAGTTCCTGCACTTGAGAGAAGTCAAGAACAAATCAGTATCATAATCAGGAATTCCATTTCATTAAAGTCATATAGCAGAATACTGTCAGCTTTCAGTATCCCTGAAGCTCAAAGAGACATTAGTGACTGTAGTATCTAAATCAAGGCATCTGTTGACAAAGGAGCGGAGTGACTCCCCTCTTGTGCATCCCACTGCACCAGATCTCCGGCCAAGCTGAATTCTGGGTTCCGTTTGGAGTAGACTATGTTAAACCAAAAGCATCGAGGTAAAGTTTCACAATCTGAGGAGTATCTGCTAGGTCCTCCTCCTCCATCCACTTCGCATCCAATGCAGGATAGTTCTTGAACTTAACCAAGAACCGCCTTTGTACTTTACCTTTAGTCTTCGTATCCTTATGTGCCAAAATCTGTTCAAGAACAAGGATCTCCTAGTTTTCTTCCACCTCGGGTTGCTCATCAGGCTCCTCATCATCAGGCACATCACCCTTAAAAGGTTTCAAGAGACTCACATGGAATGCATTTTGAATCCTCCAAGTATTTGGCGGTTTCAATCGGACATTTATCTTTTCAATGATCTGGAAAGGTCCATAGTATCGCATACTAAGCTTTGGAAAAAGCCTCTCCTTTCCTTTTTTCTTTCGTAGGCGTGTCTTCCCAAAACGTAAGAGCACCCAATCATCCTCCTTCAATTTCAAGTCGCAACGATGGCGATCCGCTACCTTTTTCTGTCGTTATGAGACTTCTGCAAAGTCTCGCGAACCTTGGCAAAAGCCATATCCAAATATCGCGAATATTCATCCGCTTCAAATATCTAATCTTCCGTGCTCACGAAGGATGGAACCTTCGCAGCACTTTCAACAATCTCAAATGGCGTCTTCCCCGTCGAAGAGTGTATCATCTTATTGTAGGAAAATTCCACCAAAGGTACTTTTCCCATTGAGTCTTCTAATCCAAGATACAAGACTTCAATAAATCTAAAACCACTGAATTGGCAATCTCAGATTGCCTGTCAGTCTGCAAGTAGAACGATGACGAGAATTGCAACCGCGTGCAAATGTTCTCCCAAATTGCCTTCCAAAACAAACTCATAAATCTGGGGTCTCTGTCGGAGACAATCGTCTCAGACGTGCCATGTAATCGGAAAATCATCGGGATCATTCTGTGTTCTCGGGAGATCAAAAATGAAATCCATTGCAATACTTTCCCAGGGGTGGGTGGGTATGGGTAAAGGCTGTAACAATCCCAGTGCCTTATGCCTGTCATAATTGACCTTCTAGCATATTGCGCACAAACTCTTCCACATCCTTTTTGAGTCTCGGTTAAAAGAAGTATCTCTCTACCCCTTTCATGGTGGTAGCAATGCCGTGATGACCCGTAAAAGGTGGACAATGGCATTCAGTCATAACCTTTTCCGTCAACGGCTGTGTAACGCAGAACATGGTTTTTCTCATCAAGTAGCCTTCCCGAATGGAGTATCCTGCTATTGTCTCCCCATCCCGTATCCGTGTGAAAATATCTGTAAAATCTCTATCTGTGGCATACTGGTCAACCATATCCTTGAAGCTCCTATGATATATCGCGGAAAAAAGCCAGAACCAACGGCTTCCGAGACAAAGCATCTGCCACCACATTCGTCTGTCCCTGCACATGGACAATTTGGAAGTGAAACTGTGACAAGATGTTCGCCCACCGCATCTGCTTTTGTGACAAGAAGTAGCGCAAACTCTGATGGTCTGTAAAGACAGTAAAATCCGCTCCGAGTAGGTAATGCCGCCACTGAGTAAGAGCATGGATAACTGCCAAAATATCTTTCTCATAAATCAGTGCTGTCATCTCCAGCACAATCGGCTCTCATAAGCAATGACCTAGCCTTCTTGCATCAAGACCGCACCCAGACTACGACCACAAGCATCACAATATACTTGAAATGACTTCTGCAAGTCCGGCAAAGTCAAATCTGGTCCTGTAGTCAATTTCTTGTTCAATGTCCGAAAGGTAGTCACCTTTGTGGATCCCCACTAGAAAGGGACTCCTTTATGTATCAAGATATGCAAAGGGGAAGCAACCTCTGCAAACTTTCGTATGAACCGCCTACAGTACGAGCACATTCTTCAAATCGGGCCAATCGCGTATAGTCTCTATCTTGGCCGAATCCACTTGCACTCCTGCTGCTGAGACAAAGTGTCCCAAAAAGTGTATCTCTGGTAGGAAAAATTCACTTTTCTTTGCATTAATCACTAACTTGTGATCTTGTAATGCGTGAAAGATCTGAAGCAGATGATCTTTGTGTTCTGCCTCATTCTTGGAGAAAACAATGATGTCGTCAAAGAAAGTGCCAACAAATAGTCTGTACTCTCGAAAAATCCCATCCATCATCCGGTTAAATGTCGCAGGAGCACCAAAAGGCATCACCAAAAACTCAAATAATCCAAAAAGTAGTCCGGAAGGCTGTCTTGTAGACGTCTCCCATCGCGATTCGAATGTGATGATATCCACTCTTCAGATCAATCCTGCTAAAGCACGAGAATCCCTGTAACCTGTCGAGTATATCATCGATCCTAGGAATTGGAAATCTGTCCTTGATGATGATTTTGTTGAGAGCTCTATAATTGATGCACATTCTCCAAGATCCGTCTTTCTTCAAATCCAACAACAGTGGAGAGCGATACGGTGAAGTACTAGGCTGGACAAGACCCTTTCCAAGAGGTCTTTCACTTGGTTCATAATCTTTTCAGTCTGTACTCGGCTCACACGGTAAGGTGGCCGGTTTGGTGACGTGCTTCCAGGTATCAAGTCAATGCTCTGATCTTCAGGCCCTCTAAAAAGCAATCGGCATGAGTGTGGAGAAAAATCTTGGCGTTCTTTTGATGAGGTCAAAACATATTCAACCTTTATCCATCGTTCAGTTCTCTCCCAAAAGAATGAGTAAAGAAACTGAAGTTCATCAATTACAATCTCTGAGCCCTTCATTTATCAAAGTCGCTTTCTCGGACCGGTAGTCAACCCACGGCGTAGTTCTTGTGGTACCAAGGGATCCGAGTAGAACGTCACTCGCGTGCCCTGAACACCCCTATCATTGCAAACGAAGTTTGCCAATGCTCGGTGTAATGGCAACATCCCATCCGGGTGCCAGTCGAACTACCTCTACCTGTGGCGTCAGTCTGTCGGGCGTAATTCCAAATTGAGCTGCCAATTCCAAGTGAAAAGAAGTTGGCCTTGGCTCCTTCAAAAAAGCTTCCTGATCCTTCACTTTGCCCCAAAAGCGGCAAAGTTTGTACTTTCATTCATTAGATTCGGTGCAAGTCCCATGCCATGTGGTACCAGTTTCGCTTTTCTATCTGCCTTTTCTACCACGTTCCTCAGCTGCTCTCGAACTCTCAGGCCTGTCGTCGTCTTTATCATTTTGTTCTTTCTGTGCCTTTTTAGGGCACTTCGCGGAGATATGTCCATGTTCCCCGCATCCAAAGCACTTCTCCTCTCTGATGAAGCGAGCTCACTCCTCAGGAGTAAGCTTGGGTCGTGCATCATTTTTCTCTGGGTTGCTCTTTTTCTTTCTACTTTCATTCCCAGAAGTCTGTTCGGCTCGTTGTGTCATGGCCTCATCTGTGGGGTAGGTCAGGCTGCCAGAGTGAATGGCAAAGCCCCGCTTCGCATGACTCATCAACTCCTGCATAGAAGCCGACTTCTGCTCCAAGCAGTGATCTCGGATCTCTGTAGGTAGACCCAAGGTGAACCGCTCAATCTGTTCTTTGAACGAAATCTTCTTGAATGAAGAGGCGGGTAGAAAAGAGCTCCATAATCTTTCACAATAAGCATTGATTGTATCTTTCTTGGTCGGTTCCAAGTAGCTCGTATATCTTGTTCATATTGAAAAGCTTCTTAAATTTCAGCTATTTAACTGGCGCAGTCTTGTTTAAAAGAAGCGTGGACCACCAAGTACGAGCATTCCCCTTAAAGTAAGAGGCAGCTCTCCGAATCTTGGAGTGCTCTGAATAGCGTTCTCCCGCGAAAGCGATATCAAACTGCTGTATAAAAGACAAAGCCTTCGAAGCATCTGAGTATCCTAAAAAAGTATCAAACTTGATCGAGTGGCCACCTTCCTTAAACTCTCAAAATTTTTTGCTTTTATCTTCAAGAAAGTCATACTGGTTGGCTTTGTAAAAATTCTTCTTGTTCGCATAAATGTTTCCGTCATCGGAATCTGTGCTGTCTGTAGACGAGTCCTCAGTAGAACTGTCAGTCTCTAGGCGAGACTTAGCCTTCTTTGCCTTTTTCTTGCCGTTTCCGAAGCTTTGTTTCTTGCTTCGCTTTTTACCTTTCCTGTCTTCTTCGCTCGAATCTGAAGAGCTAGAAGAACTGTCAGAAGAAGAAGAAGAAGAAGAACTGGGTACTCCTTCAAATCGAACACGCTTCTTCTATTTCTTTGCCTTGTCGAATGTCGACTGACGACCCAAATATCCCGGGAAGTCAGTGCTTTTCTTCTGCTTTTTGGCTTTCTTTTGTGCATCAAAAAGCTGAGCAATCCGTGCATCAACCACCTCTTGTAATTCCTTCTCTGAATACTGTTTGTGATCAGAAGGTTTCTTGAGAGCAGGTTTCAAGGGTGGTGGTAGTGGTTTCTGCCACTGCGTATGCACTTCCTGAAAAGAAGTCTCGCTCATATATTTTGCCAATTTCGGATCCTTCGCAAAACTGAGGATCATCTTTGTTGCATCGCCAATCAATTGACGACGCTTCATCCCTCTTTGCTCCGCCTGAGTAGGCCAAGGTGGGCCATACTCTCTGCCGGAATCTTCGTTGTGATCCCTGTCCACATCTCCATATGCAAAGGGAGTCGATTGATCCTTGCGTGAAGCCATAGGTGCCACAGAAAAAAAAAATTTGGGGATCAGATTTTCCGTAGAAGAGAAATCGGCCGTGCTCTGATACCACTGTAACGGACTTGGACACTCCAAGTGAAGAATCAATCGTGACAACACCAAATAACCACTTCAAAACAATTCAAAGATCACAATAGATTTTCACTGGCCCGGCAGAGTTCCGTGCCTAGAGATATTGGCCCCAAAGACTGGCGCCCCTTTCAATATTTCTTTATGTATTTATCAATCATCAAAGTACAAGAGAGCGGTTAGGGTTTCACTCTCAGACTCTGCGTCCATATGCTCTGAGAAGTGAGGCCCTCACTGTGAATATAAAGATTACAAGGGATGCCCCAAAGCAGAGCCCCAAAAGCTTTCAGTCAAAAGCAGTTTCTCTCTCTCTCTCAATGAGAGCAAAATAAAGCAATTATGCCCTTCTCTCTCTCTATCTTCCAAAGCGTAGCAAAAAAAAAAATCCCAAAAGCTTCAATTTGCGTCGCTAGCTTTTTTTTTTTTCCTCCAGCCTCTGCAATTTCCAAGATTCCGTACCTTCTGTTACGTGGCACTGGCGCAAGCTTTTAGGGTTTCCAGCCACTTAGGGTCAGCAAAATTAGGGTTTCTGGGAGAAATTAAGGTTTGCAGGATTTTTAGGGTTTCTGTCAAAAATTAGGGTTTCTGTCAGAAATTAGGGTTTTTGCTGTCGGTAGCCACGTCATCACTTTGTGACACTAGTTACTTGAGCGGTCAATCTTCCTTTGCATCTGCAAGAAAGCAGAAGAAGCGTGTGCGTTTTCAAGGACTACCCAGTTCTTCTTCTTCCTCTTCTTCTAACAGTTCTTCTAGCTCTTCCGACTCGAGCGAGGAGGACAGAAAGGGCAAAACGCAAAGCAAAAAGCAAAGCTTTGAAAAGAGCAAGAAAAAGGCAAAGAAACTTAGATTCCGACCAATTTCTGATAGCTCTACGGAGGAGTCATCCTCTGACAGTTCGGACTTCGATGATCACATGTTTTATGCGAAGAAGAAGCACTTCTACAGAGCCAACTGATACGACTTCCTCGAAGACAAGAGCAAGAAGACAGAGGAATTGAAAGAAGGTGGACAATCGATAAAATTTGAATCCTTTTTTGGATTCCGAGATGCTCAGAGGCTTTGGCCTTCATCCAGCAGTTTGACATAGCCTTCTCTGGAGGGCATTACTCAGAGCACTCTAAGATCAGGAGGGCTACATCTTTTCTAAAAGGAAATGCTCAAACATGGTGGTCCACTCTTCTTCTGAGAAAAGAAGCTCTAGTCAAGTGGTTTGAATTCAAACTGCTCTTTATTTCTTCTTGGCTGACTCGGGAGTATAAACGGGATGTACGAACCACTTGGAACCATCTTCGGATGACAAAGGAAGATTCTTTGGATGCTTATTGCAAGAGGTTTTGGGACTCTTTTCGACCAACCTCTTCATTTAAGAAGTCACCTTTAAGGAATAGATTGAGCGGTTTTGTTGCGGACTCCCTACAGAGATCCGAGATTACTGCCTTGAACAAAAGTTGGAATCCTATTCAAGAATTAATGGGTCATGCGAAAGGGGGTTCTCGTTACATTCAGGGAATTTGGCCCCAAAAAGAACAGCAAGGACAGACTGAAGATAGGCCAGAGAGTTCTAGAGCAACATAGGAACGTGGCAGAAAAGGCAAGATGAAAGCAGGATTGGTACCAGATTGCATGGGAACCGACCCAAGCCAATTAGATGAAAGTATAGAACTTTGTCGAGCTTGGGCAAAGTGAAAGATCAAGAAGCCCTTATCTTTTTCGATGGAGGAGCCAAGGCCAACTTCATTTCACCTGAATTGGCGGCGCGGCTCGAGATTATGCCCGACAGGATGGGGCCACCAATAGAGGCAGTTCTAGCGGCACCCGGACGGGATGTAGCCATTACAACTGTCATTGGCGCAAATTGTCAAGGGTATCTCTCCTCAAAGTAGGCCAATAAAAAAATGTCTCTACCGCTTTAACTGTCACATCAATTCCACGATGCTCTACATAAGGTGGGACATGACTTTCTACCATGACCTTATGTCCCAATGGCCTAGTAACACAAAGTCTCCCATGCATCATCATAAAACCATCTCTGAGGAGGTAGTGCTCATGACGTTCCCCATCTTGAAACTGTTCAAAGATCCTTGCAAAATCTTCATCAGTAGCATATTGTTCTTCATGTCATCAAGCTCATGATGATAAGGAATTGGCACAGCTGAAATTTGTGTCTTTCTTGATAACGCGTCAGCCACAACATTCTAATTTCTTCTTGCCTTCCACATGCATAATCTGGAAGTGGGACATAGAAATAATGTTTGCCCATCGCATATGCTTTTCAGATAGCTTTGACTGTGTCAAGAAGTATCGCAAGGTTTGATAATCTGTCTGGACAACAAAATCAGCACCTAATTGGTAGTGCTTCCAACTAGAAAGCGCATGAATCACGGCCAATAACTCTTTCTCATAGATTTACATAGTTTTTCTGGCCCTTGCAAATTCTGCTATCATAAGCTACTACCCGACCATCTTGCATTAGCACTGCTCCGATGCTATTGCCACACGCGTCACACTGGACCACAAATGACTTCCTGAGATCTGGTAAACAATCATGGGATCTAAGTCAACTTTTCCTTTAAGAGACTAAAAGCTGAAATCTCTTTCTGGGTCCATCTGAAAGTAACCTCTTTCTTTTGCAAAGCGTGAAGAGGTGAAGCTATCTTTGCAAAATTCCTGATAAACCTTCTATAGTATGAGCATAATCCCAAGAAGCTTCTGACATCGTGCACAGTCTTCAAGTCTGGCCATGTCTTAATAGCTTCAACCTTTGCGGGATCCATTCGGACACCATCCTTTGACACTATGTGGCCAAGAAAGTGAATCTCTTCCAAGAAGAATTCACTTTTCTTAGGATTGACAAGTAACCTGTGACTGCGCAATTCTTCAAACATAATGGTCAATTGATGCATATGCTCCTCTTCATTCTTCGAATAGACTATCATGTCATCAAAGAATGTGCCAACAAATTTCTGATGCCAGCAAAAAATCTGGTCCATCATTCTATTGAACATAGCAGGAGCATTTGTAAGACCAAATGGCATCACTAATAACTCAAAGAGACCAAATGTCGTCTTAAACGCAGTCTTGTGCACATCCTCTGGCCTTATACGAATCTGATGGTACCCATTCTTAAGATCTATCCTGCTAAAAATTGCAACACCCTCTAAACGGTTAAGAATACCATCAATCCTTGGGATAGGAAACCTGTTCTTGATGGTATTCTTATTCAACGCACGGTAATCAATACACATGCGCCAAGAGCCATCCTTCTTCTGCACTAAAAGCATTAAGGAGCAAAAAGGCGAAGAACTAGGCTGAATCAGCCCCTTCTCTAAAAGCTCCTATACATGGCCCATAATCTCTTTCTGTTGCGCCGCACTAACCCTTTAGGAAGGTTTGTTCGGTGGGCTACACCTTGGCACCAAATCTATCACATGATCCTCAGGCCTCTCCGGCGACAGCCATGACGGTAATGAATCAGAAGAACAGTCATCAAACTCTCGCAAAAATGGCTGACCTTTCTTTATCTAACACAAATAGATTTGACTGACAATTATCTGAAACATCACGTGCAAAAATCAAGTACACAGATAGATGATTTTAAATTACGTAAGTGATAGCTATAACAAACTTGGACACTCCAAGTCAAGATTCTACGGCGACACAGCAGAGATTCACTTCAAAACACTTCACAATTCACAATCCAAGATGTAAGACTTCAATAAATCTAGTACCACTGAATTAGCAATCTCGGATTGCCCGTCAGTCTGTGGGTGGAAAGATGACCAGAACTGCAACCGCGTGCCAATGTTCTCCTAAATTGCCTTCCAAAACAAACTCATGAATATGGGGTCCCTGTCGGAGACCATCGTCTCAGGCATCCCATGTAATCTGAAGATCTGGGCCACGAACAGTCTCGCTAAGTGATCCGGCTTGACTATTTTCTTCACTGGAATGAAATGAGCCTGCTTGCTAAATCTGTCAATAACAGTCCAGATACCATTGTGACCACTCTGTGTTCTCGGAAGATCAAAAATGAAATCCATTGCAATACTTTCCTAGGGGCGGGTGGGTATGGGCAAAGGCAGTAACAATCCTTGTGCTTTATGCCTGTCAAACGTGACCTTCTGGCATACCAAGCAACTGCGCACAAACTCATCCACATCCTTCTTGAGTCTCGGACAAAAGAAGTATCTCTCTACCCCTTTCAAGGTGGTAGCAATGCCGCGGTGACCAGTAAAAGGTGGACAGTGGCATCCGGTCATAACCTTTTTCTTCAACGGCTGTGTAACGCACAACATGGTTTTCCTCATCAGGTAGCCATCCCGAATGGAATATCCCGCTATTGTCTCCCCATCCCGTATCCGTGTGAAAATGTCTGCAAAATCTGTATCTGTGGCATACTGATCGACCATATCCTCGAAGCTTCTATGATGTATCGCGGAAATAGCCAGAACCAACAGCTTCCGGGACAAAGTATCTCCACCAATATCTTATGCCCTGCATAGCTGCTTCTGTGACAAGATGTAGCGTAAACTCCAACCATCTGTGGAAACCGTAAAATCGGCTCCGAGTAGGTAATGTCGCCACTAAGTAAGAGCATGGATAGCCACCCAAAAGCTCTTTCTCACAAATCTGTGCTGTCAATTTCGGCCTTGAGAACAATCGGCTCTCGTAGGCAATGAGATTGGCCTTCTTGCATTAAGACCACATCCATACTACGACCACAAGTATCACAATATACTTCAAACGACTTCTGCAAATCCGGCAAAGTCAAAATCTGGTCCTGTAGTCAAATTATGTTTCAATTCCTGAAAGGCAATCACTTCTATGGATCCCCACGAGAAAAAGGACTCCTTTCTATGTCGACAAGTGCAAAGGGGTAAACATCCTCTGCAAACTTTTTGATGAACCTCCGGTAGTAAGAACATAATCCCAAGAAGCTTTCAACTTCATGGACATTCTTCAAATCGGGCCAATCACGGATATTCTCTATCTTGGCTGGGTCCATCTGCACTCGTGCTGTTGAGAAAATGTGTCCCAAACAGGTGTATCTCTGGGTTCGGCTCACACGGTAAGGTGTCCGGTTCGGTGATGTGATTCCAAGTATCAAATCAATGGTAAGATCCTTAGGACGAGCTGGTGGCAACTGGCAGGCCCTCTGAAAAGCAATCGGCAAGAGTGTGGAGAAAAATCTTGGCGTTCTTTGTTCGGGTCAAAACATATTCGACCTTCGTTCATCGTTCAGTTCTCTACCAAAAAAAAAAGTGAACAGAGAAACTGAAGTTCATCAAGTACAATCTCTGAGCCCTTCTTTTGTCAAAGTCGTTTTCTCGGCCCGATAGTCACCCACGGCGTTGTTCTTGTGGTACCAAGGGATTTCGAGTAGAACGTCACAATCTCCTAAAAAAATTACATAGAAATCCTCGTGCCCTAAACACCCATGTCATTGCAAACGAAGTTTTCCAATGATCGGTGTAATGGCAACATCTCGTCCGGGTGCCACTCGAACTTCCTCCGCCTGTAGCCTCAGCCTGTCGGGCGTAATTCCAAATCGAGTCGCCAATCCAAGTGAAGAGAATTTGGCCTTGGATCCTTCATCAAAGAAAAAGAGGGATTCCTGATCCTTCACTTTACCCTAAAAGCGGCAAAGTTTGTACTTTCATTCATTTGATTCGGTTCAGGCCCCACGCAATATGGTACTAGTTCTGCTTTTTGTCTGCCTTTTCTGCCACGTCCCTCAACTGCTTTGGAACTTTCTGGCCTTTCTTCATCCTGTTCATTCAGTGCCTTGTTAGGGCACTTTGCGAAGATATGCCCAGTTTCCCTGCATGAAAAACACTTCCCCCCTTTGATATAGCTGATCCTCTCTCGACGAGTAAGCTGGGGTCGTGCATCCTTTTCTTTTGTTTTTGGGGTGCTCTTCTTCTTCCTACTTTCATTTCCGGAAGTCTGTTCAGTTCTCTACGTCATGATCTCATCTGTGAGGTAGGTCAAACTGCTAGAGTGAATGGCAAAACCCCGTTTCGCATGACTCATCAGCTCCTGAATGGAAGCTGACTTTTGTTCTAAGCAGTGATCTCGGATCTCTGTAGAAAAACCCAAGGTAAACCGCTCAATCTGTTCTTTGAACGAAATCTTCTTAAATGAAGAGGCGGGTAGAAAAGAGCTCCAGAAAATCTCGCAATAAGCGTCCAATGTATCCTTCTTGGTCATCCGAAGATGGTTCCAAGCAGTTTGTATATCGCGTTCATACTCTCGAGTCAGCCATGAAGAAATAAAAAGCCTTTTGAATTTCAGCCATTTAACTGGCACTGTCTTGTTTAATAGAAGCGTGGACCACCAAGTTTGAGCATTTCCCTTAAAGTAAGAGGCAGCCCTCCGAATCTTGGAGTGCTTTGAGTAACACCCTCCTGAGAAAGCTATGTCAAACTGTTGTATAAAAGACAAAGCCTTTGAAGCATCTCTGTAACCAGAAAATGTATCAAATTTAATTGACTGTCCACCTTCCTTAAACTCTCGGACTTTCTTGCTTTTATCTTCCAGAAAGTCATACTGGTTGGCTTTACAAAAATTCTTCTTCTTTGCGTAAAAGTTGCTGTCATCAGAGTCCGAACTATCCGAAGACGAGTCCTCAGTAGAACTATCAACCACTGGACGAGATTTAGGTTCTTTGCCTTTTTCTTGCCCTTCTCGAAGCTTTGCTTTTTGCTTCGCTTTTTGCCTTCCTTGCTCGAATCAGAGGAGCTAGAAGAACTCGAAGAAGAAGAAGAAGAACTGGGTACTCCTTCAAATTGAACACGTTTCTTCTGCTTTCTGACCGATGCAAATGTAGACTGACGACCCAAATAACCTGGGAAGTCAGTTCATTTCTTCTGCTTTTTGTTGTGCTTTTTTGCTTTGTTCTGCGCGTGTCACAAGGCAGGCACCACTTGCCAATAGAAAAGAACAGACTGAACAGAATTTTAGCACTTCAATAACAACTGAATTGAAAGAGAGAGACGACACGCGACACAGAGTGGCGGAATTCCACCCCAGAGAGTATTGGCCCCAAACCTTGGCGCCCCTTTCGGTATTTCTTTATATTGCATCATCTAAGTACAAGCCAGTACTCCAGACTCTGCACCTTCTCCAAGAAGCATGCCAGAGAATGAGCCCTAGCCTCATATTTAAAGGCCCTTGGCCTGAAAAGCAGTTATAGTAAAAAGCCTTTAAAACTCAAAAGCTTCTAGTTCAAAAGCAAAGCCAAAAAGGTGTCAGCGCAATTTACGGAAATCCGTACAGCTTGCCACATCATCAGCCAGCGCAAAACGCGGAATTTGTCTGCTGCCTTAGGGTTAGGGTTAGGGTTTCTGGAAAAAATTAGGTTTTGCAGGTTTTAGGGTTAGGGTTTTCAGAATTAGGGTTTGCTGCCTTAGGGTTAGGGTTTCTGGAAGAAATTAGGGTTTCAGTAGTTAGGGTTTTTGGCAGGCATTAGGGTTTTCTTTTGATCAAGGAGTTAGCTGCTCCTATCGGCTGTTTTGATCAAGGAGTTAGCTTCTCCTTTCGTCCAGATCGGAACTCTTGATATTCCGGCGTAGTAAAATTAGCCATCACACCCAGACCATACTGATCTTCCTCGGGTGTCTTGATGCACTAAAATTACATACCCAGGCAATCTCATCCAATTAGGAATATTCAGTGGTTGGCACATCACAATGCAACACAAATGCTCACATATGCATGTTACAAGACATAGAAACTAAAGCCGCCGATGAACACTCCTCCCGCATAACCTAACAAGGTCGGGGCCGGGAGATATTCAATGACTCCCTCATCACTCCTCCCGCATAACCTAAAAAGGTCCGGGCCGGGAGATATAGAGGCCTTTTACAACCAAACGCCCCTTAGACTGCAACCTGCGTCGTTTGAAGGTGCTGAGAGTAACCACTGCTCAGAGTTCTTAATACTCCTCCCGCATAACCATCCAGGTCAGGGCCGGGAGTCACAACAGCATACAACGAAACGCTCCGCAGGCATCGGTCTGCGTCGTTCCGAGGTTCAAACAATACCAAAACAGTATTTCTCACTTCTCCACCCGGGAGTAAAATCACCAATCATTGAAACCAGTATCAAACCAGAGTCAAACAATTCAAATCGGCACCAAAACAGGTTCAAAATAGATACCATCCATTTCAAACAGATTCCAAACAGGATCACCAAACAAGATCAAACAAAACTCAAACTTAAAAAGCAATCTCGACATCAGTCGAGCTTGAGAAGTCGATTGACTTTCCATCCTGAAACCTGCACCAAAAATTAGGGTTAGGTTCCTTCCATGAGGTCGTAGCCGAGCACAGCATGGTCCGCCAGCTCTTGGACAAACAGTGTTGCTTTGGCGGCGATGGTAGTCCCAAGATAGCAATCGCACTAAACCTCCAAGGTCATCTGCTCGTGAAGGTCTACATCAACTGAGAGATGTCGAGAAACTTCAAGTTATAATCTGCTAGGGTTTCCATGGCAAGCATTTCAGGATACCCCACTCTGCCAGAAGTTGCACTCCAAAGGAAGATGTCAGAAACCATATAACTTCGGGCAAAAATTTTCTTGAAAGCTTGCCAAGTACTTGGAGTATGCTGCTTGGTAACTGTAGACATCAACATCTGCATGGCACTGCTTCTGAGAAAAACAGTGACTTGAAACAAATCCGGATCCTTCTCTTGCAAGGGATCTTAATTGGCTTATGCCCTGTAAGACATGAGCGGTGAAGACGGGAGCGCGCCCGATGCGCGATGAAGTAAGGATGGGAGTGGCTAGTAAGTCCGGGTTGGAGGGCGAAGATACCTCGAATCAAATTCCAATAGCTCTGTCTACTCTTTTGTAGGACCGGTATGCTTTTAGAAAAGCACACGCCTGACGCTCTGATACCACTGTCACAAGGCAGGCACCACGTGCCAATAGAAAAGAACAGACTGAACAGACTTTTAGCACTTCAATAACAACTAAATTGAAAGAGAGAGACGACACGCGACACGGAGTGGCGGAATTCCACCCTAGAGAGTATTGGCCCCAAACCTTGGCGCCCCTTTTGGTATTTCTTTATATTGCATCATCAAAGTACAAGCCGGTACTCCAGACTCTGCACCTTCTCCAGGAAGCATGCCAGAGAATGAGCCCTAGCCTCATATTTAAAGGCCCTTGGCCTGAAAAGCAGTTATAGTAAAAACTGAATTGAAAGAGAGAGACGACATGCGACACAGAGTGGTGGAATTCCACCCCAGAGAGTATTGGCCCCAAACCTTGGTGTCCCTTTCGGTATTTCTTTATATTGCATCATCAAAGTACAAGCCGGTACTCCAGACTCTGCACCTTCTCCAAGAAGCATGCCAGAGAATGAGCCCTAGCCTCATATTTAAAGGCCCTTGGCCTGAAAAGCAGTTATAGTAAAAAGCCTTTAAAACTCAAAAGCTTCTGGTTCAAAAGCAAAGCCAAAAAGCTGCCAGCTCAATTTACGGAAATCCGTATAGCCTGCCACATCATCAGCCAGCGCAAAACACGGAATTTGTCTGCTGCCTTAGGGTTAGGGTTAGGGTTTCTGGTAGAAATTAGGGTTTGCAGGTTTTAGGGTTAGGGTTTTCAGAATTAGGGTTTTCTGCCTTAGGGTTAGGGTTAGGGTTAGGGTTTTTGATAGAAATTAGGGTTTTTGGCAGACATTAGGGTTTAGGCCCCTCGGTCACATCTGTACGTTGACTCCATTCTTTAGGCTTTGACACGTCAGTAGTTTGTTACAGCGCGTCAAAAAGCTAAGCAATTCGTGCATCAACCACCTCTTCTAATTCTTGCTCTGTATACATCCTTGGAGTAGGAGGTTTCTTTAGTGCCGGTTTGAGGAGTGGTTATGTGGCATGTCGCCACTGTGAATGCACCTCGTCGAAGGAGGTCGGGCTCATAAATTTTGCAAATTTCAAGTCTTTTGCAAAATTTAGCATCATCTTTGTTGCATCGCCGATCAAGCGTCGACGCTGCATTTCTTCGATCTCCGCCTAAGTAGGCCGAGACGGGCGGTACTCCTCGCGTAAATCTTTGTTGTGATCTCTTCCCGCATCTCCGGATGCAGAGGAAGTCAACTGATCTCTGTCTGAAGCCATAAGTGCCACGTAAAAAGAATCGGATTTCCCGTAGAAGAGAAATCGGTTGTACCAAACTTGGACACTCTAAGTCAAGAATCTACCGCGACAGCACCAAATAACCACTTCAAAACAGTTCACAGTTCACAATTTATTCGACACTGGCCTGACGGAGTTTTGTGCCTAGAGATATTGGCCCCAAAGACTGGCACGCCTTTCAGTATTTCTTTTTGTATTAATTTGAGTTCAAAGTACAAGAGTGCGGATAGGCGCCCACACTCAGACTCTGCGTCCAGATGCTCTGAGTTATGAGAGGCCTGCTCACATATTTAAAGTTACAAGGGATGCCAAAAGCAGAGCCCCAAAAGCTGAAAATCAAAAGGCCATAAATAAAGCAAAGGCTCTTTCTCTCTCTTGCTTATAAAATAAAGCAAGTTCCAAAAAGCTATCCAATCAAAAGCTTTTAAAATAAAGCAAGAGCTTTTTCTCTCTCATTCTTTATGCTTTTATAAAATAAAAGCAAAAGCTTCTCTCTCTCTCTCTCTCATCTCTTGCGTTGTGTAAAAGCAAAAGCCAAAATCTGCCCAGCTTTCCGTAAATCACGCTAGTGTCCGTACAGCAGGCCACGTGTCATCCCGCCACGTCAGCAAATCAGGGTAAGGGTTTCAACAAAATTAGGGTTTTTGGTTTTAGGGTTAGGGTTTTAGCAGAATAAGGGTTTTTGGTTTTAGGATTAGGTTTTCATCGGAATTAGGGTTTTTGGTTTTAGGGTTAGGGTTTCAATGGAATTAGGATTTTTGATTTTAGGGTTAGGGTTTTGGACAGCCACGTCATCACTTTGTGACATACCTCCCTCTTGAAAGCATTGTAATTGCCCTCGATTACGCCTGCAAAACAGACAGAGGCCATAAACCGTCTTAGCAGACACTGACTGTTAGTACTTACGTGCCAGGAACACACATCTAGCACATGTACCAATCGACAGTCACGTCACACGACATCACCTAGACATCATAGGAAATCACATGATATTCAACATTCATTCGGATCGCATCTAGATCCAGTCGGGACCTCATTGATGCCCGATTGACTAACCCCTATTGCAACCATGTCTATTCGAGATCAATTAGACCAGAATGCTGCAGTCATTTCGTCTATCAGTTTCTGCACTTAAAAACAAGTCAAGAACAAATCAGTTTCATATTCTGGAATTTTATTTCATAAAGTCATCCAGCAGAATACTATCAGCTCTCAGTATCCCTGAAGCTCAAAGAGACATCAGTGACTCTAGTATTCAAAAATCGCGGCATCTGTTGACAAAGGAGCGGAGTAACTCCCCTCTTGTGCAAACCCACTGCACTAGATCGCCAAGCTAAATTTTGGGTTCCATTTGGAATAGACTATGCTGTAAACCAAAAGCTTCAAGGTATGTTTCGCATCCAATGCGAAGTAGGTCTTAAATTTAACCAAGAACCATCAGTTCGCTTTACCTTCTTTCTTTCTTTCTGTGCCAATTTCTGTTCTGGAACGGGTATCTGCTCGTTTACGTCCAATTCAGGTTGCACCTCTGGCTTCTCATCATCAGGCACATCGCCTTCAAAAGGCTTTAAGAGACTCACATTTAAAAAAAACATTGTGAATCCTCCAAGTATTCTAGCAGCTTCAGTCCAAAGGAGATATCATTTATCTTTTCGGAAAACCTGGAAAGGTCCACACTATGTCATGCTAAGCTTACAAAGAAGCTACTTCTTTTCCTTTTGTTTTCTTTCTCGGTCGTGCCTTCCCATAATGTAAGAGCACCCAATTCTTCTCCTTCAATTTCAAATCGCGACAATGGCGATCTGCTGCCTTTTTCATCTTTCCTGAAATTTATGTAAAGCCTTTCGGACCAAGTCCCTCGTGAACTGGTCGGCTTTAAAGAAAATTCTTATCTTTCGCGCTAAGGAAGGGTAGAACCTTCGTAGTAAATGGAAAATGGCACCTTCCCGAATCCCGATCAAAGAGTTAATCGTGTTTCTGTAGGCATATTCCACCAAAGGTCAAAACCTTTCCCAAGTAGTCTTCTGATCCAACAAAGAAGACTTCAATAAATCTAGTACCACTGAATTAGCAATGTCTGATTGCCCGTCAGTCTACGGGTGGAACGATAACTGCAATCGCGTGCCTATGTTCTCCCAAATAGCCGTCCAAAACAAACTCGTGAACCTAGGGTCCTGTCGGAGACAATTGTCTCAAGCATGCCATGTAATCTGAAGACCTAGGCAATTAACAATCGTGCCCACGCTGTGTTCTCGGGAGATGAAATCCATTGGAATACTTTCCCAGGGGTGGGTGGGTATGGGTAAAGGCTGTAACAATCCCTGTGCTTTATGCCTGTCATACTTGACCTTCTAGCATACCAAGCAACTGCGCACAAACTCGTCCACATCCTTCTATAGTCTCGGCCAAAAGAAGTATTTCTCTACCCCTTTCAAGGTGGTAGCAATGCCGCGGTGACCCGTATAAGGCGGACAGTGGCATTCAGTTAGAACCATTTCCCTCAACGACTGTGTAACGCACAACATGGTTTTCTCCATCAAGTATCCATCCCGAATGGAATAGTCCGCTACTATCTCCCCTTTTTGTATTCAACTGAATACATCTGCAAAATCTCCTATCTGGCGTACTGACCGACCATATCCTCAAAGTTCCTATGATGTATCGCGGAAATAGCCAGAATCAACGGCTTGCGGAACAAAGTATTTGCACCAATTTCTTCTGTCCCTGCACATGGACAATCCGGAAGTAAACCGTGACAAGAAGTTTTGCCTACCGCATCTGCTTTTTCCGATGGCTGCTTCCGTGACAAGAAGTAGCGTAAACTCCCATCATCTGTGAAAAGCGTAAAATCGGCTCCGAGTAGGTAATGTCGCCACTGAATAAGAGCATGTACAGCCGCCAAAAGCTCTTTCTCACCAATCTGTATTGTCATTTCTGGCCTTGAGAACAATCGGCTCTCGTAAGCAATAACATGGCCTTCTTGCATTAAGACCGCACCCACAATGACCACAAGCATCACAATATACTGCAAATGACTTCTACAAGTCCGGCAAAGTCAAAACTGGTCCCGTAGTCAATTTCTCTTTCGAAGTCTAAAAGGCAGTCACCTCTGTGGGTCCCCACGAGAAAGGGACTCCTTTCTGTGTCAAGATATGCAAAGGGGAAGCAACCTCTGCAAACTTTCGAGTGAACCGCCTGTAGTATGAACATAGTCCCAAGAAGCTTCTAACTTCATGGACATTCTTCAAATCAAGCCAATCACGGATAGTCTCTATCTTGGCCGGATCCATCTACACTCCTGCTGCTGAGACAATGTGTCCCAAAAAGTGCATCTCTGGTAGGAAAAATTCATTTTTCTTTGCATTAATCACTAACTTGTGATCTTGTAATTCCTGAAAGACTTGAAGAAGATGACCTCTATGTTCTTCCTCATTCTTGGAAAAAACAATGATATCGTCAAAGAAAGTGCCAACAAATAGCCTGTACTCTCGAACAATCCTGTCCATCATCCAGTTAAATGTCGCAGGAGCATTGTTTAATCCAAAAGGCATCACTAAAAACTCAAATACCCCAAAAGTCATCCGAAAGGCTATCTTGTAGACGTCTTTCGGCGCGATTCGGATCTAATAATATCCACTCTTCAAATCAATCCTGCTAAAACACGAGGATCCCTGTAATCTGTCGAGTATATCATCGATCCTAGGAATCGAAAATCTATTCTTGATGGTGATTCTGTTGAGAGCTCTATAATCGATGCACATTCTCCAAGCTCCGTCATTCTTCAAAACCAACAACACTGGAGAGCAATACGGTGAAGTACCAGGCTGGACAAGACCCTTTTCCAAGAGGTCTTTCACTTGGTTCATAATCTCTTCATTCTGGGCTCGGCTCACACGTAAGGTGGCCGGTTCAGTGGTGTGCTTCCTAGCATCAGTATAATCCTCAGGACGAGCGGGTGGTAACTCGCCTGACAAGCCCTCTGAAAAGCAATCGGCATGAGTGTGGAGAAAATCTTGGCGTTCTTTTGTTCAGGTCAAAACATATACGACCTTTATCCATTGTTTAGTTCTCTCCCAAAGAAAATGAAAAAATGAGTAAAGAAACTGAAGTTCATCAAGTACAATCTTTGAGCCCTTCATTTGTCAAAGTCGCTTTCTTGGCCCGGTAGTCACCCATGGCGTTGTTGTTGTGGTACCAAGGGATTTCGAGTAGAACGTCACAATCTCTGAAGGCAAATACGTAAAACTCCTCGTGCCCTAAACACCCCTGTCATTGCAAACGAAGTTTGCCAATGCTCGGTGTAATGGCAACATCCTGTCCGGGTGCCATACGAACTACATCCGCCTGTGGCCTCAACCTATCGGACGTAATTCCAAATCGAGCCGCCAATTCAAGAAGCTGGCCTTGGCTCCTTCAAAAGAGCTTCCTGATCTTTCACTTTGCCTCAAAAGCAGCAAAGTTTGTACTTTCATTCATTTGATTTGGTTCAGGCCCCACGCGATGTGGTACCAGTTCTGGTTTTTATCTACCCTTTCTGCCACGTCTCTCAGCTGCTTTAAAACTTTCTAGCCTTTCTTCATCCTGTTCATTCGGTGCCTTGCTAGGGCATTTCGCGGAGGCCTAGTTTCCCCACATTCAAAGCACTTCCCCTCCTTTATGTAGCGGGCCCGCTCCTGAGGAGTAAGATTGGGTCGTGCATCCTTCTTTTCTGGGTTTCTCTTTCTCTTTCTACTTTCATTTGTCGAAGTCTGTTCAGCTCTTTGTGTCATGATCTCATCGGTGGGGTAAGTCAGACTACCAAAGTGGATGGCAAAACCCCGTTTCGCATGACTCATCAACACCTGAATAGAAGCAGACTTCTGTTCTAAGCAGTGATCTCGGATCTCTGTAGGTAGACCCAAGGTATACCGCTCAATCTGTTCCTTGAACGAGATCTTCTGAAATGAAGAGGCGGGTAGAAAAGCGCTCCAAAATCTCTCACAATAAGCGTCCACTGTATCTTTCTTGGTCATCCGAAGATGGTTCCAAACAGTTCGTATATCACATTCATACTCTCGAGTCAACCAAGAAAAAATAAAAAGCCTCTTGAATTTCAGCCATTTAACTAGCACAGTCTTGCTTAATAGAAGCGTGGACCACCAAGTTTGAGCATTCCCCTTAAAGTAAGAGGCAACTCTCCAAATCTTAGAGTGCTCTGAGTAACGCCCTCCCGCGAAAGCGATGTCAAACTGCTATACAAAAGACGAAGCCTTCGAAGCATCTCTATAACCAAAAAACGTGTCAAATTTAATTGAATGTCCACCTTCCTTAAACTCTCGGACTTTCTTGCTTTTGTCTTCTAGAAAGTCATACTTGTTGACTTTGTAAAAATTCTCCTTCTTTGCATAAAAGTTATTGTCGTCAGAGTCTGAACTCTCTGTAGACGAGTCCTCTATAGAACTGTCACGCACGGGGCGAGATTTAGACTTCTTTGCCTTTTTCTTGCCCTTTCCGAAGCGTTGCTTTTTGCTTCGCTTTTTTTTGTTTCCTTTTTTGTCTTCTTCGCTTGAGTCAGATGAGCTAGAAGAACTATCAGAAGAAGAACAATTGGGTACTTCTTCAAATCGAACACACTTCTTCTGTTTCTTTGCCTTTTCAAATGTCAGCTGACGACCTAAATAGCCCGGGAAGTCAGTGCCTTTCTTCTCCTTTTTGCCGTGCTTTTTAGCTTTGTTTTGCGCGTCAAAAGCTGAGCAATTCATGCATCAACCACCTCTTCTAATTCTTGCTGTGTGTACATCCTAGGAGTAGGAGGTTTCTTGGGTGGTTCTGTGGTCTGCCGCCACTGCGCATGCACTTCCTCCAAAGAGGTCTTGTTCATATATTTTGCCATTTTCGGATCCTTGGCAAAATCGAGCATCATCTTTGTTGCATCGCCGATCAATTGACGATGCTCCATCTCTCGACGCTCCGCCTGAGTAGGCCGAGGCGGGCCATACTCCTTGCCAGATTCTTTGTTGTGATCCCTTCCCGCATCTCCGGATGCAGAGGGAGTCGACTGATCTTTGCCTGAAGCCATAGGTGCCGCGGAAAAAAAATTTGGGATCGGATTTCCCGTTGAAGAGAAATCGGCCGTGCTCTGATACCACTATAGCAGACTTGGATACTCCAAGTCAAGAATCTACCGCGACAGCACCAAATAACCACTTCAAAACAGTTCTTTCACAATTTATTCGACACCGGCCCGGCGGAGTTCCGTGCCTAGAGATATTGGCCCCAAAGACTGGCGCCCCTTTCGGTATTTCTTTTTGTATTAATCTGAGTTCAAAGTACAAGAGTGCAGGCAGGCGCTCACACTCAGACTCTGTGTCCAGATGCTCTGAGTTGTGAGAGGCCTGCTCACATATTTAAAGTTACAAGGGATGCCAAAAGCAGAGCCCAAAAGCTGAAAATCAAAAGCCCATAAATAAAGCAAAGGCTCTTTCTCTCTCTTGCTTATAAATTAAAGCAAGTTCCAAAAAGTTGTCCAATCAAAAGCTTTTAAAATAAAGCAAAAGCTTTTTTTTTCTCTCTCATTCTTCTATGCTTTTATAAAATAAAAGCAAAAAGCTTCTCTCTCTCTCTCTCTCTCTCTCTCTCTCTCTCTCTCTCTCTCTCTCTCTCTCTCTCTCTCTCTCTCTCTCTCTCTCTCTCTCAACTCTTGCGTTGAGTAAAAGCAAAAGCCAAAATCTGTCCAGCTTTCCCTAAATCACGCTGGTGTCCGTACAGCAGGCCACATGTCAGCCCGCCACGTCAGCAAATCAAGGTTAGGGTTAGGGTTTCAGTAAAATTAGGGTTTTTGGTTTTAGGGTTTTGGTTTTTAGGGTTAGGGTTTCAACAGAATTAGGGTTTTTGGTTTTAGGGTTAGGGTTTCAAAGGAATTAGGGTTTTTGATTTTAGTGTTAGGGTTTCAACAGAATTAGGGTTTTGGATAGCCATGTCATCGCTTTGTGACATCGGCCGTGCTCTGATACCACTATAACAGACTTGGACACTCCAAGTCGAAAATCTACCGCGACACCACAATAAATCACTTCAAAACATTTCACAATTGATTCGACACTAGCTCGGCGGAGTTCCGTGCCTAGAGATGTTGGCCCCAAAGACTGTGTCGTTTCGGTATTTCTTTTTATATTAATCTGCAACTCAGAGTACAAAGGAGTTGTCGGGACTCACTCTCAGACTCTGCGTCCAGATGCTCTGAGAAGTGAGAGCCCAGACCACTACTAAATAGATTTAAAAGCAAAGCCCAAAAGCTTCAAAATCAAAAGCCTTGCCCAAAAATAAAGCAAAAGCTCTTTGTCTCTGACAAGCTCTCTTGAATAAATAAAGCAGAGCTTTTTAAAAAGTAAAGCTCTCTCTCTCTCTCTCTTTCTTCCTCTTGCGTAGAATAAAGCAAGTCAAACAGCGTAGCCAAAAAGCAGCCAGCACTTCCGTACGCATTTCTGCCACGTCAGCAAGGCTGTACGGATTCCGTGAACTGCACCGCAAAAGGCGGGCCTGTCCGTACGGTGCTTTGCCAGGTGTCACTGCAGTCGACAATTCAACTAGCCCTAGCCAGAGAGTTTGTGTGTGTGTGTACCCATCACTACAGCCGGCAGTTCAACCAGCCCTAGCCAGAGTGTGTGTGTACCATGGGCAACCACGTCACCAGTTTGTGACAGGCCTCTGTAAAATTCCCTCCTGCATAAGTTGTAACAAACTGCTGGAGGAAAGTAAGAGCCTTTGCCTTATCCTCAAAGCCGTTGAAAGTGATAAACTTTACAGTTGCACCACCTTCTTTGTAAGCTTTTGGCTTTTCCAGTGTCCCCAATCTGTCATAGGGAATTGTCTGCAACATCTGCACTGTAATAGGGATTATCGGCATTCCTTGGCCATTGAAATTTTGCGTCGTAAGTGCCATATCTGGCTGCTGTCTAGAAAAACCATCCATGCCAAAATTGCCCCATGGCACCCCAAATTGGCCTTGAGTGCTCTGAAAGCCTTGCTGCATGCCGATATTACCATACATGGGGTTTGGCATCATGCCTTGCATACCCCCAAAACTGTTCCTGGCATATATTACTGGTTTCCAGGCGCATAACCAGCCATGCTCTAAAACACTGAGTCACAAACTGTTGACGTGTCAAGTCACTGAAGAACGGAGCCAACTTGCAGATCCCGCAAGCGCACCACAACTGTAACCCTCGATATACAGTGTTAGCATTTCCTAGCTCAAGGCGCACGGTCCTACATGGCATGGCAGGTAATGCAGTTCCCTGAGTGAGAGAAGCATCCTTGGGCTAAACGCTACAACACACTCAAACAGTCAAGAAATTTTTTTTAAAAATCCAAAAATTAGTGGATTAGTGCAAAATTTTCAGAGCTCTATTACCAATGTCAGGTGCAGCGGAATTGAAATGGTGAAGATTTAGGTTCTACACTTTACTTCCTTTCCTTGCGTTAGTGATTCCTTTAGCTTGAATGATGGTTCCTTTTACTTTTCCCTAAAGAGAGGGAATGAGAGAGTGCGATAGAGATGTGTCACAAACGGGAGCGCATAACAATATAAAACACATTCAGATAAATAGGATTCATCACTTATTACTGAAGCCAAAAGATATAGAGAGAAATAGATAGAGAGAGAGAGATAAAGAGTGAGAAGATCGACACAGTACTGGGGACGAGAAGATGGGCTGGTCCCCCCCCATAATAGTATCTTTATTACTGAGGAGAAGTCTATACAAGCACTTGAACCGAACGTATTACCACGTTCGTTCTAGAATAAGACTTGATGGTTCCCAGAAGCCTCAGCTTCCGATTCCTAGGGCAAAACCATATTCCAAGGAACTTCCGTTCCTTATTCCAAATCCTTGAGAACCAAGGTTCTCGCCTCTGGATCTCACCTTCCAGACTCAGGGCATGACATCCCTGCAACTCTCTTTTCCAGCTCTGTTTCCAGAGTCCTCTTCCCGCAGAACAACTCTCCTTTCCCACACACGAAGTCCTTACTTGGGAATCCCAACTTCCGGATCACAATTCGAGAGAGTATCACTCTCGGATCCATGGATCTACTTCCCAAACTCGGGTACAAAACCCTTGGGTTGATCTGGCTCTAGTTCCTAAGAGCGCTTTCTCTTGCAGAGATTCATGCCTTCCCCTGGTCCTACTCCCTCACTAAGAGGAAGTACACCTGCAAACAAATACTTAGAGATCATAAGTTGGGCTACTAGGATGAAAGTGAAGCTTGCAGACGCACACATGGAAAAACCCCTAGGACCGCTAGAAAAAATAGTTGTTACTTCTTGTGGCATTGAGTATGATCATACCTTTGCTATTGTTGATTTCGTCAGGAAGAACTAATATTGGGGAAGACCATTCATGTGACAATTGAAAATGGTCTAGGATTGGGGTTATGACCATATCTACTTGAGACACATGGAAACCACGACAAGGATAAACCTAAAAAGACCATAGCTATAGGGATGTGATGAGAACACTGGTGGAGTAGTTTGATTTTGCTAAAGTGGAGGTGGCCCATACTTCCCTTCCGAGTCGACAGAAGGTGGTTGTCGTTCGTTTGAATCTTCCCTATTTTCACCCGAACTTGAATGGTCAGGTGCAACAGTTTCCTCCTAACGAGATTCGCCAACTGAATCCATGTGTGTCGTGATTAAAGGGATCGGATTCTCCGTAGAAGGAAGAATCGAGTGAGCTTTGATACCCTGTAATAGACTTGGAAACCCCAAGCCGAGAATCTGCTACAACACACGTGAGAAAATTGAAAACAACTTAACAAACTTAGTCAAAACTGAGAGAGTGTAATTCCACCTTGATAACTTTAAATCCCTCACGGCACGGCAAAGTTCCGTGCCCAGAGAGATTGGCCCCAAAGTCTGGTGCCCCTTCTGGTATTTCTTTTTTTATTAATGCTTGGCAAAGGATAATGTCTGAGGGTCCTCTCCTCCCTGTAGTGCTCCCAAGCCAATCTAAGGGAGAATGAAGCACTGGCAGTTCTATTAAAGGCTCCTGGCCCAAAAGCATTACATGTAAAGCTCTAAGTTCTAAAAGCAGCTGGTCCCAAAAGCAGCCAGCGCTGCTCGCAAACGTAGAAGTCCGTACGCTGTGCCACATCAGCAAGCTGCCGCAAATAACGGAAGATTGTCCAGCGCTGCCGCATCATCTTGTCTACGTAAATTGGATCCTTGCTTTATTTAATACTCTTGTGTCCCCTGGGCCCCATCGGATAGGACCCTAAAAGCTGGAACAACTTAATCTTTCACTGTTATTAGGATTTGTCCGGTAGGTCATGCCACGTCATCACTTTGTGATAGCTACTCCCAGATGTTGACTTGAGTGTAGGGCCAGGCAGACGACAATGCCTCTAAGAGAGAGTTTCAACGCGATCGCCAATTTTCTGTTGCGGATCATTTGAGATGGTGTATGATGGCGCCATATCACTCAAGAGGAGAGAGAGTGGTATAACCAGCCCACCTCGAGAGAGAAGAAACCCAAAAACTTAGAAAATTCACCTAGACAGAAACCCAAGCTGACCCTTTCCCATGAAGGTGTGAGAGTGTGTAATATGATGTGTGTCTTGTTGCTTGATAAATTATAACATAGAGGAAGCTTTAAAGTCCCCAACGTACTACATTGTCTTTTATGCTACACAACCCTAGATGGCGCACCAAAGCCATCAACAAAATAGCACACCCCAATTCTATGAGGTGTGAAGCCCTAGACATTGAAAGCCATAAAGAGGCTAGGGGGGTGCACTATGTAATCATGTTAATGTATAACGTGAGTTTGAAAGGAGGGGTTTTAAAATACAAACTTTTAAGGCAATTTAACAGAGATACATTAAAATAAGGGGTTTTTATATTCAATTTTGGGAAAATTTCCTAAAATAAGGGGTCATTTTATTCATTCAAACATGTTATAAGAGAGGTTTTTTTAAAACCCCGCGAACGCACGTTATATAGGGGGGTACTGAATGGTGAACCCCCCGAGTAAAGAGGTTGGTTGTCTCCAGCATGATAAACTTTAAAGATGGAGATGATGTTAAGCTCTGAATGTAAGCTACAAGGGTAGTTTTCTTACCATCTCTGGAGTGCAGCAATACTTGTTATCATCCTGATGTGATTTGTTGTTGCGAGGTACCAGCCTCCGACTCTTTCTTTTCTTATTGCTCTTATTCTTCACCTTGCTCCCTTTCTTTTGGTGTAGTCTGATCCGTCTTTTCAGATTCCTTGTTCTCCTATGTAGTGTGATAAACATGTCACACTGCCACTTTGAGGTTAGTTAGTTAGATTATTTTGACACTATTCTTGCTGAAGCTGAAGCAGCCTTTTCTTTATGTTTTGTGATCGAACTTGTTTCAGGCGAAAAAAAGAATGGCAATGCCCTCGGTCAACACTAATTCTGTACTTCCTTCCGCACAATTATGACATGTCTATAGTTACCTGGAACGGGAAACGGGAATGAGACCAGCAAGTCCATCAAAGATGGAAATTGCTTGCTCATTTTATTGAAACGGTTTAGAAACTGCTTTTTATAGATATATTGTGTATAAAACGTTAAGAACTCCTTGAAGAAGACGAGAACCAGGGGACTTTGGAAATGGAGTTTCCGAGCCGATGACCCTGAAACAGAGTTTCTTGTTAACCATGGACATGCCATAATTGAACATTTAGAATACTTTTGCTTTAGCAAGTATGAAAGCACATATGCTTCAGTAGGCCAAAGGGGATGAGAGGAAACCAATAAAGGGACATATACTCAAATCTAGCTTTGCGTGTGAGGAGAAAATTGCCACGTGTGTGCAAGAATAGCTAGCAAGCATTAATCATTCGCTATTTGGGTAGTCTGAAGATTTGTTTATCACATGCAAGTGGTGGCTACTTGTATTGAATTTCTTTGAACTCAGTGAATCTAGGTTCACAAGAGCATGAAAATGTGTTCATTTTGGAGTCCCTGGTAAGTTTTTTGTATTTTTCAGCGTATACTGTAAGCACCGGTAGTTACAGATGATTGTTTCTGGAGCTTAGGTACGCATAGCCTTCCTTTCTATTGTGTGTAGATCTCTCTCTATGATTCGTCCATGTTAAGAGGGGAGAGTTTAAGAGGGGAGAGCATGTGGGAGGCAGCTTTTAATAAGTGAACTGACGTGGCTGTGCAGAGGATGGAAAGACGCCATCTATTCTGCTCACCAGGGCCAATAAGATGAGGTGATGGAATTGTATTGTCAAAGGGGAGCCGATCATAAATACACGAAAGGTAGAACCAAAAAATAGCAATTTGATCTTAACCCAGAGATCCTGCTAACGGTTGAGAGAATGATGGTAAAGTGTATGAGTTATGCTTTGTCTTTGACACTGGTTCTTGGTATTAAAAAAGAGAGTCATTTCAGTTTGACCAGCGGCAAAAAGCAATGGGATTGCCAACAAGTGAAGAACAGCAGAAGAATGAGATTTTGAAGAAGTTTATGGCTCGGGTATGATACATGTTGTCCTGATGTTGCTGTTATCGTACGTCTATTCTGTACAATTCTCAAAGGCAAAGATCTCCTAAGACACAGCGAGGAAGAGCTCAATTGAAAGAGCCACTCTTGGCATATTGGCAATTCCGAGGGTCGGTGACGGCAGCACAAGACACTTGTAATTGAAGCAAAGCCAATATGGTGCAGTGTTAGATTCATATGTGGTTCTTAGGCCTTTGGCACCGAGCACCTGTATCTATGCCTGCGATTGCTGAAGTGGCTCTCATGTCCTTTTTCAAGCTTAGTCTGAACCTCTCTTTTAGCTGTCAAGCGTTTAGGATTGTTGATAATCCTTACTGGCCCTATGATACCTGCGCAATGTAGTTTTCGATGGAGATTTTGTGTATTTTGGGGCTTCAATCGAGTATATGAAATTTCCTATGAAGGTTGCAGTGATAGTGTTGCTCAATATGTCTCCTTGTGAAGCTGTAACATGGAAAGATTAATGCTTTTAAAGATAGCTTTGTTGTATTTGCTTTGTAGTAAGTGAAGGCAATGCTCGCTGCAATTCAGATTTTCTTGGTAGTGAACATTTAGTGTTATTGCTTTTCTCTAAGTTCTGTCAAGGAGTAGGAAACAACGGTGTCAGTTGGGGACGTGCAAGGTCTTGGTGGCATGTCAATCTGAATGGGGGCCTCCTAGGCCAGCTCCCAAAGGGTCCCATACATCCCAAGAGCTCATCCAACTTGACAGGTCTCATCAACTTCCGAGTTGCCCAGCTCGTGGCAGAGATACGGGTGGTGGTCTAGTGGACACCGTGGCTAGATCACCACCACCACAGTTTGGAGATAGACTTAGCTGAATTGAAATATTTTGCTAGCCGTTGGTGACACTTTATAATTGTGTATGTGTGTGATTCGTTCTAGTCATCGTAGGCTTCATCTACTTTTTAGGGTTTAGCATCTTGAGTCTTGTGTTTTGTGTCCAACACCGCACATTGGATCCTCGACACCCGCATTGTACCCGGGAGTCTTGGGCTTGGAGCTGACTGTGCTGCCAGCTAGAGTCTGTATTGGTTCCATGAGTTAGTCGAGTTCCATGGTGTTCTGAGTCTATTGTTGTCTCTTGGAGTTGCTTGTTCCATTGCTCTCATTTTGGGCGTGCTCGGTGGGGCCTCAACTAAAGTCTCACTCCACTCCTCTAGGCATACAAGGTTGACAAGCTAGCTGGTTCAGTCCCTCGCCTGGTCTAGTCTGCTTGTGTGGTCCAACTTGGTCTAGATCATCTTCGCCCTCGTCCAACTTGGGCTAGTCCATCTTCGCCTCGTCCAGCTTGGTCTGACTGGTGTAATCTATCTCGCCCCTATCTAGTAGGAGTGGTCTAGCCGAGTCTAGCCTAGTCTAGTCAAGTTTGTTCTGGTGGGTTTAGGCTATCTAGCAAGTTCAAGGGTCTCCGCCCCCATAGCTTGGGTTGGTTTGTTGCGACTGCATGACACATATAAGGCAATCTAAAGATCAACAAAGCCCACTACTAAGCCCTTTGAAGTACTACCACCAAAAAATGCCAACCTTTCGTGCTAAGTAGAAGTTCACCAACCTCGCTACCCCTACCCTCCCACACATCTACCTCCACTCCCTTAACTAGTTCTTCACCTCCTAGGTCACCTTCCTTAGGACACTCTCACCAACTGTGTTACAACAAGCTCTTGAGCAACAAGCTCCTAAGAAAGCAACCATGGAGGAGTTGACAAGCGTTTTGGCTAAGATGAACATAAAGTTTTAGACTTTGAAAGGACTCTCCACAAAGGATGCAAACGACCATGCTAGGAGATTTGTATCCCTTTGCAAGGGTCGTGGCCTCAACAGAGAAGACGCCTACCTCGTGCCCTTTCTGTGAACCTTGGATGGCCTAGCGATAAATGATATTGTCAGTTTGTTTAGAACTACTTTACTACTTGGGCAACACTAACGCAACAATTCTGTGAAGCTTTCAGACCAAGTGACTTTCAAGAGAAGGTTCTGGATGAGTTGGCAAACCTAGTGCTTTGACCAAATGAGACTTTTGCAAAACTCATGACAAGCACAAATTGTTTGGTCCCCAAGCTTCCCTAGCAACGAGGAGAATTCATGGTCAAGAAGTGGGTGGAGAAGGCTTTCCACCAAGACTTCTCAGCAAAAACTCCGAGAGAGTCTCGGACCTGAAGCAACTCTGGAGGATTTTGTCATTGCTACTAGGATAGAAGGGGCAAGGAAGCTATTCAATGACCCTCCTCACGTAAAGATTTCTTTAGTACTCAGAAGTCCATTTGACCCCTTGATTTTTGTACACAAGGAACTAGAAGCATTGAAGTTACAACGAGCTCTTCACGAGAAGAGATACTTCTCTCTTTGACAGGAGAAGCCTCCACATCAAGAGGCTTTGGACCAAATCAAGGAAGAGCTAGAAGAGCTCAGGGATGAGCAAGAACTATGGCCTGGTGTGGCTCATGTCGCTCTCTGTGGCATCCTCCCCATTTTGGGCTTATTGCCACCTCTGTGAAAAGTCTGGACATGAAGACAAGGATTGCTACTACCTAAAGAGATTGCAATAACTTATAACAAAGCCTTGCTCCTACTTTGCATTCACATGGGTTCCCTCTATGGACATCCAAACCACACGCCACCTTTATTGATTGCACCTCCTATGGAAGGTATGCAGAGCAATTTTTCATTTCAAAGCTTTTATCATGCCAATTCTCCCTCAGCCCCTCAGACCTTCTATACCTCAGCCTCCACCTCCATGCACCAGGAGCAAAGACCACCTTGTCATTTGACTTGCCTATCCAATCGGCCCATTTTCTGCTGCAGATGCGGGGAATATGGGCATTACCAAAGCTTTGCCAGAAGGGTGTCCTCCTTGCCGACATTGCCTTGAGGCTCATGATCACTATAGTAAGGACCATCCAAAACAACGCGCATCTACATCTTCAAGCGCAAGTTAGAGCCAACGTGAATTCACCTTTCCCAAAATCAATTTGATAGCAATTAACACCAGCCCTCAACCGTCACCTTCTATTCATGTGGTGGCTCCTCATGCAAGTTCTAGCAGGTAGAGGAGCCCACTGGTGTCCTCACTCAGGCCTAGAGGACAGCCCTCGGTTTCAACCTTCCAGAGCATTCCACTCTTCCACCCACTATCTCACAAGTAAATACCCTACTTCCAGCAATCAACAAACCATCCCCTAGTCCCAAGTGAGGATCTTCATCTTTGCTCTCTGATATTAATGGAGCCTTTTTCGAAGCAGCGGCTGACTTGCAACAAATCAAGGTATCAGAGAAGGCTCTGATCAAAAGAGAAAAGGCCAATGCAAATACTATCTTGAAAACCTTTCAACAAGTGTCACACTATGACATGCTCCGGCTAGATGTAAATATTCAAAGTTCCACCCTTATAGTCATTCATTCACCTACCCAAGAGTAGGTCCGAGTGGCGGGAAACTTCCAATGCAACCATCAGTCCTATATGATATCCTACTCGACTGGTGCCCTCACTGATTATAGAAGTCCTCGTCTCATTGTGTTCATCTTGGGGTGACAATTCTCGGGAGTAATAGTGGATGGTGGATGTCTCATCAACTTGATGCCTGAGTTCACCATGTTGGCATTAGGTCTACAGCCTACCTGACCCGTCCTCTTCACAAATACCTTAGCCGACTAGAGTACAATCCACCCACTAGGCAAGGTGCCTCTGTAAGTATAAGACCTCAGATTCAGCTTGGATTTTGTTGTGGTTCGCCTTTCTCAGGTTGAGGCTGGCTTTCCTTTTCTCATCGGTCGACCATGGTTGCGGTATGCTAAAGTGCTACATGACTCGGGCAATAACGCCATGTGTATACGCACTCTTGGATCCCCAATGAAACCCATTCGCCTTGAAGGAGGGATGGATCCAATGGTGTTCTTTGTTTGAGGAGTCTAACCCCGAACTCAAACAACCTACTCCACCTGACGGGCCAGAGGAAGACCTGTTGGAGTGGTTGGGAGCTACCAAGTCTATGCCTTGTTATGGAGCCTCTATTCAATCTTTGTGTGAGAATACGCCATCTTCCAATGTCCTTATTGTAGCTGGCCAAATTGTACCACCTAGCCTTGAAGCAAGTGTTGAGGTCATCGAGGTTCATGACTCAGATGCTTCTACAGTATGAGTCTTTAGGCTTGGTGAGACTATAAATCAAAGAGAAGGAAACAAATCTCCTTTACAGCAATTAGTCCATGATGTCTCTATGCCCCAAAAAGGGGCAACCTCTACACCTACATAAACATCTTCAGTCGTGGCCTCTCTAGACCCAGTAAAAGAAATCCACTTGGTAGACACTAACAAACCCCATCCCATTCTTTTGGCTGCATCCTTCGGTGCTGCTAAACGAGGTACATTTATCAAAGTGGAAAATTGAAGATCCATATTCACATAACTTCTTTTCTCTTAAACCGGACCCAACCTGCTTTTCTCTACGCATTCCATTCACAAGAAAAATCAATAATTAATGTCAGCTTTCAGCCATCTTAGAAAGCTCTAATTCTATGACAAAAATAATATATATATATGCTTTCATTGATCAAGAAGGTCACTGTATCTCGATTATGTGGTTGGTGGTGTTGATCTTTGGATGTGGCCAAATTTTTGTCAACTAATCGTAGTCTTGTTGTTGGTGTAGCTACACTTGTATCACATAATGGTTCTCTACTAGGGGATTACAGGCTTCCAGTCCCAATTTTGGGTTGCTTCAGTGTGCCACCTGATAGACATGGCATGTGTTTCCAAACTTTTCAACCCCTACCCACCCTTCTCAACCTTATCTAGCTTACCCTCTACCCACCTGCTCACCCCATCTCCTTGCCTTTACCCCCCCCCCCCCCCCCAGCCCCCTCGCTCCTACCCACCTCATCTCTCTCTCTCTCTCTCTCTCTCTCTCTCTCTCTCTCTCTCTCTCTCTCTCTCTCTCTCTCTATATATATATATATATATATATGTATACATATACAAATACACACACACACACACACACACACACACACACACACACACACACACACACATACAGTGTGCCACCTGATAGACATGGCATGTGTTTCCAAACTTTTCAACCCCTACCCACCCTTCTCAACCTTATCTAGCTTACCCTCTACCCACCTGCTCACCCCATCTCCTTGCCTTTACCCCCCCCCCCCCCCCCCAGCCCCCTCGCTCCTACCCACCTCATCTCTCTCTCTCTCTCTCTCTCTCTCTCTCTCTCTCTATATATATATATATATATATATATATATGTGTGTGTGTGTGTGTGTGTGTATTTGTATATGTATACATATATATATATATATATATATGTATATATATATAATAAGACGCTCGTTGTAAGCAATGCGATATGCACGGGCAGACTGGAGGTAGGGTAGTAGGTGTCATAAAATATAATATCTAACTTTACCAAATGATTTTCTCATATTAAATTGATCACTTGATATGGGAAGATAAAAGGGGAACAAGAGTTAGGATATAGATATGTGCTTCTAGACCTATCTCAACAGAAGACCAAAAGGAGAAATGGTTACATCTCAATAGGGGTCCAAAAGGAGACGGGCTACCAAAGAGCAATGTGCAATAAGTACTTCTAGATTTACCGCAACAAGGGACCAAGAGGGGAGATGGTTACAACTCAATAGGTGTCCAAAAGGAGGTAGTCTATCAAAGAGCAACGTACATCTAATGGAGCTTGAAAGACCTTAGGAGTAGCTTCATTAAAGACCTCCAAAAGTTAGGGTTAAAAAGTCCTTTGACCTTAGGCAAGCTAGGGATGACTTTGAGGTGGGAACCCTACCCAAGCATGAGGTGCTTGTCGGCTTGCTAACTAAAGTGCTTAAAATGTTTGTAGGAACCTTGTCCCAAAGCTTGAGGTGATTTTTATGTTTAAAATGACTAAGGTTCTTGAAGTGTTCAATTCAAAGATAAACTCTCAAGAGGCATCAACGGTTTCCATGCTTGATTGACTAAGTGCTTAAAGTATTGAATTCAAACCAAATGACTTAAGAATCATAAAAGACACATGTTCAAATGATCCTCCATATGTGGCTTTCATGATGTGCTTGAATCCTATTGAATAGGTTTTAAAGGGGTCCAATGAGAATTTAGATGCTTAAAAATAAATAATTAAGTTCTTTCTCTCAAAGAGGAAAAAGAGGACACATGTCCAAATGAAATAATTAAATAATACGAGAGAGAGAGAGAGAGAGAGAGAGAGAGAGAGAGAGAGAGAGAGGTGTGGACCAAGCATGAGAGGGGGGTATACTCTCCTACACACACACACACACACACATTCTCTCATTGTGTGGAGTGCAAAGAGCTCCATCTCCTTCTCCAAGATTGTTGAGAAGTTGAGAGCTTACACCAACAATCTTGGTTATGGAATGCAAATCCAACCAAGAGCCATGGTTCAATGCTTAAGCTTGCCATCTTCTTCATCTTCATTACTATGTTATTATGCTAGGCTAAGCAAGAAGAGTGATGATAAATGAGGAATTATTTATTTCTCCTATGGATGATTCTTCTTCCGCTTCCCTACCCTCATTCCTCGCTAGCTCTCTCCACCTTCGAAGGTGTTTGAGGCCTTGGGACTGAGGCTTGGGCTAGTTAATGCTTTTTGCAAAGTTTATGTTATACTCATGATGCATGAAGCTTTCCATCTTCATAGCATCACCAAGGTCACAAGGAACACAAAGATTGTATTGTACCAAGTCTCTCTTGATGGGAGAATCTATAATACAAATGCTTTTTGGAGGGGGGAACGGCTCCAAGTAAATCCGGTCCTCAACTATTGTCATGTTCTCTCCTACTCTCTCTTGCAAAAGTATTGTTCATGCCAAGTTAATTAAGTACTAGGTTTATGTTTCTACCTTCAATTAAGTTCGCCCTTTATGTTCTCAAAGTAATCTCACAAAATGCTCGCTCTAAATTCTCTTAATTCCGCTATCCTCAAAGTTCATAGGCTATTTCCATTACATTGGTATCAGAGCGTTTGGTTTCTCTTTTCTTGCTTAAGAGGAGAGGTCCTTAAGTAGCCTATTAATGGTTGATTTTGTTAATTATATTAGGGTAAGTGAGATTGGGATCTATTATCGGTGTTGTTGAGCCCACTATGTGGGATATGGTGCACACCTCGAGAGTTTTGGTCTTAATAATGGGGTCTTTTTAGACTTGCCTACGGCTTTACCATTATTGATCCATAAGAAGTCCAAAAGGAGCTATCCCTTGGCAATTCTGCTATGTTAGACCCACTCTACTCGATAATTAACCAATTCGAGCCGTGGGTGTAGATACTTAAGTGCCTATTTTCAAAGGCTAAGAGGAGTAGCAAACTAAGGTTTTGAATTGCCAAAGGATACACTAAGTAAACACATAAGTATAATTAGCATGACTGACAATAACCAAGAGAGTAGAATGAACATTGATAACTTTAATTTTGCACATGAAGGTGTTAATGATGTTTCCCCCATGTTTATCAATTGTCTTATTACTAGGTTGCATCAAGCTGTGGGCAACCCTACTTTGCAAGCCGAAGTTACCCAACAACTTCGTGCTTATGGGATTTCCCTTCCTCTCCAAGAGGAGAGAGAGAGTTTAGGAGGCCTCTTGATGAGACTCCCAAAAGAAGAGACTCTCCCATAAGAGAGAAGGAATCCAAAGAACCAGAAAGAAGTGAATCCCTAAGTTTCTCTAAAGATGTGGCTCCATGAAGACGACGGTCTAGGTTATCGCCAACTCCTCCCAAGAGGAAAGGTCAACCCATAGTCCTTCTCCTCGTCACTCCAAAAGGGAAGAGAGGAAACAAAAAAATAAAAGGTCAAGAAAGAGACCACCCTCTTCTCCTTCTTCTTCTCCTTCCTCCTCTTTCGACGAAAGCTATGGCTATTCTCCTAGAGAATACAAGAGGGTAGGACATCGCAAATCATACCCTGCATGGCGCAGATCACGAAAGCTAAAGAAGTTCAAAGAGGGAGGAAACAATATCTCTTTCTCACCTATGATGGCACCTTTGGTGCCACCGACAAAGTATTGACCTTTATCCAACAATTTGATGCGGCCTTTGGAGACGAGGGCTTCATGAAGTCCTCCAAGCTACGCCATGTAGCCATGCACTTCAAAAAATCTGCTTGTCAATGGTGGGATAGCCTTTGTGGCAACGGCGAGGCCCCAAAGACATGGAAAACTCTACGAGTTTCCATCATGAAGCAATTCCTTGCAAGCGAGCAAAGGACAAATTACCGAATGTCGGAGCTTAAAGCTGCTCTTTAATGAGTCTATCCACAAATATGTAGACAAGTTTTGGGGTTTACATCTCAAAGCTACAATCTTTCAAAGGATAGATTTCGCCAAACAAAAGCAACAATTTTGTGCGTGATTATTTGAAGAAATGGTCGAGTATGTCAACTCACAATGGCCTAGCACTATCACCGAAGTCATCCACCACGCTATGGTTGCTTCAAGGATCAAAAATTTCAAGCCCATGGAAAACCAGGATCAAAATGAAGCTTAAGGGAAGAGCAATACTCAAAACTCTTTCTAAGACAACACCAACACCAACAACAATAAGGCCAAGGAGAAAGGAGCTTACAAAGGTGAAATTAAGCTCTCTCCCAAAGAATTAGAGACCTTTCGTAAAGACCATAAATGCTTTAAGCGTGGGGAGCAAGGGCATGGTTATCGTTCCTGCCCCAAAAGAAATGTACGCAATGACACTCCTAGAGCTTCCATGGTTGAAGCTCCAAAAGAGGATACTCATTGCAAAGGTTCATTCCTCTCCTATGCTTGGGGAAAGGTAAGGGAACATGATGCCTTCATCTTGTTTGACCCTGGCTCTACTCACAACTTCATATCAACGGAGTTGGTCACCAAGTTGGGCTCTCAAGCTTTTGAGATGGGAGATATTGTAACTGATGACACGGCTTCAAGGGATAGCAAGCCTCCGCTACGTCGACAAAGAAGACTTTTTTTTTAATCTCACCTCTTCAACATGAGGATGATATCCTAGGGACACCATGGTTCAACCGCATGGCTGCCAACATGAAGTTGTCTGAAAGGAGAATCTATTTCACCTACAGGGAAAAGAGCATATACATAGATGGTAATTATTCAAGGAATACCATATCCCTGGTAAATACTGAAAAGCTCTATTTTTGCGTATATGATTTTTGTTCGAGAATCTGTAAATGATTTTAATGTTTTCACAAGTATCAATAAAGGAAATCAAGAGGAATTAGAGTTGTCTAATTTCCTAAATGGATTCCAAGATGTTTTCATTGATGACACCCTAATGAGCTACCTCCAAAACGAGGAGATGATGACCATGCAATAGAGCTTCTACTAGGAAGCTCACTGCCTAATAAACCTCTTTATTGAGTTTCACAAGCTCAACAAGAGGAGATCATGAGGCAAATGTATGAGTTGGTGGAAAAAGGGATGGTAAGGCCTAGCTCCTCTTCATTCTGCTCACCAGTATTTTTAGTGCAAAAGAAAGATGACACATATCACATGTGTGTCACCTTGAAGGATGGTTATCTTCCAAATCGCAATAGGCTATGTGTTACTCACCTATACAAAAGAAAGTCATGTATGAATCCCATGGCAATAGGCTATGTGTTACTCACCCATACAATATAAAGTCATGTATGAATCCCATGGCAATAGGCTATGTGTTACTCACCCATACAATATAAAGTCATGTGTGAATCCCATGTTTCTCCTTATGCGGGGCAAAGAGGGATTCCATAATCTACTCTTCGAGGAGTAGAAATGTATTTCTGTTGGTCTACCATGAAAAGTAAACATACAAGAGTATGTTTCAAAATGCGTAGTATACCAAAAATTGAAATTTGATCGAGTGAAGCAACTTGGATTGTTTCAGTTGACAACGCTTAGCAGGAAAACACACTCTATGCCTGTCAAAAAGACTATTAAGGCACATCAAAATGCAACCCTTTTAGATATCAAAATTTCAAGTATCATGGCTTGCTAACATCCATCATTGTCGGACAAAGATCCTAGAATGACCAGTAATTTCTAGAAGGGTCTCTTTGAGAATCTAGGAAGTAGATTAAATTTCTCTTTTGGCCTATCATCCACAAACGGATGACCAAAGTGATAACTAATCTAACGATTCTTGAATCTAATGAGAGAAGTACCTACATCTTATAGAGTATACATACAATGACATTGTCCATACTTCTATGGGGAAAGCACCTTTCGAGGTGAAAAAGGGAGTCCCTTACTGTTTAAAGTACATGGGAAGATCTTCGTTGCTACTGATGAATATAGCCGAAACTCACAAGAATATTTTCCTAAGATTAAAGAGGTTATATCCATCTCAAAGCAAAGGCAAAAAGGGTTGCTACAAATAAGCACAGAAGAGCCTTAGCCTTTAAGAAAAATGATTGGGTCTTGCTAAAGTTTCTCAAGGCTCATCTAAGGCATACTACATGCAAGAATCCTGTGAGTCACCAAGAGTATTATGCTAAACTAGCAAAAAGATTGATCCTTTGAAAAAAAAATTCTTAAGCCAATGAATGAGATGGCTTATTAGTTGAAGTTGCCCAGCCATTGGCTTATTCACAATGCTAACCATGTGAGCCTACTCAATCCTTACAAAGGAGAGCCACTAAAAGAACCAATAATCGAGGACCCTTTAGAGATCGAAGATCAAGAAGAGGTGTTGCAACCCAAATTGATTCTTCGACATGAAGACAAGGTACTAAAAAAAACGATAACGTTATCCAATGATATCTTGTGAAGTTTAAGAATTATCCTTTTAAAGATGCTAGATGGGTGTAAGAAACCTAGCTTAAGGATAATATGAACCTTGTCAATGCTTACAATGCTACACTAAAGTAAGAAAATGAAAATGCATTTTAAATGAACAATTTTTGTCTTATAAGACTCGTTATCTTTCTTTTATTGTCCACAAAATTTAAGAAGTATGCATGATTAGGATCATGTTTGTGGTGACGACATCTCCCAAACACCAAGTAGAACTTTTCACTCTACTTTGGAAGTATGATGTGGACTAAAGAGCAGACATGCTTGCGGCAGCTAAGTCTCGCGAGCACCAAATGGATTAGCCATCCATTCTGGAATGATGTCGTAGGGTAAAAAGAGATCCTCTATCCACTAAGAAACATGGACTAATGACTAGGATTTATCTTCTCTACCTCATACTCGAGGACGACTATGATTTCAAGAGAGGGGTAATGTCAGAAAATATAATATCTAACTTTACCAAATGATTTTCTCATATTAAACTGATCACTTAATATGGGAAGATAAAAGGGGAACAAGAGTTAGGATATAGATATGTGCTTTTAGACCTATCTCAACAGGGGGGTTTCCAATCAATGAGCAAAGAAAACCAAGCAAAACCAATTTTTGAGCAAATATGGGCGACTGAGCGCAAGATATATTGAAGAAAATCATCATGTCATGCTGGATTTGACCAACACCTCAACCCAAAAGGGTTGTACATCTATAAAATCACCACAAAGTAGCAGAGGCTTCAAAATCTCAATCTTCAAAACCTACCCCTTTCTCCAATGACCCAGTTATACAGACATGGAACACATGTGATGCAACGATTACCTCCTGCACCAATGTGGCCTGCACTCTCCTTCTCTATGCAATTTTGTTTTGAAAATCCCTTGCTATTTTTTATCTCCATCTAACCTCCTGAACATCCTTGTATTTGGCACTAAGTACAGATCCACCAACTCTAACATTGTGAATGCACTCTATGCTTACATCAGTGTCTTTAAGAACAAACCAATTGTGCCACAACATCTCAACTTCGGATAAGTGTAGGTTAGTGCCCTCTGCCATTACCCAAGTTCCAGGTGTTGGTCGTGGCGGATCAATAATCATGTCTCATAGTTGTTGCCATCTCATTTATGAACCTACCATAGTGAAGCCCACTCTGTCATTGGTAATGTCGAGGTCAACCGAACACCTTGTTGGTGGATGTTGCTAAGGATAGATGTGAGCGAAGAGCTTTTGATTGGAGTAAAGCTTATGCACATATGCTTGTCAAAAATCCCCATCCTCTGGAGCAAAAGGACTTTTTAGGGAGGTATATGGTCGCTATTGTCTACAAAGTGGAAAGTCATCGATGGAACTCCCCCTAGAGGACTATTCTCTTGTACTCTTCTGTTTGGTATATAGCAGGAGTCAAAGAAGTGCCTCACTGTCCGGACAAAAGTGAGTTGCTTAGTAGGCAATGGGCATATATGGCGGCGCTGATAGTGTCCCACAGCTGGTTGTGGACACGTCAAGGCATTTGGGTGAAGAAGACACCAGAGTCGATGTACACACCACCATCACCAGTGTGAGGGAATGAGAGAAAATTCTCTTGTTAGATAGATCTTTAAGGTCTCCTAGGATAGTTTGTTAGGAAATATGACGTAGCTAAATAGATATTTGAGTAGATTACTTAATGGAGAGAGATAGATTTCACACACAAGAGATTATAGAGGAGAGAGAGAGAGAGAGAGAGAGAGAGAGAGAGAGAGAGTGTACACACGATATACGTGGTTCACCCAATGTGGGCTACGTCCATGGGAAAGCAGCCACTCAATGGCTTTAGTACTTCAAAACAAGAAGTAGTTTACAAAGGGATTATACCCTTAATGGAGCTCCCACCTTGCTTCACTCTCACCACCTCACACTCACCTTGTTGCATCAACTTCACACTATGAAATGTGTGTACAAATGGCCTCCTTTTATAGGCCAAAAGGGCTGCCCTCTCTTATGAGAGGCAGCCATGTGTAGCCGCCCTTGTGTGAATAAGTCCAAATTGGACCCTCCAATCCGCCCATGTGTGGCCGCCCTTGTGTAGACAAATCCGCTTTTGAATTCGGCCACAGGCCATTGGCCATTGACTTTCAACCATCGACCACCGGCCATTGACTACCGGCCACTGGCCAACCGACCGGTCGTTTTCCGACCACTTTTCGATCGTTGTCCAGCCATAATATTCCAGCGAGGGAAAAAAAGTCAAATTTTGGTTTCCGGCGAGTGATTTTCCTTCACGCACGATGGCTTCTCCTCATAATGGGGGACTTACAAATGTGTGCTTTTACCACAGAAAATTACAAGGGTAAATCAGGCTCCATACTTAACATAGTTTCCTATGATGTTAAAATTCTCTTCTTCTCGGGTGTGTGTATGGGTGTGTGTGCTTATAAGAAGAGGAAAATGGTATAACCTTTCTATCACCCAAGTGTGGTAGATTGGTTATGTCATTTCCCTCTTGAATAACAGGTCTTGAGTTCAACTCTCCTCGTCGTATAGATCTTTAAGGTCTCTTGGGATAGTTTCCTACGACGTTAAAATTCTCTCCTTCTTCTTCTTTTGTTGCTTCTTCTTCTTCTTCTTCTTCTCTCTCTCTCTCTCTCTCTCTCTCTCTCTCTCTCTTTTGGGAGAAATCTCACTATACCCAACCTACGAATACACGATCAAAGCAACCTCCAACTTTAGCATTGTTCCTCCTCCATCTCTCTCTCACACAATTCACAATGGTTCTGTTCTAAAAGACTGCCCTGACATACTCATAATGAAAAACAAAAGACAATTATAAGATCCTTTGGCAACAAAATTGTAGGGGACCAATAGATCCAGGAGAAGAATCTAATTACCTCCTTTCAAATCATTGACGACATCATACGGGATGGGGGTCACGGTCTCTAGAGTGGCTCCCTCCACAATGAAACCTGGCTTAGGAACTTCCGGCTTCCTCTTGGTGGTGGATAATTTTTCACCCTTAGCTTTTGCTTCAGCTTTGAGCAAATCATTCTTCTTGACCCTCTCAATGAAATCTTCTCTACATGGTGATGGCTGCACATGTTCAATTGTCCTCTTCCTCACAATACTAGTGTTCACCTTTTTGTTCATCTCTCACTTAGTGATGTTCCAGACGATGCCCGTGTGGCCATGGTAGAACTTATGGGGCATGCCCTTGTGCACAACACCATACACCTTAATGTCCACATAGTCATCGACCCTGTAGGTGTGCAGGTTAGGTGGAGAGCTTGATGTAACCCTTGCGTCTGAAGGGATGAGAGAACAAATCACGCGTGCAAGATCACTACCCATGCCCTGTAGGCATCCTCACTCGCAACTGCTGCTACTCTGTGTGTGTGAGTGTGTGTGTGTGTGTCTTTTTCGCCTATAGTAGGTGTTGCCATAAGGAAGCTCGGTGGCTTTTAAATAGTTGTTGGCTATGGTAATGGCGATGGAATTTCTTGTGTTTGTGGTGGAGTCCCCAAGTGCGAACATATGGCTGAAGGTGGGGCATGAAGAGGAGCTCAATTCATATCTCTCTCTCTCTCTCTCTCTCTCTCTCTCTCTCTCTCTCTCTCTCTCTCTCTCTCTCTCTCTCTCTCTCTCTCTCTCTCTCTCTCTCTCTCTCTCTCTCTCTCTCTCTCTCTCTCTCTCTCTCTCTCTCTCTCTCTCTCAAAAATCGGTCATTGTAGTTTTCGAATTCTGTCAGAATCGATTTTATTAATGGTAATACACAGAGATTAGAAGCTGAAATGGAACACTATTCTCACCGTGGACATGGGTGTTTGTGGCACTGACGTTGGTGTAGCCCTTGTGAAACCTGTCGAAATCAGTCTGCACCGGCGCGGACTAGTTCCAGCAAGTTCCTAATCAAGCTTATTCAAAGCTGCATACTCCAAAGGTTTTTTATTTTAAAAAATAATATCAACTTAAGCAGGTGTTCATATGACCTTTGTGATCATATTCCAAACCAATCCACGGCAATGCGGACCAATTCCAACACAGGTAGGCGCCACTGCCAATGATGGCGAATGCGAACACTACTCTAGTGGAGCCGGGCATTGTTGTTGTAGTTTTTTATATTTTTTATATAGAATCAATAACTTGATAAAACTTGATTATATTAAAAAAAAGGCTCTCAAGCATGTTGGAGAATGTGCACACCTATCAGAACAGGTCCACGACATCGCAGACCCATTTTAATAGCTGTCAAGCTTCGTCAACATGCTCGGGAGTTTTTTTTTTTTTGGGAAATTACCAAATTACCCTCCAAATTTTAAAAATTCCCAATGAATCCCTCACATTTGGCCATAAATTCAAAATTGTCCTTCAATTTTATTCAAATTCTCAAAATAGCACTAATTAACCTTGCAAACAACTTCAAAATCTTTTCTTTTCTCAACACTTCATAGGAGGATTGATTCTCCTCAATAAAAGACGATAGATTTAGGATTTCAAATGGTATTGATGCCTCTTCAGATGAAATTGTTTATCATTTTTGGATGCACGTCTCAATTAGTGAGCTTATTGGTGAATAATTTTGTCTAACTAAATATAGATCTCCATTGTCATAAACATTAGACTATCTAAAAATTGGGGCAAATACATCCCAAAATGATGCAAGGGTATATTTTGGGAATTTCCACAATCTTCAAGGGTATTTTGGCAAATTTTTCTTTTTTTAAAAATATAACTATGATCAAGTTCTATAAATTCATCGAAATATTTATTATAGTTCAAGTGAAGAAAAGTCTATTTGTTTGAAGCATTTATGAGAGTATCATGAGCTCATATTATTGGCCACTAGAAAGTGTATGTCTCATACACGTAAAAATTAAATACTCAAACAATGAGGGTATTTAATTCTGTTGTCCAGCAATTGGCAGCAATTAGTCATGGTTCCCCAAGATAGGGAAGTGCTTCCTTGACTCATGATCCTCTCTACAGTGATCAAATTAGCTTAGTGTTTGTCACCAAAGATTTTGATGATTTTAATAATCATATTGATGAAATATGATTAGAGTGAGAGTACAGACATTGGGTTGGGTTCAGTGACTGAAGATCTAGAGATAACTAGGCAAGAAGCTACTTTGGAGCTTGTGCCTTTTCACATAGTGTCCGAGGGTGCTCCATGTGTGGATGAGGGGGATGATAGCCACTTAAACGTGGAGAGAGGATGATCTCTATGACCATCTCTACTTCTTTTTCATACTCTACTACCGTCTCTTTTCCCATATACTTTTGAAAATCTCTCTAATTCACAACTAACTTTATTGAAGGACTTGATCCTTTCTTTTTGTCGCTCACTCGAAAAAACTCGCTTGCCATCTTGTAAGACTCTCAACAAGGGACCAAAAGGAGAAATGGTTTCATCTCAATAGGGGTCCAAAAGGAGACAGGCTACCACAGAGAAATGTGCAATAAGTGTTTCTAGATTTACCTCAGCAAGGGACCAAGAGGGGAGATGGTTACATCTCAATAGGGGTCCAAATAGAGGTAGTCTATCAAAGAGCAACGTGCATCTAATGGAGCTTAAAAAACCTTAGGGTTAGCTTCATTAAAGACCTCCAAAATTTAGTGTTAAAAAGTCCTTTGACCTTAGGCAAGCTAGCGTTGACCTTGAGGTGGGGACCCTACCCAAGCATGAGGTGCTTGTCGGCTTGCTAACTAAAGTGCTGACCTTGCCCAAAGCTTGCGGTGATTTTTATGCTTAAAATGACTTAGGTTCTTAAAGTGTTCATTTCAAAGATAAACTCTCAAGAGGCATCAACAGTTTCATGCTTGATTGACTAAGTGCTTGAAGTATTCAGTTCAAACCAAATGACTTAAGAAGCATAAAAGACACATGTTCAAATGATCCTCCACATGTGGCCCTCATGATGTGCTTGAATCTATTGGATAGGTTTTAAAGGGGTCCAATGAGAATTTAGATGCATAAAAATAAATGATTAAGTTCTTTCTTTCAAAGAGGAAAAAGAGGACACATGTCCAAATGAAATAATTAAATAATACGCGAGAGAGAGAGAGAGAGAGAAAGAGAGGTGGAACAAGCATGAGAGGGGGTATTCTCTCCCACACACTCACACACACAATTTCTCATTGTGTGGAGTGCAAAGTGCAAGAGCTCCATCTCCTTCTCCAAGCTTGTTGAGAAGTTGAGAGCCTACACCAACAATCTTGGCTATGGAATGCAAATCCAACCAAGAGCCATGCTTCAATGCTTAAGATTTCCATCTTCTTCATCTTCATCATTATGCTATTATGCTATGTTAAGCAAGAAGAGTGATGATAAGTGAGGAACTATTTCTTTCTCCTATGGATGATTCTTCTTCCTCTTCCCTACCCTCATTCCCCGTTAGCTCTCTCCACCTTCAAAGGTGATTGAGGCCTTGGGACTGAGGCTTGGGCTAGTTAATGCTTTTTGCAAAGTTTATGTTATGCTCTTGATGCATGAAGCTTTCCATCTTCATAGAATCACCAAGGTCACAAGGAACACAAAGATTGTATTGTACCAAGTCTCTCTTGATGGAAGAATCTATAATACAAACGCATTTTGGAGGGGGGAACGGCTCCAAGTAAATCTGGTCCTCAACTATTGTCATGTTCTCTAGTACTCTCTCTCTTGCAAAAGTATTGTTCATGCCAAGTTAACTAAGTACTTGTCGCTACCATCAATTAAGTTCACCCTCTATGTTCTCAAAGTAATCTCACAAAAATGCTCACTCTAATTCTCTTAATTCCGCTTTTCTCAAAGTTCATAGGCCATTTCCATTACAGTAGGGAAGCAACTCTCTCTTGAATAACATGTCTTGAGTTCGACTCTCCCCGTTGGATAGATCTTTAAGGTCTCTTGGGATAGTTTCCTACGACGTTAAAATTCTCTTCTTCTTCTTCTTCTTCTTCTCTCTCTCTCTCTCTCTCTTTCAAACATTCATTCCCACACACACTCTTGAGACACATGGTCGCACTTGCTCACACATTTGTACCGTCTCTCAAAGACTTGCACTAGCTCACACACACTCAGGCTCCCTCCTCTTGCCCACGTATGAGAGAGGGAAGTCATTCCAATTTAACACTCCCATGAAATCAAGCAAGAAGGTAGCAAAGGACGAGATGATGAGGGATGAGATGGAGGCAGACACCAAGGATGCCATTTTGGCCCAAAAGAAAGAGACGAATAGTGTTGTTGACATTGTCAATAGGCCCTATTGGAGAAGGTCACGACTCTGGAGGCAGAGTGTGCCTCTCTCAACAAAACCAAAGTGGCAGCACGAGATCATGAAATGGACAAACTAAAGGAAGAGTTGGAGGACATGTGCTTCCGAACCAAGCTTGAAGAAGGTGAAATTCAGCCATCCATGGCAAAACAGCCGAATCTCATTAAAGCGCAAGTGCTCACCATCCAAGCGGAGGAGGAGAAGAAGGCATGAGAGACCTCTTCATGGGTAGAGGTGCTCACCCACACCAAGAATCAAGTAGAAGAAGCGGACAAGTGGCCAAAATAGGTAAACACAAAATGCTCACTCCCACCTCTATCATCAACATGAAAATTAAAGAAAGAAAGCACGCACTTTGCATGTACGAGTTACGGGTGTCAAGGACACAAAACAATTTGGATGAGTAAGTGGAAGGCCTCTATACACGGGAATCCTAGAGCCAAAACACACTGGAGTATGGAGAGTGGGCAAGAAAGGAAGGGGTGATGCGGGAACCTCCAAGGAACATGCTCTAATCATTCATTTCGCTACCACTAAAGAGAGGAAGGACTTCCTCGAAAAGAGGCCTACATTAAAGCAAACATTGGTTTGCTTGGGAGATGATCTTACATTGTCTCAACTAATACACATGAAAGAATGCATGCCCGAGATCTTGGCTGCTAGAGAGAATCACCTTCTATGGAGGAGGCAAAGTGATAGTACTTGACAAATGCACCGCATGACGATGCATGACCTATGGGACCAACCTAAAGCTTACATTATTAAAATGCAATGGCTTGTTATGATTTGATGTCCGAGCCTTCAAGGATTCCTTCAGAGGGAGGGATATCATTTTCTATTCAGAGACGCATCAGAGCCCATAGAGCACACTGGTGAGGGTGACTAGATACAGATGGGAGAGCATGTGTAGACACGTGGGCTCGTAATGAGCACAATAGCAGAGAATCAGAAGTAGCAATGTTATTTAGGGAGGAGTTACACTATCATTCAGGTGGTTCACAGAGACGAGGAAAATCTCATCCAATAAGGAATATTTTCAGTGGGTTGGTATGTAACAAACTTTGCAACTTGGATACCAGTTGCTTGGTATGCCTGTCAAACTTGACCTTCTGGCATACCAAGCAACTGCGTACAAAATCGTCCACATCCTTCTTGAGTCTCAGGCAAAAGAAGTATCACTCTACACCTTTCAAGGTGGTATCAATGACGCAGTGACCCGTAAATGGTGGACAATGGCATTTGGTTAGAACCTTTTCTATCAATGGCTCTGGAATGCACAACATCATTTTGTTCATCAAGTAGCCATCCAGAATGAAATCCCCCTACTACCTCCCCATTCTGTATTCGACTGAATACATCTAAAAAATCTGGATCTGTGGCAAACTGATCAACCATGTCCTCGAAACTCCTATAATGAGTCACGGAAATAGCCAAAACTACCGACTTTTGGGACAAATCATCTGTCACCAGGTTCTTCTGTCCCTGCACATGAACAATCTGGAAGTGAAACGTTGACAAGATGTTAGCCTACTACATCTGCTTTTTCAATAGCTGCTTCTGTGACAAGAAGTAGCGTAAACTCTGATGATCAGTGAAGATCGTAAAATCGGCTCCGAGAAGGTAATGTCGCCACTGAGTAATCTCTTTCTCATAAATTTGTGCTTTCAATTCCAGCCTTGAAAACAATTGGCTCTCATAGGCAATGACATGGACTTTTTGCATTAAGACCGCACCCAGACTACGACCACAAGCATCACAATATACTTCAAATGACTTTTGCAAATCCGGCAAAGTCAAAACTGGTCCCGTAGTCAATTTCTCTTTCAAAGTCTGAAAGCAGTCACCTCTATGGGTCCCCATGAGAAAGGGACTCCTTTCCATGTCAAAATATGCAAAGGGGAAGCAACCTCTACCATCTTTCTAATGAACCGCCGGTAGTAAGAACATAAGCCCAAAAAGCTTCTTACTTCATGAACATTCGTCAAATCGGGCAATCACGTATAGTCTCAATCTTGGCCGGGTGAGACTCCTGCTTCTGAGATGATGTGTCCCAAAAGCGTATCTCCGGTAAGAAAAATTCACTCTTCTTGGCATTGATTACTAACTTGTGATCTTGCAATGTGTGAAAGACTTGTAGCAAATGTTTTCTATGTTCCACCTCATCCTTGGAGAAGACTATATTGTCATCAAAGAAAGTGCCAACAAAAGATTTTTACTCTGTAAGATTTCTATCTAGCATTTGGTTAAAAGTTGTTGGAGCATTGGTAAGGCCAAAAGGTATCACCAAAAGTTAATATAAACCAAAACTCATCCGAAAATTTTTCTTGTAGACATCTCCTGACACGATTCCCAAGATTTGATAATATCCTCTTTTTAAATGGATCCTGTTGAAACAAGAGGATCCTTGTAGTTGGTTAAGAATATTATCGATCTTGGGAATCAAAAATCTGCTCTTGATGGTGATTTTATTGAGATCTTTATAATCAATGCACATATCCGTCTTTCTTTAAAACCAACAACACTAGAGAGCAGTACGTGAAGTACTCGGCTAGATAAGACCCTTTTCCAAAAGGTCTTTCAATTGGTTCATAATCTCTTCATTTGGGGCTCGGCTCACATGGTAAGGTGGTCGGTTCGTTGGTGTGGTTCCAGGTATCAGATCAATAGTATGATCCTCAGCACGAGATAGTGGAAACTCGTGTGGCAGGCCCTCAGAGAAACAATCAGCATGTGTGGAGAAAATCTTGGCGTTCTTTTTCGAGGTCAAAACATATTTGACCTTCAATCATCATTCAATTCTCTTGAGAAAATTGAGTACAGAGACTGAATTTCATCAAGTACAGTCTCTTTGCCCTTCATTTGTCAAAGTCGCTTTCTGAGCCTGATAGTGGACCACGGTGTTGTTCTTATGGTACCAAAGGATTTCTCGGAGGACATCAGAACCTTCCTAATGGAATTACATAGAAGTCCTTGTGCCCTAAATACCCTTGACATTGCAAACAAAGTTTTCCAATGATCAGTGTAATGGCAACATCCCGTCCGGGTGCCGCTAGAACTGCCTCCACCTATGGCCTCAGCCTGTCAGGCATAACTCAAAGTTGAGTCGCCAATTCAAGTGAAAAGAATTTGGCCTTGGCTCCTCCATCAAAGAAAATGAGGGCTTCCTAATATTTCACTTTTCCCTAAGTGTGGCAAAGTTTTGTACTTTCGTACATCTGATTCAGTTCGGACCCCACACAATGTGGTACCAATTCTGTTTTCATTTTCCTTTTTTGCCGCGTTCCTCTGCTGCTCTAGAACTCTCTGGCATGTCTTTAGTCTGTTCTTGATGTGCCTTTTGGGGATTTGCGGAGATGTATCCAAATTTCCCGCAACCAAACACTTCCCCTCTTGGAGATAGATAGCCCTTTCTCTACTAAGAGTCCATCGGGGACGTGTATCTTTCTTTTCTTTGTCATGTGAACTCTTTTTCTTTCTACTTCCATTGTGAGAGGTCTGTTGGTTCTTTGAGTCAAGATCTCATCAGTGGGTAAGCCAAATTTTTGGTATGTATCACAAAACCTTGTTTCAGATGACCCATCAATTCTTAAATAGAATTTGACTTTTGTTCTAGGCAGTAGTCTCGGATCGCTGTAGAGAATCCGCATCAAAACCGCTCAATATTTTCCTTAAAAGAGATCTTCATAAATGAAGAGGTTGGTAGAAAAGAGTTCCAAAATCTCTCATAATAAGCGTCCAAAGAATCTCCCTTGGTCATCCAAAGATGATTCTAAATGGTTCTTCTATCTCGTTCGTACTCCCGAGTCAACGAATAAGAAAATAAAGAGCCTTTTGAAGTTCAACCATGTAACTAGAGCTTCCTTCCTCAGAAGAAGAGTGGACCACCATGTTCGAGCATCTTGAAACCCAGAAACGGATTCAAATTTAATTGATTGTCCACCTTCTTTAAATTATTTTGTTTTCTTGCTCTTGTCTTTGAGGAAGTCATATTGGTTGGCTCTGTAGAACTGCTTTCTTTCAAGAGTGCCTGTCCATGTCCTTTTGCGAGTACAGGTTCCGCTTTTCTGCACTCGTCTGTCTTTTTGGGTCTCCTCCCTACCTGAGAGGAGAAGCGATGGCCACATGCCATCTCGAGTAAATCTTATCAATCGGGTAATTCTTCAGGTGTTTCGGAAATCTTGGGTCCCTGGAGTACTTAATCAATTTGTTCATATGCCAATCTGCAATTGGCGTTTGTACTCCTTTCTGGCAAACTTGTCTGATTTTTATTTATTTTTTGGCCCAAATCTTCATTCTTTTCTGCTTCCAACCGGCAATCGTCCCAATCGTCTGTTCAGATTGGGGAGGTGAGGAATATGGTGCAGCCATCTGGTCACCCTAATTGAGTGCAACCGCCTTTTCCACCGTTGTTGTCCCCATCACCACCGCCACTAGGTTACGATGGTTGGAGCCCATATGAATACCCTTATTATCCATACCCAAGACACGCACCTAACCAACCGAAAGATTTTAAGGATGGCGCTCGACAGTCAAAATTTTCACATTTTTCGAGATGAAAGATCAAAAGAAATGATTGCACCTCCTACAGCAATTTGACAACATTTGTGCTTTGGGAAACTATACAGAAGAATCCAAGATTTCCTGAGCAGCAAGATTTCTTAAAGATAATTCCATGCAATGGTGGAGCTCAATCGCGAAGCAACCGCATGCTCCAAGGACGTGGCAAGCTTTCAAGACAATATTTGCACTCAGTTATATGACTTCTCTCTTTGAAGTCTGGATCTTGGCAGAATGGGGAAACTTGAAATGTTTGCCACAAAGACCATGGAAGATTATAACCAAAGGTTTCTCAATGTCTACCTTCCAATGTCCTTCGTTAAGTTCATTTCCTTGGAGGACCAGTGCGAGTGATACAGCATTGGACTACCATCACTGCTACAGGAATATTGTCTATCCAAGCAAGTCTCAACCATGCAAGAACTTATGGACCATGCAGCGGTTGGCTACAAACTGATGAAGGGAAAGTTGGAGTTTACCACACAACCAACTCCAACCACCAACCAAAACTCTCAGCAACAACAAAAAAAATCTCAAGATTCTCGTGAAACCCAACCTCAAAGGCCTTGTCTGACACAGTGTCAACGAGAAACCTTTTTACAAGAAGGCCGATGCTTCACAGTTTTCAAACAGGGCATACATTCACTGCATGTCCTGAGCAAGCCTCGATGTCTTTAGAACAACCTTCTGCTCCCCACAACAAAAAGATCCCTAGGGGCCACCTCTAGCTAAGAGAGATAGACTCTCTATTGGACTAGTCCCCAATATCTATGTCATAGGCCTTGAAAGTACAAATGGATTTTGTCAAGCATATGGAAAAGTTCATGACTTGAAAACCCTTATTTTCTTTTCCTTGCCTTTGTCATTTCGAGGTTTTCAAGCATACAATGAAACACTCCCCGGAAATCCCGTCTACGTCGTTTTGAGGTTCAAAAAAAAAACATATCTTACTACATCCGAAAGTAAAATCACCAATCAATGAAACTAGTATTAAAACCAGAGTCAAACAACTCAAATAGGCACGAAGAGAGGTTTAAAACAGATACCATCCATTTGAAACAATACTTCCTCAAACAGAGTTCAAAAGTATCTAACTAAAAAACAACTAGAAAATTTATTCACGTTTTTGTTTGGACAGTCAAATTTTGAGACGATTGGCTTGTCCTTCTGCATCAGGGTAATGGTTTGATTTTGGATGTGAAGAATCACATCATTCTTGTCATGCCAAGGCATGCCCAAGAGAACATCGCAATTTCCCAACTTTATAATGTGGAAATCGGCTTTTCCACAATTATCTTGGATAGTCAGTGGAAGAGCACCAATGAGCGATACCTCTTTTTGAGTTTTCTCCATGGCTAGCTTGGCTTCAATTTCTCCACCCTCTGCATCATAATCAAAGGGCATCTGCTTTAAGAATTTTGGATGGATGAAGTTCTACGTAGGTGGGATGTCTGTGGAGCTTTTGGTTGTATGCTTAAATCTCCAAGCGATGCAGAATGCGGTCTGGGGAGCGTTTGGTTGTGCCAATCCTTTGAAATCGTGGTTCGGACCTTTTTTAGGTTATTTGTGGGGGGAGTGATGAGGTAGTCATTGAGTAGCTTCATATCACAGACCTTTTGTCTCAGGGGAGTGCTCAACGACGTTGTTCGTTATGTCTTGTTACATGCATATGTGAGCACTTTTGTTGCATTGGGATGTACCATGTCACAAACTGGTGATGTGGCAGTGTCCCAGATACACACACAACAGACCCGGACAGACACAGTCAGACAGACAACACACGTGGAAGACTGTACAACAGTTCTCAGTTTTTTTACGCAAAACTCACGGACAGGCTCACGTGGCATCCGTACGGATTCCCCACAAATTACGAAATAGATGATGTGGCATAGTGTACGGAATCCTTGATTTTACGTTGGCTGAAAATCTTTGGCAGCTTTTGGGCTTGTTGCTTTTTAAAAAAAAGATTTTAAGCTTATGATTTTGGGGCTCTGCTTTTGGGAATCCCTTGTAACAATAAATAAGTGGGCAGGGCTTTACTTCTTAGAGCATCTGAATGCAGAATCTGAGAGTGAGCACCTACCCACTCTCTTGCACTTTGAACACAGATTAATACAAAAAGAAATACCAAAAGGGGTGCCAGCCTTTGGGGCCAATATCTCTAGGCACAGAACTACATCGGGCTGTGTCAAATCAAGTGTGATTTGTCAATTGTTTTTGAAGTGAATCTCTAGTATGTGGCGATTGAATCTTGACTTGGGGTGTCCAAGTTTGATACAGTGGTATCAGAGCACATAAAGATTTTCCTTATACGGAGGATCCGATCCTTTTTGCAGTACACATAGACTTTTGTGAAAGAATCTTTGGGTCCTGACCCCGAACTTATTAGCCACTCCCACCCTTCATACATCGCGCATCGAGCGCGCTCCCATCTTCATCACTCTGTCTTACAGGGCAAAAAGCCATAAAGAATCCGAGATTACAGATAGGTTCTCGTGAGAATCTGATAGAGATGACACCTCCCAGTGGGAAGGCAAAGAAAAGTTGAAAATCTAGCGGCTTTTGAGCAAGGCAGGATTTGTACATATGTATGGATCCGTACGATATTGTATGTTCATACAATACAAGGGGGGGGGAACCTCATCTCGTCGGCATTTTTTGTTTTTCCCTTCTTTAGCCTTATCGCAGTGCCTAATTTTGTAGACATTTCTGCACAACTTTCATCTGCAAAGCCTTGCGTAGAGACTTCTCCAATTTCTCACGCGGTAGTGACCCCATCTCAACTCTCTCTCTCTCTCTCTCTCTCTCTCTCTCTCTCTCTCTCTCTCTCTCTCTCTCTCTCTCTCTCTCTCTCTCTCTCTCTCTCTCTCTCTCTCTCTCTCTCTCTCTCTCTCTCTCTCTCTCTCTCTCTCTCTCTCTCTCTCTCTCTCTCTCTCTCTCTCAGGTATTCTCTTGCGAAAGCATGAGCATTTTTTTTCATTGCTTTCCTATGTGTAGGGCCACCATGCCTTGCAAATCTAACCCAATCTAGAATGCACACACGAATGTCATTGCAGTGGTGAATACATGAGGGCAAGCACGATCAGGAACTTGTATGAAATCCTTTTCGTGGTTTGTAGAATAGTGAACTAACATCCTTGGAGTAATACTTGTGATTTTTTTATCAAGTACAAAAGTTTTTGTCTTAAAAAAAAAACATACGAATGTTACGTACCTAACAACTCTATCCATTTGATACAAAATACAGGACGTACCGAAACGTACCGTACCTTATGACCTTGCTTTCTAGTGCCAGAGGAGGAGGTACCACTTGGAGCATCAGAGGGGGTAACATGTAATTCAAAAAATGTTGAAAACTTTGACATCTCTATAGTCAATGCACATTCTCCATGATCCATTTTTCTTTAACACTAGAACCGTTGGTGAGTAGTAAGGCGATGAACTTGGTTGGATGAGACCCTTCTCCAAAAGTTCCTTAACTTAGCTCATAATTTTCTCATTCTAGGCTCTCCTTACTCATAAGGTGGCCTTGGTGGCTAACTACTAGGTATTAGATCAATGGTATGATCTTCATGTCTCTCATGAGGTAGATCTCTAGGCAAACCTTCGAAGAAATAGTCGGCTTGAGGTTGCAAAAATTCTTGTTGTTCTTTCTCTAAGTTTGACAAATTTGACTTCTTATGTCCCATCTCATTAGGCATCATTCCTAGTCAAGCCACTAAACCCGACAAGATGAAATTGGCCTTGGCTCCTCCATCAAATAAAATCAATACATCTTGATCTTGTACTTGCCCCACGCTCTGCAATGCTCAGTACTATTATCTATGGCCTGCGATTGCCCCCACAGCATATGGTACTTGCCTGACTTTGTCTTTCCTTTCTTTCCTATGTGTCTTTGGTTTATCCTTCATTTGCTCCTTTGGCTCTTTTCTAGGGCACTTTTGCAAGAATGTTACCATGTTCCCCATAGCTGTAACGTTTGTCCGCTTTGTAGTATTTTAGACGGTGCTTGATTGATAGTTTTGGGCTGGTTGGTTTTGTCTTTTGTTGTTTTCCCTTCTTTCTATTCCTATTGAACACTTCTTGCCCAATTTTTACGGTCATTGGTCTCTTCATAGTGTATGTTAGTGTCTCAACATGCATATCAAAACCCAACTTGGCATGACCCATAAGTCTTTGGATAGAGTCAAACATCTTATGTAGATGGAAGCTCCATATCTCTTTGGGTAAGTCACAACAAAACCACTCAACTTGTTGCTTGAAGGTGATCATCTTGAAGAAAGATACTTGAAGGCGATCTTCTTGAAGGAAGATACTTGAAGGTGAGCTTCTTGAAGGAAGATACTCATGGAAAAGCATCCCAAAATATTTCGCAAGAAGTGTCTAGGGCATCATCCTTGGTCATCCTTAGATGATCCCAAGGTGTGATGACATCCACCACTATGATCCATGAGGAAGTGAAGATGTGTTTAAACTTGAACCAATTGGTAAGTGCTTCCCTGCGCAACAACAAGGTAGACCACCATGTTTGAGCATTACCTTTCAGGTAAGATGCTACTCTTCATACCTTGCAATGTTCCGAGTAACGGCCTCTTGAAATGATGATACAAAAGTGTTGAATGAAGGCTAGGGTTTTATGGGTATCCTTGAAGCCTAAAAATATTCCAAACTATAGGGCTTGCCCACCCTCCTTGAAATCCCTTGTCTTCTTACCCTTGTTCTCAAGATGGTCATTTTGATTTGCACCGAACAAATGTCTTCTCTTCTTCTTGTACATTGATTCATCATACTCAGAACTATCAAAGGACCATGTGTCCTTGTCAAAAATATCTGAATTCTTCTCAGACTTCTTGAAAAATCTGCTCTTCTTGGGTTTTTTTAAATCTTTCTTTCTCTTTTTAGTCTATCTCTACTTTCGATCCTTCTTGGCCCCTCTTTTAAGTCTTTCTCCACTTTTCGATCCTTCTTGTCCCCCTCACTGGAGTCAGAGGAACTCTCCAAGACATCTCAAAAGAGGACAATGGTGAGCTAGGATCATCTTCAAAGAGAACACAAGGATTGTGTACCGTTTGACTCTTTCTCCATGATTTCTTCTTGGTCTTCATCAATGTGTTGACTTTTTGCTCTATAGCATGGTTAAATTCATCTTCTGAGTACATCTTCTACCTAAGTGCACCTTGTTTGCTTTCGGTTTCAAGGCCGACTTGAGAGGCGAATGCATGGCAACATGCCATCGAGAGTGCACCTCATTGAGTGAAGATACTTCATGTAGTATTGTGGATCCTTAGATTACTGCATCATCTGTCTCGCATAGGTGTCAAAATGTACTTGGCAATGCTCCATTTTGTTAGAATCTATTGGCGAGAGTAGGCCGTGCTCTTCTCTCAATTCCTTGAAAGGTGTCTGCTCCCAATAGAATCTCCATTGGTTTCTTTACCCATGTGAGAGTGTGCAACAATTTACTCCCTACCATATTTACTGCCCAAATTTATATGCGTTGCAAGGAAAGGGATCAAATCCTTTGTAGAAGAAGAATCATCTAGGCTCTTATACATTGTAATAGACTTGGACACCCCAAGCCAAAGATCTACTAACACATGTGAGAAATTGCAAATAAGTTAGGAAAATTGGAAGAGAGAGAGAGAGAGAGAGAGAGAGAGAGTCAACAGGGCACAACGGAGTTCAATGCCAAGTGCAATGGACCCAAAGACTAGAACCCCATCTCGGTATCTCTTTATTATTATGCTTCCAAAGGTACAATGCTCGAGGGTCCTCCTTCTCTCGCAGGACCGGCAAACTCATCAGAGAAGAAGTGAGGCCATATGCACTAATAAAGGCCCTTGGCCTATCCTAAAACTAGTTACATGAATATCTATACTTCTACAAGCAATATGACCAAAATTTGGTGCCCACAAAAGATCAACATAATCTGTGGAAATCCATATAGCTTGCCACATCATCAACACAATTTAACAAAATCTGTACATCCTACCACATCAACACCTTTTCATGCAAGTGTGGGGGGGCCTACTTTATTTTTTAAGGGTTTGGGCCCCTCGGCCAAATTCTAGTAAGTTGGTAGGGTTAGGAGTTCAAGCCTAACCCCCTTTGGGCCACCCTGCAAGTTGGTGAATAACTTCTTCTGCTTCTTTCTAAAAGGGTTTAGGCCATTCGACAAAGTCTCCTACTTCCCATTAGGCCATACCACATCATCAATTCGTGACACCTATATAGGGACCCTTGTAATCACTTCCAACAAGTGATCGGACAAAAACATAGAGATAATGGCAATCTACACACTTGGTAACACTTTAGTACTTCAAAACAACTCTAAAAGAGAAAGAGGAAAGTATTCCACACGAGATACGGAGTGGCAGAGCTCCACCCCTACACGGTACTGTCCCTAAAGATTGGCGCCCCTTTTTGTTTTTTTTTTAATTATTAATTCACAAAGGTACAACTCTGGGGATCTCCTTTGCTTCTCCATGCGGTAGAATAATGCCAGAGAGAGACCCCTAGTTACATGTTTAAAGGCCCCTGGCTCAAACTCAAATGCTTTACATACAAAGCACTAAAGTCTAAAAGCATGTGCTTTATTTATGTTTTAGGCCCCTCGATCGGATCCTATAAGTTGTTGGGGGCTAGGATTATTGATCCTAACCCATTAATAATTTGGGCCACTCCACAGGACTTCATAAGTTGGGATTTCTTTGTTGCTTCTTCTTTACTAGGCATTAGGCCCCTTGGCCGATATCTATTCCATTCATTAGAACTTGGTGGTGTCCCTGACTTGTCACATACCCCTCTCTTAAATACAAGTAATCGTCCTTGATTACACCTGCAAAATAGCAAAAGGATAGAAATTTCTTCAATAAACACAAAATCTATGTACCCATGGACTAGAATTTAAAAAACCGTACATTCAAAGAACATGCAGGCCACAAGTCACACATGTAATTTACACTAAATGGTGTGTTTCAATCATTTAATCTAGTCATCTCATCCATCCAAAAGTCTTGATGCACCTAGATCCCTGTGTAGCCACCTCATCCTTCCAAAACTTCTAGTGTGTTCACCATAGTATCCAATCATCACATTCAAATAGGAATTTCGATACACTAGAATCTCATTCCATCATTCATCGTTCATCATTCCTCATTGTTCATTCAAATTTCATGGTTCTTATCATTCCTCATTGTTCATTCAAATTTTACAAAACAAGACAAATTTCATGGTTCTTATCGTCAATCAAAAAATTATTGTATTCATTCCTAGGCCATTGTCGCTCACAAGTGCTTTGGCCCTGCATGTTCCTTGCTCCTCTTACCTATTATCTTCACACAAATAACAAGAGCTTCCAAAACATTAATTATACACATGCTGAATTTTTTTACAAAAACCCTAATTTGCTACTAAAAATCCTAATTTTTCAAAGTGGCCAAAATAAAAAATTTGTTTGCATCCATGTGTAGAGCTTGCTCTGAGGATCAACTTTGACCTTTGTTGCATATCCAAAATCTTAACCGTTGAAGAGATTTATAGAGGCCTCTACAACATAATTAAACATCAAGAAGCATGGTTTTAGAGCTTTTTAGGGGAAAAAATGAACTCTTGCTTCTTCTTCTCCTACTCTTGTCATTTTTTCTTCATCCCACTCCATAGATTCTATTTGTAGGTTGATGTAGAACCGATTTCTCTCCTAGCGAAGGGGGGGGAAAAAGGATGTAGAATCTCCATGTTCTCCGTTCATGTTGTTAGGATCGTGCTTCAATTTGTAGAGTGCAAGGAAGCAAGTCAAGCTTTGATACCAATATAAGCAGTCCCGATGAGTGATAGGATGAAAACACAAAGATAATTGCAATCTACACATTTGGCAACACTTTTAGTACTTCATAACAACTTTGAAAGAGAAAGAAGAAAAAAATCCATTTGAAACATGGAGTGGCATTTTTTTGGCATTGGCCCCAAAGACTGGTGCCTCTTTGGCATTTCTTTATTATTGATTCACAAAGGTACAACTCTGAGGCTCTCCTCTGCTTCTCCACGTAGTAGAATAATGCCAGGGAGAGACCCCTAATTACATACTTAACACTAGAATGGTAACCTAACAGGACATAAAAGTGTCCTTTCAGGGTTTTGGGAAAAATTTCCAAAACCATGTAGATCCACTCATTTTGAAAAATCCTTTCATGAGCTTATAGTTCAATAACTACTACATATGGAAAAAATGAGAAACTTGTAATTTTTCTCATCACTTGGTCACTACAAGCCTCCAAAGTGGATGGACTAGTGCATTTTGCCCAAAACAGCAATTTCTTATGGTTGATTGCATATAAATAAGAGTGGGGATTTTTGTAGGACATGAGATAAAATGCCCCGTTAACTTAAATGGGTTGGTGACCAAAACATATGGTTGATTTTACCTCACTAATTTTTTTTTGGGCAAAAAAAATAGGTACAAAAAAGTTGCATTTTTGCCATTCTGCGGACCTATCATCAAAGTTTCTATATAGAAGTCACGCTCAATACAGATACTATATACATGTTTCCTTGGTTCTATTTTGGCCTTTGGATTCAAAAGGAGCCATGGATCATGTCAAAAGGATAATGGATCTCTTAGAATTGGAACCTTGGGGGCAATGATAAAGTGCTAAATACAGCAAACATGAAAAAACTGGGTTTAGAATTATGACCTCTAGAAACCCATAGAAACTACTCAATATCTAGCCAGGTTTGTAGTCTATGATTAGATATGGTTACTACCTAAAAAATACACACAATTGGCCTAAGAAACTAGAAATATTGAGAAAGTTATACTTGCTACTCTAAAATGTATCGTATTCTTCAGCAATCAAAAAACTCAACCATCATCATATACTATGCTATATAGCATATTAGGTCCCCCAGAACTCAAGGAAGATTAGCTTTATGTTATACATTACACTTACACAATCTAAATTGAATTTGGATATCAAGAAAGCCACCAAAAAAATCATAAAAGTGCTAATTTTGGCCAAAAAACAGGATTATGCAATTCTTGTAAATTGGTCATAACTTTCAATTTTAACACTTATCTCTCCCTACAAGCATCAGAACATGTTGAGAACTATGAAGGCTTAACCTCTAGCCATCTAAACCTCACAAACATGAAGTTTAAAGTGGTATAGTTGCCAAAAATTGAAAAAAAAGCCAAAAACAGGACCCGTTTTTTCACATAGTTTAGGTTCAAAAATGTTGTGCAAGAGTATGGTTAACGGTGAGATCGATACTCCAAAAAAAATGCTAAGTTTTTTTCAGCTCACAAGGAAACTTTGTGGATATATAGCACCTAGAAATTCATTTTCATACTCTTCAAATAATTCAAGCAAAATGGTCACTTAACAGGACACAAAAGTGTCCAAGGACGTAAAAGTGTCCTGTTACCATTCTAGTGTTAAAGGTCCTTTGTCCAAACTCAAAAGTTGTACACAAAAAGCATTGAATTCTAAAAGAATATGTTTTATTTATGGTTTAGGCCCCTCTATTAGCTCCTATAAGTTTTTGGGGGTTGGGATTATTAATCCTAACCCATTGATAATTTGGGCCACTTGGGAAGGATATAACCGGCATTTTGGGGTTCTTCATCTCTCTTGTGTCTTCTGGAGATCCCACTATCGTTTGCATAAGCATTTAATGCATCTAGATGTCTATGCATACCCTCTTAGAGTTTGAAATAGGCACAATATCATCAGAATGAAGCAATAGCGGTATCCATGTACCTAACAACTATGCTTCTCTATCCCCTATAGTCTCAATATAGTCGGCAATCTCATCAATATACAATCCAAACAAAGTTAGAGAAAGTGGGCAGACCTGCTTCACCTCAATAGTAGAGCGAATAGGGTTTGAAAGACCCACTGCTATATGTACTCTCCCTATAAGTATCTCATATAGTGCCATAATACCCCCTACAAGCTCTTGTGAGACTCCCAAGTCATGTAGTCATTTTATCAATCTGGCTCTCAAGACTGTGTCAAAGGCTTTGCAGAAATCCACAAAACTATAATAAATCCTAAATCTCACATGTTCTTTGCTCTCCTCAATGATCACTCTAAGCGTGACGATATGATCAAGTGTAGAGAATCCACTCTTGAATCCAGCCTGCCCTAAAGCTTGTACACCCTATCTCTTTGCCCATCTTCTCAACTCATACTCAAGGATAGATGCATATAGCTTTACCAATAAGTGGCCAATCATGATAGTGTGATAGTTAGTTGGCAAGGTCGAATCTCCAGACTTCAATAGTGGTACAATCGTGGATGTACTCCAAGTCTCAGGAAACCCCTTACACATGGCCCTATTGAACATGAAGGCCAACAAACCATCAATATGATCCCTAGAATGTATAAAATGCTTAGCCACTATACCATCGTGATCATGTGCCCTCTACATGTGCAATCTATCAATGGATCACCTCACCATCTCTACTGTGAAGAAAGAAGAAGTGGGATGCCACGAATCCGGTGGGTTGGGCAATGGTAAGTGCTCTGCTAGTGTGTATAGAGAGGATGCATATTGTGTCCACGTCTCTATAGAAGTAATGAGTGGAGAGGGTGAGTTCTCTCTAAAGAGTCGTCAAGACTCCCTTGAGTCCTTGCTCAAGAGTATTTTATAAATATCTATCACAAAATGCTGATGTGTCAAGCCATTGAAGAAGAGAGCCAATCTGCAGATCTTGGCAGAGGGGCCTAACCCTAGAAGGAGCAGAAGAAGTTTTACTAACTTGCAAAGGATTTTTGAGTGGCTTATTTCTTTAAAGAAGAGTTTCCACCAACTTACAAGACCCTATTCAATGGGGCCCAAGTGACCTAAAGAGATTATGTGAAGGAATGAATCAAAGGCATGCATGTGTGCAGCAAAGATGGAGAGAGAAGAGAGGGAGAGAGATTGCACGACATAGGGATGTGGGGTGGAGCTCCCAATTCACTGTATGAGCACACTATGTGAATAAGTGAGAGCTCCTTATTCTTTGTATGTATAAAGAATAAGGAGATAAGTGTGAGGGCGGCCCTGGACACTCGCCCCGACAGACACGAGCAAAGCATGGTGAGGCATATTGCCTTTACCTAACACTCTCCCTACAAAGGCTGTGTGCCAATAAGTGGCGAGAAGACTAGCCTACAACTAGTATATACAAGAAGTGAGAGTAGACGACTCTCAACCTATGCCCACTGGCTCACTCCAAACACGTGAGTGCATTGTAGCCACTCTAGTATAGATGCAACATGCATATCACTAGGGCTAGAGCCACGATGACACTCTTGATGCAGGTATCGAGTGACAACTTGCATGGCTCCACAATGCACAATGCCAGTGTCAACTATCGCACAACTGACAACTCTCACTGCAAATGCACCAACCACATAAGCAAGATCACATCTCAAGACCAAAAAGTTAGACATGAGAGACCCAAAAGCCCAACAAACATGCACTATGTGTCCCAACCTATCCCTATCAACAACCTCAATGCCATATGCATACTGATCATGAACCACCTGAGTATGCACCACCATGTCAGCATTGTCTGGCAAAGATATATATGTTGATAATGACTGCAAAATCAAAAAATCAGCATCACTACAATCACACACAGCTATGTGAAGGACACTGTCACCCTCAGACGTATCAGACGCATCATAGAACAATGCATCATGGTCTCTGGCTCAACTGGTGTCACCTCAAACTGATGACTGACCAAGCTATGCATCCCCAAAGATACTATTGTCTGCATGAACATCACCACAAGACAAATGCATAACCTGCTCTCCATGCAGACATCCGCAAAAGAGACGTGCCTCATCTCTCGCTCCAAACATGGCTACAAATACATAGAGACTACACCACCTTGTGTATTAGAAACATGCAAAGGGTGTACCAGACCACTCCTAGCACCTCTGGCTATCACCAGTGATCCCCTATGCATCTGAAATGACCTCTCTCCAACCAGTACACAATGTCCACTATTCTTCAACTGACGCACTGAAATGAGACTTTGGTTGAGACCTGGTACATAACGTACATCTTGTAGCATAAGCAATGCACCGCTAGGTAAAAACATGCATACATCTCCAGTACCCTCTATGTCATATGTTGAACTATTAGCAAACTACACACAACCAAGTCTCCCACTAGATAAAGTGCAAAACAATTAACGACGTGACATCACGTGAAAAACTACATGCTCTTCTAGTACAAAACGCGTGGACAATGTGCTATCCCAAGACACAAAGTAGTCTGAAGGCAAGCTAAACTCAAAAGTGACATGCTCGTCACATGTATACTCTCTAGCATCTGTCCTCATAGTAGCACCATGCATCTGCCTCTTCCGCTGCCTCATATGCTTGAAGCAACGGTGCCTGCCTCACCGTGCTTTGCCCGTGTCCGTCGGTCGGTGTCCGGTCGTCTACAGTTATCTCCTTATTCTTTATACATACAAAGCTTATACAGTGAGATTTGGAAGCTCCACCCCACATCCCTGTGTCGTACTCTCTCTCTCTCTCTCTCTCTCTCTCTCTCTCTCTCTCTCTCTCTCTCTCTCTCTCTCTCTCTCTCTCTCTCTCTCTCTCCTCTGTCCATCTTTGCTGCACACATGCACACCTTCGACCCATTCCTTCACAATTGGTATCAGATCTTTGGCTTCACCACAGATGGAGTGCTACAGAGAAGTGCGCTTTCAACTATGGTGAGCTCGTTTTCGGTGGAAGCTTGAGATCGGTGAGCAACCACCAGATCTGTGCTCATGGAATCTTGAGGGACATTCCTAAGCTTGATAGGAGGGTGTATTGCAAGTGTGTATGTTTTTTTGCAGCCATACTTGTAGGAAGAATGCAGATTTACATTCTCGTAGGTCATTTTTCGAGCTCTAAAACATTGTTTTTTGTGTAACTTTTGCATACAAAATGCGATTTATGCAAGGTTAGGGTGTAACCTTTGGTTTTGGCACACTCCAGGCATAATGATGATATCCATTGGACCTAACGATCTCTAAAATTTATGCAAGAATAGCTGTTTATTGTGTGTCGAGGATTCCACACATGCTTTGCTCTTGGATGTGAAAGTGGTATTGGCTGCAAGCTTGCTCACAGGTGGGAGGATACAATGTATGCCTTATGTGGTTTAATGCTCAGGGAGACTAATGTGATTGGAGTTTGAGCTCAACAATGTATGCCTTGAACATGTTTTTTGGCAGTCACGATAGAGCAGGTATTTGTGTACTAGATTTGCAGGTGTTTGCAATGACGTATGCAAAGTGTGGAGATTGGTGCATGCATTTGGAATGCGGTTTGATGCGCTTTGGTTGCTCATGGTTTTTAGCATGCATTCAATTTAGTTACAAGTTTTGTAGCCCTTTTGCTGACAAAACTCTGCTGACATTTTGCCACAGTAGTTTTATGTGCAGTGTTGGTGTGATTGAGATTACGATTGCTTGTAGCACTCAGCTTTTGCGTATAGTGTTTTACCTTTTGGGTGGTGCATTGCGAGCGTGTTTCGCTCTGCATTTTTTGTCTTGAGCTATGAGTGGTCAATTATTTGTAGCTTCCAGTTTCGACTCCCAGTTATAGGTTGAGTCTAGTACTCCCACATGTGTTGCCATTTGCAGTTGAGGGAATCTTCTGCAGTGTTTTGGCTTGCATATCGGTTTCCACATAGCAGGTGTCTTGAGCTTTTATTTTGTGTATGCTTTTGTGGGATAGTGGTTGGAGTTTATTCACCATAGTTTGTGATCGATGTGATCGAGCTTAGCTCTCACATTGACAGGTTTACCGACAGGTTTGAGGGTCATTTGTGAGCTGAATTTTTCAGCCAATGTTCCCTCTTTGTAGGTGCCTACATATGGCTCAATTGTAAGCATATTTGCGGCACAGTTGTGACATGTTTCTTCAGCTATTTGAGAACTGAATTTGGGACTGTTTTGGGACTTGTGTCACTCTACAAGTACAATTTTTGTTACTTTTGATAGTGGTAAGTTTTGACTCCCACTTTTACATACGTTGTGTATGCTATGGTTTTCTGGCACATTGTTCATTCATTGACACATTTTGGCAGCAGCTTTTCACTCACATATGTATGTTATTTGTGGTGTCGTTGAGTGATACTTCAGCTAGAGCGGTTTGGCTCTGTGTATGACTTTGTAAGGTGATTCCGGACGAGTACATTCCCGGATTGGCCATTTGGGCATTTGTTGTTGTCTCCATTGCAATTTACAATTGAGTTTTTTGCTCTAGTTCAAGGGAGACTCTACCAAAATTTTGCTAGATATGTATGCCTATTGCAGAGGCTAGTGATCTTGACTGTTTGCTCACCTTATTTGCTTGAGATAGTGGTTCTCTCTTGGGTGGGAGATTCGTGTGATCTCAAGAATTGTTTGCCATAGTTTTGGCACCGATATGGAGACACTTCAGGTTAGAGGCAGTTCTCACTCACGATCGCGACTGACATGTTGGCACTACGGCCACTATAGACATATTAGGTGCCATTGGTTCAGTCGTATGAGGCAGCGAAAGAGGTAGATGTATTATGCTACTATGAGGATAGATGCTAGAGAGTATGCATGTGACGAGCATGTCACTTTTGAGTCTAGATTTCCTTTAGACTATTTTGTGTCTTGGGAGAGCACATTCTCTATCCCAAGACACAAATTAGTTTGAAGGCAAGCTAGACTCAAAAGTGACATGTCCATCACATGCATACTCTCTAGCATTTGTCCTCATAGTAGCACCATGCATCTGCCTCTTCATCTGTCTCATATGCCTGAAGCAATGGTGCCTAATATGCCCATCGGGGCCGCAGTGCCAACATGTCAATCACAATCATGAGTGAGAGCCACCTCTAACTTGAAGTGTCTCCATATCCATGCCAAAACTATGGAAAACAATTCTCGAGATCACAAGACTCTCCCACCCGAGACCAAACCACTGTCTCAAGCGAGGAAGGTAAGCAAACGGTCAAGCTCACTACTGTGTAGCACTCTATCTATCGCAAAGCCAAAGGTCTAATACCAATTGTGAAAAAATGGATCAAAGACGTATATGTGTGCACCGAAGATGGAGAGAAAAGAGAGGGAGAGAAAGGGAGAGAGAGAGAGAGCATGACATAGGGATGTGGGGTGGAGTTCCCAAATCTCATTGTATGATCACAATGTGAGAATAAGTGAGAGCTCCTTATTTTTTTTATGTATAAAGAATAAGGAGATAAATGTGGGCGGTCAGACACTGGCCAACGGATATGGGCAAAGCACGGTGATGCACATCGCCTTTACCTAACAGATTAAACAAGTTGGACCCACTCACACTCACACACACACACACACACAGAAGAATTGTGAATATGGTTACCTGTAAAAAAATTTCAAAATCTACGTTGACATGATGGCGTTGCAATTATAGGGATTTTTGCAATTTTCACTAACACGATGATGTGGTAGGTGTACGGAATTTGTGATTACGCTGGGCAGCTTTGGGCGACAGCTTTTGAGGCGAGATGCTTGAGTTTGATGCTTTTCATGTAACTGCTTTTCATAGGCGAAGGGCCTTTAAATATGTGCAGAGGGCTCAATCTCTTGCACACTTCCGGGTCAAGCTGCTGAGCATGAAGTCCTGGCTTGTACTAAGTGGAAGAAATATAAACAAATACCGAAAGGGACGCCAAGGTTTGAGGCCAGCGCCCTCTTGGGGTGAAATTCTGCCACTCCACATCACGTGTGTGGGGCATCTCTTTTAGTTCAGTGTTATTTGAAGTACTTAAAGTTGTTCAATCTATTCTTTTTTGTTGGCATGTGGTGCCCGTCCCATGACAATGGTATCAAAGCTTCAAGCGTGTGATTTTTTGAAAGCAGACTAATCCCACCAAAGAGTATAGAGAGAAAGTTGGCACTTAAAGTTTACATAAAATTTGATTAAAGAATCTTCGTGCCCCGACCTCGGTCTTATTACCGACTCCCCACCCTTACTTCATCGTTCATTGGGCGTGCTCCCATCTTCATCTCTGTGTTTGATAGGGCATAATCCATTAGAAACCCAAGACATGACGGTCATGGAAATCACCATCAAGAACAAATTTTCAATACCCAAAATTGATGATATAATGATGGACTATAGAGTTCTACTATCTTTAGCAGAATTGACCTAAAAAGTGGCTATCATTAGATCAAGATCACTCTTAGAGATGTATACAAGACCCCATTCAGGATATCCTTTGGATTGTATGAGTATTTGGTGATGCTTTTTGGTCTCACAAATGCTCTTGCAATGTTCAATAGGACGATGGACATGATTTTTTACAAAGTAAAAGTCATTTGTGGACACTTGCTTTGATGGTATCATCGTATTCTTCACAAATGAGGTAAATCATTGACACTGTTTCCTACAGGTTTTTAAAGTATTGTTGTGACATTGATTGGTGGTCAACAAGGAAAAAACTCAAGTTTTTCCTAAGCAAAGGGTGTGTAAATGGACTTGGCCAAGATAGAAACCATACGGGATTGGCTAGTCTTAAAGAATGTACATGAAGTTCAAAGCTTTTTGGGATTATGTTCTTACTACAGGAAGTTCATTATAAAGTTTTTGGAGATTGCTTCTCCATTTCACATACAGACTCACAAAGGGGTTCCCTTTGCCTGGGGACCATCACAAATTGGCAACACTTAACTTGAATAACAATATATATATATATATATATATATATATATATATATAGAGAGAGAGAGAGAGAGAGAGAGAGAGAGAGAGAGAAGCATTAGGAAAATTTTGAACTCATTTTTGGGCCTTTTAAGAGTGCCACATCATCAAAGTTGTACAAAAGAAAGCAACCCGATAGACCCCTCTAAATATTGCTTAGAACCCCATGATATGACCTATCATTGGAAAGTTCTTGAAAAATGGATGCTAAAGAGCCAAGGTTGGAAACGTTTGGATGACTTCTATGAAAGTTATGCCATTTTTTTCCAATCAGCCAGGTTTTGTTACCGTTACGGTAATCTAAAATCACCTTTTTCTAGATCTACATGAAGGCAATGTCCAATACATGCATGCTATATATCAATAGATAGCATTTGAAGAGTAGATTCTAAATATCCAACCTCCAACAAGTTTGGATCTTATTAGCAAAAAAAATTAGCTATCCCCACTTTTTGAAAGCTATGCCACATCAACAATTCTTACAAGGCCCATTTTTGAGTCCAAAGAAGAAGAAGAGAATTTTAACATTGTGGGAAACTATCCCAAGATACCTCAAAGATCTATCTCAACAAGAGACATGGATTGGCATAGTTCACACCCCTAGATGTCTCTAGATCCATCAAATGTCCTCCCTTTCAGTATTTCTTTATATTGCTTGAATAAGGTACAACTCTCAATGGGTCTTGCTTTACACGATAGAATGCCAGAGAGAGACTTGTTACCATATACATGTGGTAGTGATGTGTGTGAACACACTTAGGACTGCCGGGGCATTTTTTTCCTTGCTAGGAGGTTTTTTCCCCCGTGCATTGTATATATGCCATCATTCTAGGGCTATCCATCTTTTGATTGCACACTAAGTAATACACTCTCTATTGTGTGCCTTGAGCTTCCTTTGTCTTCTCCAAGCTGTGTGTGTTTTCCTACAATCCTAATTCCAAAAATTGGTATCAGAGCAGGTTGCGTCCTCCCAGGCTTAGTCACCAACAGCTCCAACACACACCTGCTAACTTTCTTTGATTTCTATGAGATTTGGCAAGCATTTGTAGGTCGACAAATATGCTCAAATTTTTAATTAGAGCTCATTTCGGCCTCCGTTTCCACGATAGACAGTTCTGCGTAGGGTATTTTGTCATTTTGTGCAAAAATTCTATTAATGCCATTTTTTGCATAGCAGGTCCCTTACAGATTTCTACGGTTTGTGCTATATAGCACGTGTTGTTCTCACTTTGTTTCTCCTCTTTTTGGGTAGTTTTCACATAAGGTACAACATTTACCATGGCTGACAAAAACCTCAAGATGTTTGTTGCTGATGAGGACACATTGGATGGGGACAACTATCCTATGTGGGCTTACATGATGCGATATGTTCTTGTGTTGAAGCGCATTTGGAACATTGTGCAGGGCATCGATGTACGTCCTAGTTCTAAGGATACAGGTGATATTGAGGATGTTGCAGGTCTTGCTGCAAGGATTGTTTTTGCTAGATCTCTTTTGCCTACATGTGAGCAAGCTCATTGGGATGTAAAAGATGCGCATTCTCATGCATTGATTGCGTTAAATTTGTGAAGTGCACTATTAATACCCACATTTATTCAAAAAATCTGTAAAACAAGCTTCGGATACTGGCTGGTCTTTATGCAAGTCACAATGAGGCAAAAATTGCATTGAAGCGTAAAGAGCTGAAGTCAAGATTATGCATGAGGAAGATGACATGGACACTTTCCTTGTTGGTGTCAAGGATATCAATGAGCAACTTATTTTTGCAAGTGAAGTCATTTCTGACATTTCCCTTCTGCAGATTGTTCTTGATGCTTTGCCAGATTCTTACCAGATTTTTTCTCGTACTTGGAGACTTATGACCCAAGGAAATCCTGAAGTTGTCAAGTTTGATGCACTATGCACATTGCTATTGCAAGAGCCACTATTAAAAAAAAACAAGACTAGACAACGTGCAGTCGAACATGCCTTTATTGTTGCTCAAAGAAAAGGTCGTAACAACAATGTAGCCACTCCTCATGGTTCTTCTACAAGTGGTTATTCACCTGTTTATAATGCTTCTGCTGGCAGAAATTCCTCAGGCAATTATGGTGATAAGGGAAAAAAGAAGATGCGCTGCCATTATTGTAAAGCTAATGATCATTTGATCAAGCAGTGTCCTAAGTTGAAGGCGAAAGAATCTAAGAAGAAAGAGGCTAGTTTCACTACTATTGGTTGTTCCACTACAAATGCAGCTAATGTTTAGTCTTCTATGAAAGGAGACTGTGATGCTGATATTGATGCAAAATGAGCTTTTAGTGCAGAGTGCATTTATGATCCTAATGTCCATGATTCATGTTTGTTAGTTGTTGCAAATGCTCAAGTGTGGTACATTGAAGTGGTACTACAAGGCACATTACCTATCATCGTGACTTGTTTAACTGTCTTGAGGATGTCCCTCGTGGGAATTGAGTCACTTGTGCCAATAATTTGTCTTATCCAATCAAGGGAGTTGGAAAGATTGTGCTTATTGCTCTGCAAATGGTAGTTCTTTCACACTTGTTGATGCATTGTATGTACCTGGGATCAAGAAGAATCTTTTGTCTATATCTGCACTTGCTAGACTTGGACTTGTAGTCAAGCTTGTGGATGGCAGATGTACAATACATGATCTCAATTTTGGTGATGAAATTGTTGTATCTGGTATTTTATGCCGTGGGCCGTATAAGCTCACTTTGTATGACAAGTGTGGGCAGAATTTTGCAAATGCAGTTGTGAATGCTAAGGCTATTTCAGATGCAAAACTTAGGTATGCACATTTTGGACATCTGAATTTTACCAGTTTGTTGCGTTTGTAGAAATTTGATATGGTTGCTTCTTTGCCGTCTCTTGAAGCACCTGTCAAACATTTTTGTGAAGGCTGTATTTTGGGTAAGATGCAGCGTTCAAAGTTTCCAAAGGATGGTTTAATTAGGGCCACATGCAGATTGTAGCTGTGCATAGTGATTTTTGTGGGCCCATGCAAACTCCATCCTTGGGCAATTACCTTTTGTGACTTTCATTGATAATTACTCGAGGCATGCATGGGTTTATCCACTTAAAGCAAAGTACAAAGTGCTTATGTGCTTCAAACAATTTCTGGTTATGGTTGAAAAATCTCAAAATGTACCCATCGTCCATTTTGATTGAGGGGGGGAGTATATGTCTCATGAATTTAATGCATTTTTGGCTAGTTGTGGGATAAAACACCAATGTACAATGCCTTATACGACCTTAGCAGAATGGTATTTTTGAGAGGAAAAACATGTCACTTATGGAAATGGCACGATGTGGTCAAAAGCCAAGCTTTTCCATATTCGTTTTGGCTTGAGGCCATCATGTGTGCCACTTATGTACTAAACAGGTGTCCTACTTAAGCTTTGCAGTCTATTACTCCATATGAAGGGCATGTCTTGATAGAAAGGCTTCTATTGAGCACATGCACGTTTTTTGTTGTTTGGCATATGCTTTGGTGCCACAAACGCAGTGCAAGGAATTGGATGATAAGGCTATCAATGTGTTTTTCTTTGTTATAGTGCTGAAAGCAAAGGTTACAGGTGTATCTTGGTCTCATGAGATGTTGTGTTTGTGGAAGATTTTGTTCAGCCCTTGATGTCATGTACTAGAGACAGTATTGTAAGCTTATAGGACATTTATGACACTTTGTTGCCTCTTTTCAGTGGTGGAAGTCCGAATGTAAATTCTAATGAGACAAAAGTACAGCCTATGGGGGTTTCTGAAAATGTTACAGATTAGCCTATTACTAATGCAAATGTACATGATGTACATGATTACGAAAGGTTTGAGAATGAGTAGGCTAGAGGTATGTCTAAATGGTTGTTACATAATTTGCGTGACAGTAAATTGGATGCACCTTTGTCTAGTCGTACTTATTCAGGTTCTCACCATGCACCTTATGCATCAGATTCTTATGCTTTGGCTGTGTCTACCTTACATGATGTTGAGGAACCTCTGTCTTTTAATGAAGCAGAGAATTGAAAAAATTCAATGGCTGCCATGCAATCAAAATACGATGCACCTATAAAAAATGACACATGGACTTTATGTGATTTGTCTCCTAGCAAAAAGGCCATTGATATGAAGTGGGTTACAAGTTGAAACGCAAGCCGGATGGTGAGATTGATCACTATAAGTCTTGAGTTGTTGCAAAAGGTTATACACAGCAAAAAGGCATAGATTATGAAGAGACTTTTGCTGCCACTTGTCATATGACTACTGTGCGTTTTCTATGTGCATTGGCAACTCATTTTGGTTGGGATGTACATCAGTTAGACATTGTTACTTCTTTCTTGAATGGTGACATATTGGAGGAAGTATATGTAATGTAGCCTAGGTAGTTTTGTTGAGAAAGGATAAGAGGATAAAGTGTGCAAATGTAATAAAGCATTGGACGGGTTGAAGCAATCTCCTTGTGCTTGGTCTAAGAAGGCTCACACTCATTTGGTCAAACGAGGCTTTTGTAACAGTCGAATAGAAAGCACATTGCATGTAACACGTGAGGGTGATGTACTTCTCATTATGGATCTATATGTAGATTATTTGCTGATCATTGAACCAAATGAGAGACATATTTTTTAATTTAAGGCTAATTTAAATGCTACTTTCAAGATAAAAGATTTGGGGATGTTGCATCATTACTTGGGTATACAATTTAAGCAGTGTGATGGTGGTATTTCCTTGTGTCAAAAAAGTTACATAGAGACATTGCTATGTAAGTTTGGACTTGAGGATTGCAAACCTATTGCCACTCCCATGGGAACAAGTTTGAAGTTGAGTCTTCATGATGCTGGTGATCCTACCGATGTCACTCTTTATCAAACAGATGTTGGTTGCCTTATTTATGTATGCAACATGAGGCCGGATATTCAGTTTGCAGTCTCAGAGGTCAACAAATCCATGCATAGCCCAGGGTCTAAGCATTGGCAGGCTCTCAAGAGTATTTTTTGGTACTTGAGTGGCACTTTACATCTTGGCTTGTTTTATCCCAAGGGGGGGTCATTTTGCTAGACTTACATGCTTTTTTGGTATCAGATTGGGCTAGTTGTTTTGACACACAAGTGTCCACAATTGGTTTTTGTTTCATGCTTCGCAGCTCATGCATATCATGGTTAAGTAAGAAGCAACCTACTGTGGCCACTTCCAATTGTGAGGCTGAGTACAAGGCAGCCTTCACAGCTACGATTGAGTGTGTATGACTCAAACACCTTATGGCTGATTTGGGTGTTAGATATGACCCAACACTATCAACACTGACAGTCAGAGCGCATTCATAGTTGCGAGAAACCAGTCTCTCATGCTCACACAAAGCACATTAAGATGCATTACCACTATGTCAGGGAGAGGCTCTCAGTAGGAGAGATCAGCTTGGCTTATGTGCCACCACAGGACAACCTTGTAGATCTTTTCACAAAGGCATAGTTTGAAGCTTTTCGCAAAGCTCTGGTCTTACTCCCCTTTGTGGATTGATCATATCCTCAGGGCAAGGCACTTCCCTTTACTCTATGTGCCAGCTCTTGTTCACTGGATCACTCCAGGGGGGATTTGTTACCATATACATGTGGTAGTGATTTGTGTGAACACACTTAGGACGGTCCGAACATTTTTTCCCTCACTTGGAGGTTTTTCCCCCCGTACATTGTATACACGCCCATTATTCTAGGGCTATCAATCTTTCGATTGCATACTAAGTAATACACTCTCTATTATGTGTGCCTTGAGATTTCTTCATCTACTCCAAGCTTAAGGCTGTGTGTGTTTTCTTGCAACCCTAATTCCAACAAAACCCCAACTTACATATGTAAATGCCCTTGGTCAAAATCAATAGCTCTATCATGAAAAGCTACAGGTCTAAAAGCTCAAGACTCAAAATCTAGTGCCCTTTAGGGTTGGTTGTACAACACTACCACATGGCATGAGTTCTGCAAAACACTGGCCATCCATACAAGTACCACATCACCATTCTCTTTACACAATTGTGTGTGTGTAGCAGTTCTAAATCTATATACGCAAACGAACACTAACTGTTCACAGACCAACAATTCTAGAAAAGTACAATGGATTTGTACAACAATCTATTTGCAGTTTGAAACTAAATTTTGTACAAGGTAATGAAGATAACAAAATCTAGCTCAAGAATCCGCAAACCCAAAGTCTGGGAAATTTTGCATCACAATAAGAGATCCACCATTTGTTAAGAACACAACGTTTTAATCAAGGAAGGTAGCCCTCACCTGCACCCATAGCCACAAGAAAACAATTCGTTAGCACGTGATTGTACGCAGGTGATGCTGGGCATCCCAGTTGTTATCCATGTCACCATTAAAAAACATAGTTCTTAACTTGTAATTTGTTCTTTTAGATAAAAAGGTTTCATTTAGAAAAAATGAAGATTCTTGGCTTTTCTGCCAATCTGATACAAAAAGTGCTCAACCCCATAGAGCAGCCATAAATCTAATTTTATTGTTTTTTATAAAAAGCTTTCTTTACCAATCCTTAAGATTAAAGGAGTGAATATCAAATTTTACTAGAACTTCATCCCTAACCAGATAGGAGCAACTTATATTCCATTGGTTTAAGCAATCTCAAGCCAGACCTAAACTTACCACTTCCTTGTATATAAACAACATTTGGAACAGATCCTATTATTTGGAATCAATTTTATAATCAAGCTGGGATATTCCCCAAAAAAAACTCAGTATTTACAACTTCTACCTACCTGAGATACCCCTATCTTAGATAAATTCATAACCATTATCCCCAAATAACCTTACTATTATAATATGTCAATCATACTGCTGCCACATGTCAGCTAAAAAATGTATACCACAATACATTGGACGACTCAGTCACAGAGAGTCCGCTCAGACTCTGTCCGAGAAATATCTAAAAAGTCTCCGGCAAGGCTCCCGGCCAAGCTCAGATAAAGGGAAACTTTATGACATACTCAGCATAACAAACACCCCCCTTCCAACATACAAGAAGCATTTTGTGTTATATACTGCCAGATGTTTAGAAAAAGACCAGTTAACATATACTTTGAGAGAAAAATAAAAAACCAGCAGTCACTACCAGCAAATATTATTGAATATTCGAGGTGCCAACAAACTATGGCTAGTTAAAATCAATGTGTATGCTGACTAGGTGAGCAATAATAGGAAACATTCATTAATATCCCCCTTTAGTGAAGTAATATGGTAAAAAAGTCCAGGTATATTTGAAACCAGCTATCTACCACACTCCTGTATTATGATGCATTCATTTCCTACCAAATATCCGAAACTACGGCAATACCCCCGAAGTATTCAGTAAATTTAGAGTATCTTTTAGTTAAATCAGTAAATTAAATCGTCTGTTCTAAAAAAATCAGAGTAACCAGCCAGGATCCGCTAAAGGAAAATATATGACTTTCCTTATCGTATCAAGAACCTTTTAAACCAACCCACTAGAGGCTTTTTTGTATATACTGCAAGATGGTAGGTAAGGACCAGTTCCTATATACTTGAATGAGAATAAGAATCGAGCAGAAGATGGCAAGCATATTAAATTGAGTAGCCGAGGTTCAACCTAACCATGGCCATCAGAAATCTGTCAACACATTGAATCAGTGATAGGTTACCGGAAACTATCACTACCCTTCCTAGCATATGATGAAAAAAACAAGTAAATTAGAAACCTGCTTTTTTCAACCTCAATCCGGTATGTGATGCCACTTTATTTCTATAGAATATCCGAGATAGGAAAACATATCAGAAGCCAGTACTCAGTAAATACAAAATAACTTTTAGCCAATTCAGTAGAATAGGCATCCGGAAAAACAAATCAATCATACTTGTAGGTGATGTATTATGGTAAAAAAGGTCGAGTCAATTTGCAAAAAAATATTTACTCCTACAATCGGGTATGTGATGCCACACACAACCTACTGTAATATCAAAAGACAGGGAAACATTTCCGAAACCTGTATTCAATGACCTCAGAATAATCTTAAGCAGATTTAATAAAGTCGGTCCCCAAACTAGTAACCGAATCAGTCCAAGGTCAGTCCTCTTACCCAAAGTACCTCAGCAATGTAACCAAACTATCCAACAAATCTTATACATCTCATTTTTTGTGAAATTGTGGTTATTTTAGATCTGTAGTACCCCTTTCATAAGTACATTACCCAATTGAGTAGCTATTTTACCAGAATCAACCGTATAAACCATTTCCTTTAAATACCACACCATCCTCTTATCCATCTCAATCTCTAACTATAGATTGGGGTATCGAATGTAGTCAAAATAAATGTTTTAAGAAAAGAATTGCCATCCGATCTGATTTGATGGTTTTCCTTATGGGGATGAAGTAAGCTTATTTTCTAAAACAATCAATGATGGTCCAAATTCGATTACAACCACACAATGTAGTCGGCAAGTCAAAAATAAATTCCATAGCAATGCTTTCCCATGGTCCAGTAGGAATGGAAAGAGGATGTAACAAATCAAAGGCTTTCCGATGGTTTTAGTTTACTTTCTGATAGGTGAGGCATTCAACAACATACTCTGCAAGATCTTTGTGGAGAGTAAGTCAATAGAAGAATGTGTCAATGGAAAGACTTGTGGGGTGAATACGTGATTCCCTGCATATGGTGGGGCATGAGACTCAAGCAAGATCTTGGGTTGAAGAGCATGCACAATACAAAGCTTTCCATGGTATAAAAGATATTTATCCTTCAATGTGTAGCCCGGAATAGAGAATCCAAACATAAGTTTTTCAAAGGTAGTTGCAAATTGGGGATCAATGGAATATAAATACTTCAAGGCATCAAGTTCTGGGTGAGTAGCAATAGTGATGGAGATGGGTCATTTTTTAAAGTGTATCGGTTACATTACTGTTTTTGCCTTTTGCTCAGTTTATTTGAAATTGAAAGAGAGATAAGGAATTTGCCCATCTCTTTTGCTTCTTGGAGATCTTGGTTTGGTCCAAAAGTAATTGTGGCTCTAATGGTCAGTTTCAATAACAAACTTGGCTCCAATGAGGTAATGTTTCCACGATACTAGAGCATGTAGCATACCAAGTAATTCCTTCTCATAGACATTACTAGATCTATCCTCAGGTCATAGATGGAAACTCTCATAGGCAACCACAAGCCCATTTCTTCAAGCACGGATCCCACGATAGTGCCACACGCATCGCACTTAACTACAAAAGATTTTTGTAAATTTGAAAGAACTATACGGGATCAGTTGTGCAAGTTTCTACTTCAGTGTGTCAAAATCTTTGAATTATATAGAAGTCCATATGAAGATAACTCCTTTCTTTGCTTCAAAAAACTCACAAGCAGGCTTGAACTTATATGTTATTTTTCAAAGTGATTATTGGTTCTACTCTCACTTGTTGAGATTTCGTAAACTAGTGGATGTACTAGTGCGCTACTCTAATCTATACTAAATATTGGCTCTGGCATAACTTACAATTACCATATGCAATACCAATTCTAGCCTGGCTACTAGCCGTTTCTCCTAGTTGACTTTTTGATTCTGATTCAACATAGAATCTTTTCCTTTTGGATAAATGAAACCTCTAAGCTAGGCCTTGGTGATCTTGATCCTATTCTCAATTTGCTAGTTTCTTCCCTTGTTTTGATTACACCTTCAGTCATTGGGTTGATCGTTATTTTTATCATAAAAATTATTGAATTCTGAAATTAAATAAGATCTTTTGTGTATTACTTAGATGGATTCACTAGGTTACTCTTTATTGTAGTAGAGCTATATGATAGTAAACAATGATGCCTAAATGTTTTGTTTTGGGCATTAAAAACATCTGCATGGTTGATGTTTTGGACATTTTTAATCATATTGAATGATGTCTCAAGAGAAATATACACAGGGAATGGTCTTGGCATTTGATCCTCTTAGTGTGTAAAGTACTAAGAGGTATCCTTTGGTCATGATAGTATTATGAGAAAATGAAGGCAACACTAGTTTCTTGTTGAAAGGTTCATAAAACCTATAAAATTTTCTTAAATGAATGATGAAATTTACTTGGATTTTCACGGAATTTTTTACCATAAACTTCTCTCAAAAGAGTAGAATATACTCTTCAAAGAAGGAATATACTTTTAGACAACCATTTTACACAATTAAATACACCAGAATGAGTGATGCCCTTTTGTTGTTTACAAAAATTTTTTGAAAACATGCAAAATAGATATTATACTTTCAACAAAATAACAATCTATACAAGATAGTAGCTAATCTAATAATCTTAAGGTCGGACAAGGATAACAATTGACACATTCTTTGACACATGTAAAATGTATCTAAGGCTAATGAATATGTTGTCTGTCTTTGCTCAAAGGATTTTAGCTTAGCTACAGTCCACTGGCCTTGTAGATGAAGGCCTATTTCATCCTTATAATTAGTGGAACTCTTGATGTATAGCATAATTGGAATGTTTCTTCATTCTGGCCATATTGTTAAAAAATGTTTCAAATCCACAATCGTTTTTCAAATCCACAATTGTTTTTTGTGTAAAATATCTTGCTAAAGCGAGATGTCTTTTGGACATAGTGTTCTTTTGTGTATAAGTATTATCTTTAATACAACAACACACATACACACCAGGACACAAAGCCTTCCCAAACAACTAGGTAGGTCAGAACACCAGCTTTGGCTTACTTATTGTCTTTAGTATCTGACAAGGCCAATATTGGTAAATCTTTCTAGGTTTATAGGTGTTAGGTGGTTTGGCTGTGACCATAGTCATGGTTCTTATTCACTATCGTAATAGTCCTTTCATTTGGTTGCTTTCAAGAAGTAGGAGCTACTAGATTTTTTCTTTTTAGTGCAAAAAGAACCTGTTTATTATTTTCTTTATGTTGTGTGTGTGTTTTTTTCATTTGATTTTGAATTTTATTAAAAAAAAGAGAAAGATTTTAGAATTCCTTTACCTTGAGGCTATGGCACCTGGCTCCCCACGTTCATGTTGTAGCTCCACTCTTCGTTGTTCCAGCTAGGTTGCTACCTATAAAATTTGTAGAGCTCTCTCTCTCTCTCTCTCTCTCTCTCTCTCTCTCTCTCTCTCTCTCTCTCTCTCTCTCTCTGCGACCACTCTCCAAAGTCATGGTACGAGGATCAGAGATGATTGGGCCTCTTTTTGCTGGAGCTACGTAGACACAGAGAGAGCCTGATGAGAGGAGAGGCTAGCCAGTCTCAGAGATGGATCACAAACTTCTTTAGAGCAGACACTGGACACCCGGAGGAGCTACTACCACAGGAGAGCTGGCAGCCTCACACCAGAGGCACACTAATCGACCGAGCTAGGGAGATCTACACGCCCATGACTGCCGAGGACTACCCAACATCGATGGATACTGCATTAGAGGATTCGGATCACTTTGGCCCCACACAACGCCTGATCAGGCTATTGACCATGGAGGAGATTGTTTTGAGATCCGCCACCGATCGATGCTGGATGTTTTGTGATCTGTGACTTAGCTATCCCACCTAGTTGTATTTTTGTGATCTATGATTTAGCTATCCCACCTAGCTGCGTAGATCACACCTAGCTGTTTCGGATTCCATAGCATTTTATTTTGTCATTTTTGTTACTCTGACTTTGTATTAGATCCACCACACTGCAACTTTCTGGTCTCATAGGTCATTCTCGCCTTCTGAAGACGTTAATATAACATTTCATTTCATTTCTCTCTCTCTCTCTCTCTCTCTCTCTCTCTCTCTCTCTCTCTCTCTCTCTCTCTCTCTCTCTCACACACACACACACACACACAAATATGGTGTTGATGGGGCCCTTGATGTTGAACTTTTGGGGACCTGATGTGTCTTCAAGCTTTCTTATGCTTTTGTTTAGCACTCCTACAAATGCAACATTCTGCAATAAGCACAAAGGCAAGATGAGGGAAGCCCTTCATGTCACAAGGCACAATGCATGTAATGGAAAATCATGAGAAACTACAATTGTGTGTGTGTGGGTGTGTGTGCACTCCTTGCTTAGTTCATAAATTGGTTAAATATGAGAAATATTCACTCTAAAAACAAGGTCTACCATATGTTAGAAGAAATTCCTAATGGTAGTCACATCGTATAAAAAGTGTACAGAAAAAACATGATTTTTTATGAGTTAAAAACATGTGGTTTCATACTTTGAATAGGATATAGGTTACCTAATGCTAACTTAAATTGTTCCCATCTCCGGGGGTGATGATATTTTTGATGGGAACACAGAATAAGAAACCTCTTTTGCTCCAAAACTCTTGTTAGTTTAGGAAAGTAGCTAATCTAATATTTTTTTAGTATGACAAGGATCACAACTGATAGATTCTTTCACACTTGTAAAACATATCCAAGGCTAAACAATCTATTGTCTTGCATATATGAATGCCGGTGAGAATTATGTCTATGCTTAAATATGATTAGGTTTGCTACAGTCCAATCATGACGGTGACAATGAATGTCATCTAAAGATTGGTCTTCTTATTTTGATCATTAGAATGATGCCTCATTCTTCTTCCTAATGTCCAAATCCAATTGTCTTTTGAAAAATGTGATCTTTTGTGTATAAGTATTATCTTTAAAACGACCACCCACCCCCCCCCCCACACACACACACACACACACACACACACACAATGCATGGACACTAAATATAGAAGAAAACGCTAGTTTTACACCTCATCCTTCATGGAATCCTACTTATATGGAGTATTTCTCTACACTTGATAATAATCATGCTTTGTGGAGAATTGGACTCCAAGTGTACCTTAACGGTGACTTAACATACGTGAGCTGAAGTAACCTTGTACTAGGCCCTCATCCTACTCTCTCTTGCATGTAGGAACCTTGCAACCACGATGCCTCATGATTATGTAGGATGAAGGTCTTTTAACCTCCTCCCTTTCTTGCACATTGTGGGGTAGAGCATGGAGCCCCCAATACCATTTAATATAAGGGTGTCAAATCTAGACATAGATTCATGGTAGCTTGAAGACTATCTTATCGTCCCTTACACTTACATCTCCAATCAACAAGCCATGAGCTTGCACCAACAAGTAATAATTGAAGTATGAGGTGGATTAATGTGTTGTCGAACCTCATACAGGAGTGCTCCTAGGACATGACACCTGCATTCCATAATTTAATAACATAAATTCTAACTTCCTTCTTGTCTTCATGATGGCTACAAGTAATATCTCTAGAGCTGAAAACACCTTTTTCTACTACCTACAATTTTTACCTTTGTTGGTCGTCACCTTCTACTACAAGGACTTCATGTATTTATGGAATTATTTGATGAATCTTGTGACCTAAGCATCACACACACACACACACACAATTGTACTATCAAGTGTCTTTCTCTGAACCTACTCTACCCTATTCTCCCTCAGAAAACTTTGATATTTCTAATGGACTTAACTTGTTTAAGTTGAATCGTTTTATGCTTTAATAATATGGATTTTCCCCTGGCAATTTAAAAGCTTTGCTAATTTACATTGGTCTTTGGAACAGATGCTTAACTTTGGACCTCAGAATGAAGTTTGAAAGGATTTGTTTAATATGATGCAATGTTGTTTTAGTGAAGGAATGCCTCCTTCTCCTTGAATGAACGAACACCATGAATTGGGATAATGGCTCTTTTAAATTCTATAAATTTGTCAAACCTTTGATAATAGAATGGTGTCCCTGTTCCGTCAAGGTCGTGGGGAGGAGGGCTGCAAATCTCAGCCCTCCATCCACCCTGCTTTATCTCCCGGAATCTTTTCTTGCACCTACTGGATCTTTGCCAGATTAGCAGCCGTAATAGTCGTAGCCAACAACCAATGTTGGCACTCCAGGTCAGCTATCGGGACAGCTTCAATAGTTGACACCTCAACTGTGAGAATATGCTGACACCTCAGCACCTGGAACAGAGAGTCTTGCTCACAACTCAGCACCCGAGACCATCCGAGACCATCCTGCAATGGCGTCTGTACTGCAGTGTGCTCTGTACCCGGCCAGGTGGCGGTTGAAGGTTGGCCCTTCTCCCCAAGACCTTGACGGCCGGGAAAGGACGTTGATTGTCCTTTCTCTGTAATCACTGCTCCCACCATGGCTCGCGGCCTCCCCGTCGCTCGCCATGGGGTCACAGTGATTACAGGGAAAGGACAATCAACGTCCTTTCCCTACCCCATCTTTGGGCTACTTTAAGGTAAAGGAAATGGGATATTTTTTGATGGGAACATTAATGGAATCCTTATTGTTGGAACCAAGGTGCACGTGCGCGCGCGCGCGCGCACACACACACACACACACACACACACACACATGTATTTTTGTGCATTTTGTAATCTTTCGTAGTCTCCTACCTATTTATGTCACATTTAAACCCCTCACATGATTCTTGGAAGCCTCAGTCTTTGGCTCTCTTCCAAATCTACCTTCTCATTGGGTTCTTTTCAATATCTTGATTAGGTTCTCACCTTATTAACTTGGCTTTGGTTGAGTTGTAAAAATATACATAGCTTAAACAAACATATAATTACACACACATTGTTTATTCTTTAATGTAATTGCTTCTTGAGGACATTGATCTTAGCCTTTTCCCTAACACTACTATGATAACATTGCTTGGATTGTGGGCTCGTTTTTAGATTGCTCTCCTCAAAACGTAAAGTTGGCTTAAATCAAGCCTCTTGGGCTGTCTTGATACTCTACTTTTCTTTTCCCTCACATCCTAGGAAACACTCTCGTTGTTGAAACCCTTTTGTTCACAGAATCAAGGTTCCTTTGGCTTTATGCGAGTTGAGCCCTAGAGGATACCCCTCTATTCAACTCGCCCTTTTTGGATGGGGAAAGCCTTGGTGGTGTGAGTGCGTGTGCGGAGAGAGAGAGAGAGAGAGAGAGAGAGAGAGAGAACACAGGATATGGGATGGAGCCCCCAAATCTCACTATATGAGCACAGTATGAGAATGAGTGGGAGCTCCTTATTATTTTGTATGTATTAAGAATAAGGAGATAAATGTGGGTGATCGGACACTGGTCTGCGGACACGGGCAAAGCACCGGTGAGGCACACCGTCTTTACCTAACATTATCCCACTAGAGAGTGTGTGCTGATAAGTGACAAGAAGACTAGCCTACAACTAGTATATACAAGAGGTGAGAGAAGATGGCTCTCAACCTATGCCCACTGGCTCACTCCAAACATGCGAGTGCATGTGTAACCGCTCCAGTGGAAATGCAACATGCATATCACTAGGGCTAGAGCCACTATGAAACTCTTGATGCAAGTATTGAGTGACGACCTCCATGGATCCACAATGCACAATTCCAGTGCCAGTCATCGCACAAATGAGAACTCCCACTGCAAATGCACCAACCGCAAAAGCAAGATCAGGTCTCAAGACTGAAAGGTCATACATGAGAGACCAAAAATCCGATAAAACATGCACTATGTGTGCCAACCTATCCCCATCAGCAACCTCAGTGCTATATGCATCCTCATTAGGAACCACCTGACTATGCATCACCATGTCAGCATCGTCTGGCAAAGGCATATCTGCTGAGAATAACTACAAAATCTAAAAATGAGCACCACTGCAATCTCACACAGCTGTCTGAAGGACACTGTCGCCCTCAAACGTATCAGACGCATCATAGAACAATGCACGGTATGTGGCTCAATTGATGTCACCTTAACTGATGACTGACCAAGCTGTGCATCCCTAGAGATACCGCTGTCTGCGTGAACTCACCACAAGACAAATGCATAACCTACTCTCCATGTAGCACATCCGCAAAAGAGACACGCCTCATCCAAACATGGCTGCAAATACACAGAGACTACACCGCCTCGTATGTCACAAATATACAAAGGGTATACCAGACCACTCGTAGCACCTCTGGCTATCACCAGTGATCCTCTATGCATCTAAAATGACCGCTCTCCAAGCAGTACACAATGTCCACTACTCTGCAACTAACACACTGAAACGAGACTCTGGCTGAATCCTGGTACATAACGTACATCTCGCAGCGTAAGCAATGGACTGCTAGGTAAGGACATGCATACATCTCTAACACCCTCTATGTCATATGCTGAACCATCAGCAAATTGCACATAATCAAGTCTCCCACTAGATAAAGAAAAAAAGCAAATCACGACGTGGTGTCACGTGGAAAACTACATGCTCGTCTAGTAGAAAACGCGTAGACAATGTGCTATCCCAAGACACAAAGTAGTTTGAAGGCAAGCTAGACTCAAAAGTGACATGCCCGTCACATGCATACTCTGTAGCATATGTCCTCATAGTAGCACCATGCATCTACCTCTTCCGCTACCTCATACGCCTGAAGCAACGACGCTTAAAGTGTCCATCGTGGCCGTAGTGCCAACATGTCGATCGCGATCGTGAGCAAGAACTGCCTCTAACCTGAAGCGTTTTCATATCCATGCCAAAACTATGGCAAACAATGCTCGAGATCACAAGACTCTCCCACCTGATAGCAAACCACTATCTCAAGCAAGGAAGATGAGAAAACGATCAAGCTCACTAGCCTCTACAATAGGCATACATGTTTGGCAAAGTTTTTGCAGAGTCTCCTCTGTAACTGGAGCAAAAAACTCAACAGTAAATCGCAATGGAGACAACAACAAATTCCCAAATGGCCAATCAAGCAATGTACTCGCCCGGAATCACCTCACAAAATCATACACAGAGCCAAACCGCTCTTGCCGGAGTATCACTCAACGGTGCCACAAATGACATACATATGTGAGTGAAAAACTGATGCCAAATTGTGTCAATGAATGAATAATGTGCGAAAAAACCGTAGCATACACAACCTATGTAAAAGTGG